>NC_139021.1:49582300-49941186 GCF_964662115.1 Mustela nivalis
GAATTTTTTTCTGTGCTTGTTTCACTTATATGCATTACATTTATATTTGCCTTGTTATATTTAGCTCACAATGCCTATCTCTCAAGGTAGCTTTGATTTTGATTCTTAAAAGGCAAAGAACATGACCACTGTAGTGAGGGGCATATCTGGATCTAGAGATCATATAAAATTTTAGACTTCTTGCAATTGTGTTTGTTTGTGTTTAGTTATTCTAAATAATGTATTTGGAATGTCAAATAGCATTTAAAAATGAGGGAAATATTTGGGTTTGTCAATATTTAGGTGTTATAGACTGAATGTTTATGTTTCTCATTCCCCAATCTTTTTTTTTTTTTTTTAAGATTTTAGTTATTTATTTGACAGACAGAGATCACAAAGATCACAAGTAGGCAGAGCAGCAGGCGGAGAGGGGGGGGGATACAGCTCCCTGCCAAGCAGAGAGCCCAATGTGGGGCTCGATCCCAGGACCCTGGGATCATGACCTGAGCCGAAGGCAGAGGCTTAACCCATTGAGTCACCCAGGCGCCCCTCACTCCCCAATTTTTAAGTGGTCATCCTAACCCCTAATGTGATGGTGTTAGGTGGTGGGGCTTTGGAGAGGTAATGAGGTCAAGAGTGTATAGTACTCATGAATGTGCTTAATGCCTTTATAAAAGGGACCTTGGAGAGCTCCTTTACTCTTTTTTTTCTATCATGTGAATATGCAACAAAACGTCTGCAGTCTAGAAGAGAGAGGGTCATCATCAGAAGACCATCATGCTAGCACTCTGATCTTGGTCTTCCCAATGTCCATAACAGTGAAGAATAAATTTCTGCTGCTTTTAAGTCCTTCAGTCTGTGGTATTCTGTTATAGTAACCCAAACTGACTCAAAAGAAAAAAAAGTGCTTAAAACAAGTTGAGAGACACTAACTTTAACATATGTTCTAAGTTCTTAGAACAATCTGGAAAAGTAGCGGCTAAAGGGAGAAACAAGGTAACCTGGAAATGAAAAGACCATATCAAATAAATTTAAAAACTCAGGATAAATTAAAACAATAACGAAAAAGAGTATAGAGTAACAGTGAATTAACTCACATACTTGAAGATGACAGAAGGGAAAAAACATTAATAAGATGTCTTATGTTGGGGAACTGAATGAATAAGTAAGTAACAGTATGAAAAATCTTCATAATATTTTAAAATTTCTCTTAGGTTTTATTTACATACATAACGTTATTTGGAAGTATGCTGTATAATCTCCTCATATTTTAGGATTTTCCTTTTATACTTCTGTTATTGATTTCTAGTTTGCTTCTATTGTGTTCTGAGAGCAGATGCTGACTTCTCTTTTATTATATTGGCTGAGTTATGGGTTTTTTGTTGTTGTTGTTTTTGCTCAGAATGTCTTGGTGAATGTTCCATGTGAGCTTGAGAAGAATGCGTATTCTACCATTGTTGGATGAAATAGTCTATACTTTGAGTTATAGTCAGGCAGTTGATGGTGTTTTTGAATTTAACTATTTCCTTTCTGATTTTATGCCTTCTGGAGCTCTCCATTTCTGATAGATGAGTGTTGAAATCTCCAGCTCAGTGCACTCATCTGTTTCTTTGTGCAATTCTATCAGTTTTTGGCTATCACAGATGGATGTTCTGTTAGATGCATATGAGTAAAGGATGCTTAAGGACTGTTTTATTTTTTGTTTTTTTGAGAATCTATCCCTTTATCATTATATAGTGTCCCCTTTTTAATACCCTGGTAATTTTCCTTGATTTAAAATCTGATGTCTGAAATTAATTTAGTTACTTCTGTTTCCTTTTGATTCATATGTCATATGTCATTCATATCTCATAGCATGACATTTTTTCTCCTTATATTTACTTTTTTTCCCCTGTGAACAATGCCCCTCTCTTTTTATTGTGGCAAAATCCATCTATTTACTTTTAATCTGTATGTCTTTTCATTGTAGACAACATATATTTAAATCTTGTTTTTACATTCTGAGAATCTGTATCTTTTAAAGGGTGAATTTAAGCTATTAATGTTCAAAGTGACTACTGATACAGCTGGAATAATATCTACCATATTTGTTACTATTTTCTATTTTTTCCTTTGCTATTTGCTCTTATTTTTTTCTTTTTTGAAAAGATTTTATTTATTTATCTGACAGAGAGACAGAGAGAGAGAGAGAGAGAGAGTGTACAGGCACGGGGAGCAGTAGAGAGAGAGGGAGAAGCAGGGAGCCAGGACCCTGGGATCACGACCTCTACTAAAGGCAGATCGACTGAGCCACCCAGGGGCCCCTGGTCTTTGTTCATATATTGTATTCTGCTTTTTTTTTTCTATTTTTTCTGGTTTCAATTGATCATTTTGTGATTCCATTTTCTCTCCTTTCTTAGCATATTGGTTTTACTTTTTATTTTTCTTTTTTTTAGTGACTGCCTTATAGTTTATCATATCCATTTATATCTAACTTAACCTCCAAACTCAAACAATATTATACTATTATGTGGTTGGTGTACTTTATAATAAAAAAAAATCTTAGTTGCTTCCTCTCAACCTTGTCATTCATTTCACTTGTACATAACTATTATATTATATGTAGTCACATACACATAAGCATACATGACCAAATACAATAGTAGTATTATTATTTTGAACAATCTGTTATTTGTTACTTCAATTAAAAATAAGAAAAGTAGGGGTGCCTGGGTATCTCAGTTGGTTAAGTGTTTGCCTTCAGCGCAGGTCATAATCCATTCCTCATGCTTGTGCTCTCTTTCTATCAAATAAATAAATAAAATCTTTTTAAAAAAATAAGAAAAGTAAAAGTTTTTATTTTACCTTCACTTACTCTTTCTTTGACTTTTTTCTCCCTTAATGTGTACCTGACTTTCTGCTCGTAGCATTTTTTTTTTTTCTCTAAAGAACTTTTAAAAACTTCTCTTGCAAGGCAGGTTTACTGGCAACAAATTTCCAAATTTTTGTTTGTCTGATTAAGTATTTCTCCTTCATTTTCAATGGATGATGTGCTATGTATGGAATTTTAAATTAATAGGTTTTTTTCCCTCAACACTTTAAATATTTCACTCCACTTTCTTTTTTATGGCATAATTTTTGAAGAGAAGTTATCTGTATCTTTGTTCTTTCATATTTAAGGTTTACTTCAGGCTTCTTGCAGGATTTTTTCTTTACCTTTCATTTTCTACAATTTGAACACACTATGTCTAGATTTTTGTTTTGCTTTATTTTTGCATTTGTATATTTTTTGTCATTTCTCCTGTTTGGTGTTCTCTGAGCTTCTGGATCTATGGTTTGGCGTTTGACATTAATTTGGGAAATTTTCAGCTGTTATTGTTTCAAATACTTTGTTCTCTTCTTTCTTCTCTTGTTGATTGCCTCATTGCAGCTACTACACTTTTTGATATTGTCCCACAGTCCTTGGATATTCTATTTTCTTTTACAGTTTTTATTTTTATTACATTTCAGTTTTGGACATTCTATTGAGAAATCCTCCAGCTTAGAGATTCTTTTCTTAGCCATGCCCATCTATTAATATGTTCATCAAAGGAATTTTTCATTTCACTTACATGTTTTGACCTCTAGCTTTTGTTGTTGTTGTTGTTATTCTTTCTTAGGATTTCTATCTCTCTGATTACATTATCCATCAGTTCTTACATGCTTTTATCCACTAGGACTGTTAGCATATTAATCATAGTTGTTTTAATTTTCTGATCTGAATATTCCAACATGCCTGTCATGTCTGGCTCTGATACATTCTTTCTTTGTTTCTTCAAGTTGTGTTTTTGTCTTTTGGTATGTCTTGTAATTCTTTTCTTGATATCTGAATATGATGAAAGGAGCTGTTGTAAATAGGCTGTTAGGAATTTGGTGGTGAGGTATGAAGGGAGAGGAAGCATCTTATAGTCACACTTTTAGTGGTCTGTGAACTTCACAAGTGTTTCTTAGTGACTTCTTTTCCCTCATAGGTGGGACAGGATGGCAATAGTGGGTTGAGCTTGTGTATTTCCCTTTCTCCATGTCAGTTGGGCTTTGACAATAGCCCAGTAGGTTAAACTCTGATTTCATCTGAAAGCAAGCCTTGTTTAGAGGGTTCTGGTGTTCTGGGATATTTTAAAAAGGCAATTTTCCCCTTAATACAGCTGAAAGCATAAGGGAAAGATCCCACCCCCAATATTTCCTTTGGGACATCTCACAGTATTGTGGGGCCCTATGTTGACTGGGTCCCCAGGACTTTTTAACTCTCAAACCTGTCCATTTTGAGGCTCTAACAATTGGTTAATTTTAATTCTGGTTTTCCTATCCCTGCATTAGCTCCCATTGACATTTCAGCTCATAAATCCCTGCTCTTGTAAGCAGTGATTTTCTGTATTTATTGCCTGTCTCTCCAGTCTTGGAGGCAGTGGTTGGTCCTGTGCTCTTCTCTCTAAGGATCCAAGAAGGGTTGCTGATTTTTGACTCTGGATTTTTGCATGTTGTTAGGATGGAGTGGTGACTTCCCAGCTCTTTACATGGGGAACTGGAGACCAGAGTCTTTTTTATCTTTCCCATAAAAATATTGAACAGGATAGGATCAGGAGCAGAGTATCATGGCTGTCCATCCAAAAACTTCTCTCTCTTGGTCAGGAAAATTGTATCAATCAATCTTCTTGCTACTAGATTGTTTAAGCACTTAGTAATCAACATAATTACCATGTCCATACTCCTCCATATACAATTTTTATAAATATTTATGCAAAAACCTATTAAATGCTTTATTGAATTCTAATTTTATACTAAACACTCTTTATTCTTTATCTTTATCTAGTGACCTCCTTTTAAAAAAGCTGTTTTTGTCACACATGACTGTTGATTTATTCAATTCATTGAATTGTTCCTGAATATCTGATATTTACTTTACATTGTGATGGATACTGACAATATCAAAATTTGGTCCTTGTGCTCAAATAATTTTTATAATACTCAATTACATACGAAACAATTGTTCTTGGGAAAAGCATTCTAAACTTAAAAATTTTTAACCAGCCAATATTTTCCCCCATTACAAATTATGGCAAATCAGGCAATATGATTACTTCAATTAAACTTGAGAAATTAAAAAGAAAATCTGTGTGATGATAACAAAGCTCAAATGCTATTGTGTTGTATGTATGCACATGCATATACACACACTGACACACACAAGATAAGGAGTCTTACTGGTGGAGAATGAATAGCTGTGTTAGTACTGACAAAGTGTAGGGGTGAGCAGAGACTCTTTCTTAGACTGATTTTGATGGTTACTGAGCAGTGATCACTGAATATCATCTTTTCCTTATAAGGATTTGATTATAAACTATTCCAATAATAAAAATAAATGAGTAGTATAGTGTAATGCATCCAGGCACTCACATCAAGTCAAAAGCTTTGTATTTATTTTTTAGTAAAGGTATTGGTCAAATTCCAAATTTTTAGCATGTCTCTTATCATCCATGAGTCCTTAATATTCATAAAGAATGAGTTGTAACAGTGCTAACTAATTAACTGTAACTTTAACATCTATTTAAAACACTGGTTCACAGTTTTATAACCTTTAAGAAATATTCTATCACTATGTTGAAGATGGAAAAAGTATAATAATTTCATTAAATATATTGATATATTTTACATATTTTAATTTTATAGTTCTACACATTTTATCATCTTGATCAAAAACCAGGGGATTTGAATTCAACACAGGACATTGAGAGAGAAACAAAAACACCTGGGGAAAATTTGAAGTGAAATTTATGATTCTAACAAAAACTTTTACAATATAATCAGTCATACATGCAATTTTATAAAGAATATGTAGAAGGAAACACAACTACAGTCTAAAACATTAAAGTTCACAAGATATGATCAGCATTTTACTTGATATTATTTTAATAATATATATAGATTTATTTGCATATGATATACATTACAATTTTTGCTCCTGATTTTACTTTAAAATTAAATTCTCATATCATTCTGACCATCAAAATAGTTACCAACTTTCTTTACCTTAAGAATTTATATAGATATTATGGCAGGTCAACAAAAAAATCTTAAGCTCAATACTACTGGTGCTAAATAACTATATCCAGTTATATTCATTACATATGGATTCTAATTAGTTTTTTATTTAGTACCTCTTTCAATGTATGAAAACTGTTTTCTATGTGTGATTACAATTACAATTTATTTTTATAGAAAAATTAAGTGCATCTTTTGTGCATCCTTCTCTTAATGGTTCCCTTGTTACAATTGTTACCAAATCATTGCCCTTTAAGAAACCATGGAGATGTTGGCAACTCTCCAATCTATTTCTGAAGGTTTTAATTATTTTGTAATAAGCAAGAGGGCCATAACCCCAAAGTATAAGTCAATCTGAGTTATATATCTGAAATATGCTTCAATGAGGCATCTAAACCTGGAGCTGGGAGACCCAATAGTGCATAAAATGTTGACAAAATGGCAGAAACCAAAGTGGAAAAGGGAAGAGCTTATTCCTGGAGGACAGAACTTGTGTCTAACTCTTGGTTTTGGCTCAGGTCGGAAGGAGGCCCATGTCAGGCCCTGCACTGAGTATGAAACCTGCTTAAGATTCTTTCTCCCTCTCCCTCTACCTCTCCCCTGCCGCTTCTGTTCATACACTCACACATACTCTCCCTCTCTCTCTCACTTTCTCTTTAAAAAAAAAAAAAAAAGAGACACCTAAGATATAATAATTTTAAAAACACTCTTTGGATTGCTATCTAATTGCTTCCTCCCCTTTAATTTGTAAATTGATTTAATCTGAGCTCTCAAGAGACAGAACGATTTTCTGAACCATCAATGCAATTACCCATTAAAGTTTGAAATTGTTTATAAAATGACATTGCTTAAAGAAGGCAACTCTTTCAAAATTGAATAAGGTCAAGATAACAATCATACAATGGCACAATACAAGGTTCATTACCTGTAACATTTGGGCAAAATAATATCAGGAAGGTACAGTAGGAACAGAATTCACTATTTTTTGTATAAGTGAAAACACTTACACTTGAAGAGTAAATTATTTTTTCCTGATAGTCATTTTTGAGTAATAAAAATAACAAAAATATGAAGATTATAATGACTTTAAAATTTTTGGAAAAAACACAACTTCTAAAGGTTGGGGGAGTTATTATCAATGTAAATTATATGGCATGGTGTCACTGTAACAGATGTTTGGACACGCATTCTTCAGTTTCACCAGGAAACATCATTTAATATTAGTAATCAGATACTCTAGCTAGTTTTTCAAAATTAGAACTTCATTACTTAAACATTTATGAAACACTTGACCTTTAAACATTTTTAAGCACAGCAGACAAACTAAAATTTTAGGGTTTATTGTTTGTTTTTTTGTATTTGGCTCCATGCCAGCAAGGAGCCCAACACGGGTCTTGAACTTAAAACCCTGAGATCATGACCAGAACTGAGATCAAGAGTCAGACACTTCACCAACTGGACTACCCAAGTGCCCCTAAATTTTTAAATTTATAATAGAACATCGTCATCATAATATTATAATTGAACTACCAGTCTACTTTCTCTTTCTATGCATCTGACTACTCTAGGTACTTCATATAAGTGGAAACTTAACAATATTTGCTATTTTTTTTAAAGATTTTTTTTTTAATTTATTTATTTGACAGAGAGAGATCACAAGTAGATGGAGAGGCAGGTAGAGAGAGAGGGAGAGAGGGAAGCAGGCTCCCTGCTGAGCAGAAAGCCTGATGCGGAACTCGATCCCAGGACCCTGAGATCATGACCTGAGCCGAAGGCAGCGGCTTAACCCACTGAGCCACCCAGGTGCCCCAACAATATTTGCTATTTATGCCTTATTTTACTTAGTGTAATGTAATGTCCATCCATGTTGTAGCATTTGTCAGAATTTCCTTCCTTTTTAAGGCTGAATAACATTTCTTTTTTTTTTTTTTGTAATTTTTAAGATTTTTGTTTATTTATTTGGCAGAGAGAGAGAGTGAGTCAGCGAGAGAGTTCCCTAACAAGGGAAGTGGGGAAGGAAAAGCATGTTTCCTGCAGAGCAGGGAGCCTGGTGTGGACTCAGTCCCAGGACCCCGGGATCATGACCTGAGCCAAAGGCAGACGCCTAATGTCTGAGCCACCCAGGCACCCAAAACATTTCATTTTTATGTACATGCCACATTTTGTTTATCCATTCATCCATTGATGGACACTTGGGTTGCTTTCATCTTTTGGCTGTGGTGAATAATGCTGCTATGAGCATGGGTGTACAAGTAAGTGTCTGAGACCCTGCTCTCAATTCTTTGGGGTATATAATGAGAAGTGGAATTGCTGGATCATGTGGTAATTCTATGTGTAATTTTTTTTTTTAAGATTTTATTTATTTATTTGACAGAGAGAAATTACAAGTACACTGAGAGTCAGGCAGAGAGAGAGAGAGAGAGAAGGAAGCAGGCTCCCTGCTGAGCAGGGAGCCCGATGCGGGACTCGATCCCAGGACCCTGAGATCATGACCTGAGCCGAAGGCAGCGGCTTAACCCACTGAGCCACCCAGGTGCCCTATGTGTAATTTTTTTGAAGAACTTCTATTTTGTTATCCACAGAAGCCAAATCAATTTATTTCCACCACAATGAATACAAAATGTCTCTATTTTCTCCACATCCTTCCTACCTTATGTTATTTTCTCTCTCTCTTTTTTACATCCATCCATCCTAATGGGTATGAAATGGTGTGAAATAATTCTGAATATGACTTTATTCATTTCATTTCTAATAAATATAAAGTTATAAAGTCTAAAATAAGTAGGTAGCTATAAAATAATTTAAGCAATTAAAAGTAGAAATTTAAATCAGCCCAAGTTCAATATATAAAATATTTGGGACTAGGTTGAAGACATTTGTATTATTTCTATGTAATATATTAACATGTTAATTTTGTGTAATATGTCACATTAGGTTTCTGTTTATGAATAAAATTAGAAAAATGATGGACCAGAGAACTTAGAAATAATTTTGATAGAAAATTAAGTTGTGATAGGTTTTTTTCCTATTAAGTTGTGATAGGTTTTTTTCCCACATGTATGTCTAACAAGATTTCCCATTGCATGTATCCTTTGTAATGTGACATCTATCTTCTTCTATCAAGTAGATTATCTCTTTCCTTTTTCCAGTATGGTTTATCCAGCTGACCAAAGACTTGCAAGTAAAATATGGCCACTCAGTTAAGGTTACATTTATTTTATGTCTGCAAGCTCTTTTATTAAAACCTTAGGAAAATTTGAGATGGTTCCTAGTAGACCATCTCAGCTAGACATAAAGGCTTCTGAAAATCTGGATGGTATTTTCCCAAAGTATTCTCACACATACAAAATAGAAGTCTGTCTTGAAAAAAATTAATAAATATTGCTTTTAGGGAACGAGATGAATCATAACAAGATTTATAGAAACATCTACAAATTTTTAAGAGCTTTATGCTGTCAAAAATACCTCTTGATTTGCTAGAAGGAACGGAATAGTTTAAAATGGAAAGAGCACCCAATTTTTAAGGACAAGCAACAGATTGAGGAAGTGATTCACTGTAAATACTGTCTATTTCTTCTAGAAAAAGGAGGAATGACCAAAGCAAAGGCAAGATCTTTGAGAAATAATACATTATGGGCCAGACACACAATCTACTTGTTTTTCAAGTAGGGATAATGCATAACATGTGTCCAACTGTATTTAGAATTGCCATGGGCCATTGACAAATCACTGCCTTCTTTAAAATGCAAGTGTCTTTTGCAATTATTTTACTTGTGCTTCATCAGTGAATATTGTGGGCAAATCATCTTTTTATTTTCACATGTCTCTGGATCAAGAGCAATTGAACCCAAGCAGCTGCATACATGAAACCTCAGGCACATATGGACATAATTTAGATAACGACATTCTGGATTTTGAGACAATGCCTTAAGGGTATCAGATTTCTGGAGGAAAGAGGGGTGTATTTTGCTTGTGGGAGGTCTGTAAGTTGCTGTGGCCAGAAGGTTGACAATGATAGCTTGTTTCCAAAGATGTGGACTCCTCTCCCTCTGTCCTCCCTGTGAATTTGCTACTCCTTTCATTAATGAGTGGAATATACTTTTCTTCCTTTTGAACTTATGCAGGTTCTGTGACTTATTTTGACCAATAATACAGTGAAAATAATATTGTATAATTTCTGGCTGTATAATTTAAGAGACTTTGCAGCTTCATTTTATCCCTCATTTTCCCCCTTGCATTTTTAGCCATGCTGCCTACCATATAGAAACATTTTAGTTGGGCTACTTAATGATGACAGGTTATGGGAGGAAGGAGACAGGGAGAGAGAAAGAGAGAGATGGGGAGGAGGTGGGGACATTGATAGACTGATTATATTCAGGAGAACCTTGGGAACCCAGCCAGCTCCCAGCTGAATATAGTTGTGTGAGTGATTTCAGTGGACACGATGTGACGTAAAAAAGCACAACTCATCCACTGAATACAGCCAAATTTTAGAGTGTTTTTGTTGTTGTTGTCATTCTTGTTGTTTTGTTCTTATTTTTAATAGAGCAAAAGATAATGGAAAAGATTTATTTGTCTTAATCTTTGGAAGAGATGGTGGGGGTGATGGGAACATATGTCTCCTTTTATTTGTGGCTTATATTTTCTAAAATAGAAATATTTTCATTACCAAATGAAAGTAGATATTTTATGGGTAATATTATGAAGAAGAATTAAAAGAATCCTTGTACTATGGCATCATTAACTTTCTTTCCTTTTTTTTTTTCTTTTCTCTAACAACAAATTAGCAGAACTGTTTTTGACTACTAAACTGATTTCAGTAATTTCTTTGGAATAACATCCACATTCTTTTCCCTTTTAGTATACTGATGATTGTTCCATTTATATTGCTTAGTTTGGTTCTTTTATCCCAAACTAAGCACCAAGATATTCAACTCTTTGGAACAAGCACTAAATATCATTCCCCTCCCCCCGTTTTTAATTTTATGTATAAAAGACTATTAAAAATGCTTTAAAATAACAAATAAATGTGGCATCTTATCACAGTTTTAAACTGCAAATTTCCAATAGAAGTCTATTCCTAAAGTAACAAAAGATGAAAAAAATCACAAGATTATAATTTAAACACGTATTCAGTAAGATTGAATAGCTTTCCTAACAACATGGAATCCAAAGTTGTTTCATTGGAAATGTATCAAGCTGGTATTTCAGGATAAAAGGGAAATTCTAGTGAAATCTAAAAGGCAAATTACAGGAAATAAATTACAATTAATTGTGGGTTTTTTTTGTCATAATGCCTATTTACTTAACTAAGATTGCATTAACTTCCATAACCTTTTAAAATTTGATCACTTATTAACTTACTAGATATACTCAAGAAGAGACATTGAAAGATACTGACAATTTTACAAGATTGCCAAATCTAATTTCAGAAGATTCTTTTAAATAATGTTCATTTGATATTATGAGTCAAAAATATTTCTTTTGTGTTGCTTCATTTTATTTTTATCTATTTTATCTATTTTATTTTTTAAAGATTTTATTTATATATTTGAGAGAGAGAGACAGAAAGAAAGAGACAGAGAGCAAGCGAGCATCTGAGTGGGGAGAGAAGCAGCAGGAGTGGGACAAGCAGGCTGTGCTAAGCACAGAGCCTGATGCAGAGCTCCATTTCCAGACACTGAGACAAGGACCTGAGCTTAAATCAAGTCAGCCATTCAACCAGCTGAGCCCCCAGGACCCCCTGGGTTGTTTCATTTTAATTTAAGATTTGTATAATCTCTTTAGACATCTTTAAAATCTCTTCTAAATGATAACAATTATATACCAAATCACAACAATACAATGAAGAATTTTAGATATTTGAAATTCTTACAGGTCTTCTAGAAATGGAAGAATAGATTGTATTTAGAGAAAACACTCTGAAGGTCTGCTTTTTGAACTATCTTCTATTTAAAATTTAATTATTTTATCAATAAAGGATCAAAAGCTAAAGGGGTTACATGGTTCCCTACAATTCTTCAAGTTCAAAAGTCTTCTCCAATTCTATGTGACAAAAAATATTGCTCCTAAACACATCTCTTGAGCTCACTAAATGGTATCTCTGTAAGTTAAACTTTAATCATTATGTATGCATAAATTATTTTGAACATTTTGATCTTCCTACACAGTCACAGTGTGACTAGAAGAAATTAAACTGGACTAGATGAGAAAGTCTCAATGATGTTGCTATTTGAGTTGTAATTATAATTATAATTAGCAAGTTTAGCAAAAAAAACAGCTTCCTTTCAAAAGAAGGTAAACATAGTCAAAACATTGTAGGGTAAGAGCAGTTCATTACTGTACTTTTTGAAGGAGGTGTTATTATAAAAGGTAATGAAGAAATATCCCTAAAACAAATGCTGACTATACCTATAATATAAAAAGAAAACTAAATGTAACAAAACTATATATAGCTAACTATTACTAAACTGACAGCCAGAAGAAAAATGCAGTTTCATTAAAGTTGAAATGAAGCCAGAAAGAGAAAAGAAATGAGAAGAGTAATATTACTCCTAAAAACAAAGCAAATTAAATATTGTAGTAGATTGAGCATCTCAGTTTTGATGCAAAGTTGGGAGGAGCCAAAGAAGGGAGTACTTCTCAAATTTGTTTGAATGTTATCAAATCCTAGCAATCCGTGGGGGCCACCACCAAAATGGATATATTTTCTTCTAGTATGTGAAAATGGAATTCTTTCACTATTATGAAGTATGACTATATTAAATCTAGTCAAATAAAATCACAGCTCAAAGAATATTTTCAAGAAAAAAATCACTAGCTTTCATCTAAGCCTGGTGAATGGATCCAATCTTTCCATTAATATTTATTTGCTTCTTACTCATTCTCTTTAGCCATCTACTAGATGGCAGAAATCCTCAATGCTTAAGACAAAAGTTTAAAGAGAAAAACTTAAAATTGAGGATAGTCTTTCCAATAAATACTTTTCCTGTGGTTTACAAAGAAGGCCACTGTTAGATGTATCATCAAAATAAATTTGAATGTCCCACATCTTTTGGTTTATACCGCTGCTTGATAATATAAGAATTAACATTTAGAATTCAGCAACTATTCAAATTAATTTGCAATAGCTACTCTAATTATATTTTTAAATTATATTAAACTTCTTTGACTTTTAATAAATACTACATGAGTACTGTAAGCAAATGGAGTTGAGTTTACATTCTAGCTCCTTTATTTACTAATTATGTGTTCATGGATAATTATTTAACATCTTTGAGATTCTGTTTCCTCATCTATACAATTATCATATTAATACTGAGTCTCATGACTTTGTCGTGATCAAATGAGTTTAGGTAGTAGTACCCTGTAGATTTCTATAAACTCAATAGATATCAAATCCTGAAATGATTTGCATATTTTTATATGAAAACATACCAAAATCTCTACCATAACCATCATCTGAAGAAATCATTCTTTTTGAGTTTGAACTTCCCACCCACAGTTTATAATGCCCCTGAGTTACCGCTATCATTGCCTGCATGATAACAGATTTGTTATAAAGCTACTGAACCATCAGGATTCTTTAGAACTCCTCAGCCGAAATACCTCCACCTCCCGCCCTGGTTTCACACATCATAGGACTTGGTAAAATGTTCAAAAGAAACATCCATTTGCATTCTTTTCTATAGTAAGAACCCTCAAATTGTTTTAGTTTCAGCTTTAGGGCTTATAGGACTTTTTTCAAAGTTTATTAGGTCTTTGTTTCACAAATCCAGTCCGACAATTTTTATGCTTTAATTGGTGTATTTAGAACATTTCTTCCTCAATTTGTGTTTAAATCTACCATCTGATTATTTGTACTGTATTTTTCCACCTGCTTTATATTTCCTTATTTTCATTTTGTGCATTCTTTGGATAAATTAAGCATTTTTAATATTCATTTGCTCATGTTTTGTTTTTAAAATATTGTTTGAATGGTTACATGAGAAATTACTATATGTATTATTGATTTATTGAAGCCTGATTTAAGTGATGCTTTTAATGTTCCTTTGATAATGCAGGGACTTTAATTCCATTTATCACCTCCCGAATTTTCTGCTATGTTTGGCATTTACTTTAATTATTCATAATTTTAAATGTACTCAAGACAGTAGTGTTGTTGTTATATGCAGTCAATATTCATTTAGGTATATCTATGTATTAGCCTTTTAAGTCTTTATTTCTTTTTGAACTCCAGGCTTTTATAGGAGTTCATTTCCCCTTTAAGTTTTTGTTTTGTTTTGTTTTGTTTTTTGGTTTTGGTTTTGGTTTTTTTTTTTTTGAGAGAGAGAGAGAGTGCAAAAAAGAGAGAGAGCATGCATGAGCAGGTGTGGGATGGACTGACAGCAAAGGAAAGAGAATCTGAAAAGGCTCCACACCCCGCGCAGAGTCATCATGGGTCTTGATCTCAGGATACTCAGATTATGACCTGAGCAGAAATTAATGTGTCAGTTGCTTAACTGACTGTGCCCCTCAGCCTCCCCCCCTTCATCTTAAGAACTTTTTAAGTATTTTCATTAATGTTGATCTGATGGTGATACATCTTCCCAATTTTTATATATCTGAAAAGGTCTTTACCTTCATTTATGAAACAGATTTTCTCTGCAAATAACATTCTATTTTAGTGCATTTTTTCAGGGTTTTTTTTTTTTTTAGTAGTGTATTTTTTTTCAACTGTATTATCTTCTGCTCCCAAGGCACCTACCTGCCAGTTCTATTGCTCTTATTTTAGGTAAAGGGTCCATTTTGTTTTTCTTTCTTGCTTTTAAGATTTCATTTTATCCTATGGTGTGGCTTGGTGTCATTTTGTCTCTATTTATTTTGCATAAACTTTTTGTTGTACTTTTTGAATCTGAGTTTAATGTATTCCATCAGCCTTGAAAGATTATTTGCTTTGTTCTTTCAAATATTACTTCAGACTCTTCTCTTTGATCTTCCACCTGAGGCTCTATTTACAGGTTATGTTAGATATTTTAACACATCCCCTTTATCTCTTAAATGCTTTAGTATATTTTCCATGCTTCTTCCCTCACCCCATCTCTCTCACTCTGTGCTTGAGTCTGGATCTAATGAACTATCTTCCACCTCATTAATCTTTTTTTGGAGTGAAGACACTGTGGCTAATCTGCCGTTAAACTCATCTATTGAATTCTTTATTTTAGTTATTATATTTTCAGATCTGTAATTTCTATTTGTATTCCTTTTATACATTCCCAAGGTTTGTTGAAATGCTATAACTTCTCCCTTTTCTTCAACATGTGTTACTGTGATTAGAAAGGCCAATACTTGGATCAGCTGCAGATTTCTATTATCAGTTTCTATGATCAATTTTCTCTCTTTTCACACATCACCCTTAATCCTCTATTGAGGCCTTTATTGCTTTTAACTGAAAAACTAGACTATTTACATGGCCCTCATCTTTGGGATCCTGAACTCCACTTTTTGTCTTTCAAACATGTAGGGTTGCCAAAAGTGTATCAGTTTCTCAAACGTAGCCAAGGCAAAGGCAAATATTCATATGAAAATCAATAATTGAGGTGATCAGTAATAGTTTTTTTTTTTTTTTTCTGTTAGGGGCCTTTTATTTCCAGTATGCCTTTACTCCTTGGGGGGACTCATCTTAAATCCAAAGCTCCTTAGCAGAGTGCCTGTATCTTGGTGGGTCCTGAACTCCAACTCTTGCTTCTGCAGTTCTGTGAAATGGCTTTGTGCATTGCCCAGAGTCTCAAACACCCATCCTGTGATTTGTAGATTGCCAAGGGCCTTCAGGGAAAAAGTCCCACCAAGTACCAGTCTCATAAATCTGCACTTCCTTTTTCTTGAGGATCTTGACATTTTGGGATATAGCTAAGTTGCTTCTCTTGGACACCTCCAATCATATAACCCCTAGCTTTTCTTTATTTTTGTTGAAGGGGTTGGTCAAATAAAAGCTAATCTACCTTAGCTCAAAGCCTTTATATTTAGCACCAATAATATGAAAATAATATCGTAATTTCTTTTAAAAGTTTTAGTTTTCTCATTTTTGTCTTAGAGTTAAATCTGGAGTTTAGGCTGTACTTTAATGTCTTTTCATATGGACCCACAATTAAACAAACACAATTTATTAAATAGTTCATTACTTTTTTCCACTGATGTGTAATGCTTCTACACTCATACACAAAGTTTTCAAGAGTTAAAGAGTGGGTTCGCATCTCTTTTCTTTATTAAGCTCCATTAATTAATTAATTAATCTCTTACACACTGAAAAAAACATCTTTTGTCTTGAAATATGGTAGAGACAAATTTTATTCTTAAAAAGTTGTTGGCTAGGGGTCCCTGGGTGGCTCAATCTTTGACCCTCTGCCTTTGGCTTAGGTCATGATCCAGGGTCCTGGGATCGACACCCTCATT
Source organism: Mustela nivalis (assembly GCF_964662115.1). Taxonomy (NCBI): domain Eukaryota; kingdom Metazoa; phylum Chordata; class Mammalia; order Carnivora; family Mustelidae; genus Mustela; species Mustela nivalis. Next base: position 49,598,768 of record NC_139021.1, read on the forward strand.
GGGCTCCCAGCTCTGAGGGAAGCCTTCTTCCCCCTCTCCCACTCCCTCTACTTGTGTTCCCTCTCTCACTATGTCTCCTTCTGTCAAATAAATCTATAAAATCTTTTAAAAAATTGTTGGCTATTATTGGCTCTAAGTCATATAAAATTTAGGCTGTTTTTTAAAATTTTGTGAAAAATATTGAATTTTATTAAATTGCATTGAGTTAATAGTATAATGTTGAAGGAACCGAAAGATATTAAATAACCTATAAACACTAGAGAAAACTCACCATTTATTTTATTTAATAACTTTAATCAATTTGTTCATGAGTTTTATGCTTAATTTTGGTCACACTGATTATCAAGTAATATTTGTAAAATCAGGTCTATTTTTTATTTTGAGTTCATTTTTATGTATGACAGAAGGAAGGGGTCCAACTTTACTTTGCATGTTAGTATCCTTTTGTCTTACCACCATTTGTTGAAAGACTGTTCTTCTGATTGAGTTTTCTTGAGACGTTTGTCAAAATTCAACTGGCCATTGATAGGTTATTTTGGAGCTCCCAATTCTATTTCATATATATGTCAACACTGCACAGTCTTCATTACGGTAGCTGTGTTGTAAGTTTTCAAATTGAGAATTGTGAGACCTCTAACTTTGTTCTCTTTCAATACCATTTTGGCTTTTTATTTTTTTAAAAATATTTTATGTATTTATTTGAGAGAGAGAGAGAGAGCGAGAGAGAGCGAGTGCACATGAGCAGGAGGGAGGAGCAGAGGGAGAGGGAGAAGAAAATTCTCTGCTGTGCAGGGAGCCTGATGTGGGATTCTAAGCTGAAGGCAGACACTTAATCTATGACTGAGACACCCTGGTGCCCCCAGAGTCATTCTTTTTTTTATGGATCTTTAGCATAACACAAAGAAGAAGAAATACTATAACACATTAGGGTCCGTGAAAAGAATGTCACCCTTGAAAAGGAGTACATTGATGTAAGACCCTGCTTCAGTCATTCATAATTTGGTTAAAGCTGTAGCATCTTTAAGATGTTACAGTAGAGGGTACATGTCACTCGTAACCATTTCTGCTATCAGTATACCTATTAAACAACAATTACCATTTCCTTCTTCTCCCAGCCCCTGGCAACCACCCTTCTACTTTCTGTCCCTATTTATTTGACTATTCTAGGTACTTTGTATAAGTGGCATATACAGTGTTTGTCTTTCTGTGACTGGCTTCTTTATTATTACTATTGTTGTATTATTTTATTATATTATTTTATTACTATATCAATCAGCCAACATTAGTTATTGCCTTTTATTTTTTTAAAGATTTTATTTATTTATTTATTTGAGAGAAAGAGAGCGAGCATGAGAGGGGAAAAGTCAGAAGGAAAAGCAAGACTCCCTGCCAAGCAGGGAGCCTGATGTGGGGCTCAATCCTGAGACTCCAGGATCATGACCTGAGCTGAAGGCAGCTGCTTAACCAATCCAGCTACCCAGGTGCCCACATCATTAGTTTTTGATGTAGTGTTCAGCAATTCATTAATTGCATATAATACCCAGTGCTCATCACAACATGTGCCCTCCTTAATGCCCATCACCCTGTTACCCACCCCCCACCTCCCTTCCTTCTATACCCTCAATTTGGTTCCCAGAGTGACTGGCTTATTTCACTTAGCATAATGTCTTCAAGGTTCACCCATGTTGTCTCATGTATCATAGCTTCCTTTCCTTTTAATGCTGAATGATATTCCGTGGCATGTACATATTACATTTTGTTTACCCATTCATTCATTGGTCATAGAACACTTAAGTTACTTTCACTTTTGGGTTATTGTCAATAATATTTCTATGAACATGGATGTTCAAATATTTCTTTAGATGCTGCTTTCAGTTCTTTTGGGTATGTATCTAGAAGTGGAATTGTTCTATAGTTCAGTATAGACTATTATAACAATGCATTATATAGGGAAGAGACTTGGCCATTCAAATGCAGTGTTATTTTCTTTAGCTCCAAAGCAAGGAGCAAAGAGCAGTTTGTGGGGGTAGAACTATAAAATGTTAAAGATAAAATTGAGAACTATGAAATGTCAAAAACATTTCTTCTTCTAACCTAGAGTATTAAACTACATTTCAGTAGAGCACCTTATGGACAAATATGTCTTAAAACACATGACGAGGGACTTGACGCTAGTGATTTTTGTAATCTTTCTACTACTCAAGGCATAGGAAAACGGCATCAGATGCTCAATAAATATTTGCTGAAGTAATGAATGACAAATGGATGTAAAACATTAAATTATAAGCCCCACAGTGTCAGACAACATTATGGTTGAAAGGAAAGTTAATAAAGTTAACCACCACATGGTACTATTCCTGGTGGCTGCACATATCTTGACCCATTCTTTTTGGTCAGTGACTTGGTGTCAAATGCAGCAATATAATTTTTTATGAACATTCAGTATCCAGTAGTGAACAAAACCATGTTATTCCCACATACTACTTAGTGAAAATATTTTAAAGAATAATAAAATCTTTCATTGTGTTAATTAACAAAAATATTTGACTAATTGACCAAAACAAAAAGTACTAAAGAATCATGGGCATAATCTGAAACACATCTTCAGGAAACATGGCAAATTCAGATGCAGTTACTAGAGTCAGCAATACAGTCCGATGACAGGTTCATTTAAAAGTAGATACAGACAAAACTAAAGCACACATTTCTTTGACTCTGTTTGAGGAGTGGCTTTATTATTCTTTTACAGTTTTACAAGGAAAGCCAAATCAATAGTTTTGTTATCTTCATGAACAGAGAAATCTATATGCCATCGTTACTAAGATTTCAAAAGAAGTTCTCTACTGAAATCTGCAGAGCAGTATAAGGAAAATGTATTTTCTTTGGTCAAAGGTTGTCTCTTTAATGAGTTCTGCTTGCATATTTCAGAGTAAGTTGTGTAGTAGAAAGCACACAAGTATATTTCAAAGCTTATGTTCTGACCCTAGCCCGTCCACTGTTGCGTTTGTAAATTTATAACATAAAAAAAAGGAAGTATGTGATCTTTCCTGTATCTTCATAATTTAATGTTTTCCACCCTTAAAGATCTTACCTATTTATTTGACAGACAGAGACCACAAGTAGGCAAAGAGGCAGGTGGCAGGGTGTGTGGCAGGGAGGGGAAGCAGGTTCCCCATCTAGCAGAGAGCCTGATGCGGGCCTCCATCCCAGGACCCCAAGATCACGACCTGAGCTGAAGACAGAGGCTTAAGATTCTCTTTTCATTATAGACACAAAATCTGTATTCTAACTGTATATTTATGATGTACAGCATACATATGTTTTGTCATGCACGCATGGGTGTGTGTTTGTGTGTGTGTTCGTGTGTGTGTGTGTGTGTGCGCGTGTATGTTACTTACAGATTAACCAGTGATGACTGTGGAACAGATATTTTCATTGCATAAATGTAAACAGACTTCGCAAACAATAGCGCTTTGTACTGAGAGTCGATGCTGATGGAAACCTGTGTCCTTGCTCTCATTTTGCCCTTCCATTTTATATTTATTGCATCTCCCTTTTGTTCTTCCTCAAAGAGAATTTTAAGGGCTGCTGATCAGAGAAAAGATATCCAGAGAATACCAGAAGAACACAAGGCCTTGGTGCTAGATATTTAACAATGCTTCGGGGCACCTGGGTGGCTCAGTGGGTTAAAGCCTCTGCCTTCAGCTCAGGTCATGATCCCAGGCTCCTGGGATGGAGCCCCGCACCGGGCTCTCTGCTAAGTGGGGAGTCTGCTTTCCCTTCTCCCTCTCTGGCTGCCTCTCTGCCTCCTTGTGATCTCTGTCTGTCAAATAAATAAATAAAATCTTAAAAAAAAATAAAAGAACGAATGCTTCGACTCTAGCCCCTTAAATTCTATAGCTATGTAGAAAGGTTTTTAAAATATTATATTACATAAAATGTGATATATTAACAAACACTAGTGAATATGTTTAGATACACTCACAATAGTTAACAGCAGGGTGTAATGTTAATTTTTTGTGAAATATGGGCTATGAAGAAAAATATTTACTTATGAAAAATCACAATTTGGTTACATTTATGTATTGGGAAATCATAAGTAATTGTAACAATGGAAATACAGAATGTAAAGAAAACATCAAAACACTTTGATCACACTTACCATAAACTGCTTTCGCTTTCCCACATTCTCCTGGAGGCCTAAGGCATAGCTGTAAGCAACATTATAATTGTGGTGGATAATGCATTTATTTGCTTTTCTTTTTGACAGAGGTGGAGAGGAAGGGACAGAATTATTTTTAAGATAATAGTTTGAATGACCTTAAAACTTTTAAAATTATTTTCTAATTAAAAAAAAAAAATCAGTCTACTTGTTTGGCTGCTAATCTAATACAAAGGAAAGTACAACGGAAAAACACGATCACAGTTGTTATTGATAATATTACCCTGTTGGTATTTACCTAATTCACATGACCATTTGAGTGCAGCCTGAGCATGCACATAAACTTTGGAGATCCGCAATTGATATTGATCATGGAAAGACCAATTTAGCTACAGCAATTTGCACTGATTTCTAAAATAGCTCAAATGCTTGTAGTGGTCATGACTCTGGTTGATCTGGCCTCTGGGGAAGCATGAAAAAGATCAGCTCTTTAGTGTTTTTGAAATAATGGAAATCCAATCACATCTTCATATCTTAGAATAATAATGCATAATATTTTAAAACACTATGTAGGTCAAATTTTAGTCCTCAATTGTCACTTTATTCGGCATTTTTTTTTTTTTAAATCACAGTTCCCAATATATAATGATATTGTGATTAACAGTCTAGCCTCAGAAAAAATGCTAACATGAACTGAAATTCCAGACTCTTTATTTGGAAACTGTTAATGTAAGAAGATCCCCTTGGTATATATGTACTTGTTGGCATGTGCATAATCGGGGATTGGTGTTCCTTTCGGGAGTTACGTGAAATCAGAAAAGTTCTTCCTCTGCATGAAAATCTGTGGGTGATGGTGGGGATCCTAAAAAAGTCAAATCTTGCCTGGGGCTGAGGCTTTTGAAAGTGGTGATCATTATTCTTCTGCCCTGTCTACCCCAGGAGGCTTTTCAGCTGGGATAGAACTCTTCAGGAAGTGGAGAGAGTAACAAGCTTTAATGTCCCAGAAGGATGGTATAGGAAAGAATATTAATAAAACTAGAGGATCTGAGGTGAAAGAGCCCATAGAGCTTCAAAATGCCGTCTTATCAATGTGATTACAAGTACAAAATAGTCAACATTTCAGTAAAATTTTTATACCATTCTGAAACCTTCATAACATTTTTTTTTCCCATTTCACAGTGGTGTGTAACTGTAAAAACCTTTCAAGAAATAACTAAATTGGTGCTGGAGATTAGCTGGGAATTGCCCACAGTTTCACAGACTTTCTTGGGGGAGAGACCAGCTTTTAGATACAGATAAAACTAAAACTGTATAGCATATAAGGTGAAGCAAAAATGATAAGACCATCTGCCCACCCTGACCAAAAATACACAAGTCTGGGAAGAAAAGAAGGAGATAACAGAGTAAAAATAAACAGCAACAGAACCCCAAAGAATTCCTTGGCTGTGAAACTGCAGAATGAGAGGGTAGCAAATCATAACCTCAAGAAAATTTTGCCAGATACAAAATGCTTCAGATAAATTGATGAAGACACTAGGAGTTGATGCATGAATTCCTTTCTTGGGAACTAATTACAGCTTCTCAGGAAGGAAATTAAAGAAAGTTTGGCATGTTCTATCAGCATTCCCTGTTTTGGAGAGATTAGTGAAAGATGCATGTGTAGCCCATAACATAAATGAAATACGTCATACATTTAGTTCCTTCCTTCACTATGAAGAAACAGCATTTAATGGTTCCAAGGGAGGCCTAAAATAAAGCACAGGTCTGTGTCTTGCTGTTTTTTTCTAAACTAGTTTCTTAAAAGAGGTGGAGATTTACTCCAACATGGGACTAGTCTGGAAGGGCTAGGTCTGGACGCAAGAGTACACCACCGAGAAGGTGGCCCATTTGGGCTATTTCCAAAGGGGAGGAGACAAAGCACAAAGGAACTACACTCACCCTCACCAAAAATGACTTTAGTCCATGAGGATAATTTTTCTAACTAGCATCATTATTAGCAGATGTCATGACATTTGTATTAAAGAGGAGCATCACAATAAAACCATGCAAACGAATACAGTGGTTCAGGATCCATCAGGTGATGTACAAATACTAATATTTAGAAAATTTATTATCAATAATTACTTAGAAAATAATATTGAAATAATTATTTTGGATAACAATAATGGTAATGATATAGCTGGAAATGAATTTTTTAAAAAAATATGCAGGACTAATATCAAGGGTAAATACATACTATTCTACCAAGCACTTTGTTGAGCTTTTGATATGTACATACTGTGACTGAGGAAACAACTTCAAATTTTATTTAAATTTGAATGACTCCTCCTGGTTAGTTGCTATCATACTGGACAGTACAGTTATAGAGTTTTAAATGGGATGTAAGCCTTTCCACGTATGAGCAGGAAAAGAATTCAATATCAAAAATTTTCAAGAAATCTGGCTATATGCACCAAGCTTTCCAAGTATTTTCTCTGTGACCTAAAAATTCCACATCTACCATTTTACTATAAGAAAATAGCATGGAGATCATCACCACTAAACTGGCCTTACAAGAAATGTTAAGGAATTTCTTTAAGTGAGAAAGAAAAGACCATACTTGGAAGTAAGAGCACTATGTTGCATGCTTGAAACCAATGTAAACTTGTATGTCAACTATGCTTCAATAATAATTTTTTAGTTAGTAAAAAAAAAAAAAAAAGAAAAGAAAAGAAAAGAAAATAGCATGGTAAATAAAAAATGTTTATTGAATTGAAAAAAAATGGAGATAGTATAAATTGTCTAAAAATAGAAAAAAAAAGTTAAATAGATTTGGTACACAAACTTACCACATCCTCCACACAACGTGATTTAATGTTGCTTCTCTTTTGTGGTCAGTGTTCTCAGGAGTTTCAGATACAATTAGACATAATAATTGAGGAGCAGTATGATCAATGCCTGGAAAAATTCTATTATCCCTTATCTTGTTCTGGAGACCACTATGCTGTTACAGTTCCTCAGTGAATTTTAATTCTGTGTGAATGGATCATCATACTTATTTTTCATATTGATTTATTAATTACTGAATCTCTTATGTTTTTTCCAGACACAATAAAGAAGTAGACTGTCAAAATTCAAGTATGCTTTAATATTGAGTTGAAATTTCTTTTCTCACTCTCCTCTGTTAAATATAAACTCCAGTATTATGGACTAAGAAATGATTTTCTTAGTCCATAATATTCACCAGCATTAGCATACACATAGTAGCCACACAGTAAATATGTGTTGAATTAATTAAGTAAATGACTTCTAGTCCATTGGAGACCTACCTTTTGAAATGGGGTAAAACATTTCTGTAAGTCTGAAGAGTTAGTTCCTCAGAGCCTATCTGTTATAAATGAGTACTAAATTCAAATACTTGGTCAAGTCATTGCTCAATTCTGAATCTTGGTCTATGTATCTAACTACCATTAGCTCCGTTCAGCATTTTGTTTTATTGATGCAATGATGATTATAAGAACATAATTTATTAAAAAATGAGATAAGGTTTATATAAACTTCAGTAAGTGCAAATTTTGATAAGCAATCCTGATAATTTACTAGTAATCACTTAAATATTTTTATTGGTGAAGCCATGAATCCCCCTACTAAATTTTAACCTTTGATATTTAAGCAATAGATGGCCCATTATCAAATTAGAGAATGTATCTCTTACAAGTTTTTTTTCTGTTTTCCTCTGGAAATATTTGTGAAAAATGAGTTTAATTTTAAATTTAAGAATGCTTTACTTTACTTTTTTATCTTCTGATATTTTAATGACATGGGCATGATATTTGTAGCAATATAGAATTCATCAGAAAAATATGGAATGTGTCACAGGGGAAAAACACAAGAAACAAGCCATAATTAAAATGTAAGAAAAATGGAAAGAAAACCATTTGAATTAGTTTAGAGCAGCTGCTACTGAAGGTAGAACAGAGAAAGCTCCTTCAGAGGGAGATTTAGAGCATTTCTTTCATCTCTTCTTTTTCTTTATTTATATATTTCTCAACAACAGATGGATTAGGACTAGCTGTGTCCCCATGCGTGAATGTTTTATATAGGTATGTGATGCTTATTTTGGAGAGGTATGACTGAGTACTTTCTATTTCACCTGCCATGTGTTTTTTAAAGTGACTTTCAAGATTGGCTTTTAGGTTGTCTTGTTCTTGCCTGTAATCGGAATTTGGAGTTATGAAAGGAAAAACATATCATCCTTTTGAAATTCAGTCTTGCTCTTGAACTCACTGTTTGAAGACAGATGGTTACCAGAAATTGGGCTCTTGGGGGGTCTTTGCTTTTTTTTAAGTTTAAAGTATTAACTGTGTAAAAACCAGTATCACCACTTTATATAAAGGAGACTGCCGTGTGAGTATCCTGTGATTTTCTTTCTACATGTACAATTTTTTTTTTGGTCACAAATGCAGTAAATATTTCATTTTTTTAAAAAAAGCATGCTTTACAGTTAATTTCCTTCCAAATAACTGTTATAACCTTATAAATTTATAAACTTTTGTAAATACCTTGAGGGCATATAGACTTAATGGTAATATTATCTAATTTAATCATTAGTTGAAAGACTGCTTCCTACATATTCTTTATTTACTGGAATTTCTTTACATTTGGAGGAGGCTTATCCTGTATTTGGACAAGTCTGTCCAAATTTTATTATAACTATAGTTTTGTTGGGAATTTAACTGTAAGCACTTTAGATCCAAACTGCTTGAGTTCAAGTCTCAAATCAAATACCTACTAGTTGTGTGAACTTGAGCAAATTATATAAACTCACGTTGCTTTAGTTTCATAATCTGTAAAATGGGGGTATATTCACACCTACCTCATAGGATTTATTTGTGTTTTTTGTTTGTTTTTTGTAGATTGTCTGGGGATTTAAAGTAGTTCCATAGGGCTTTGGCTTAGAAGGATTCCTTGTACATACTAAACATTTTCTCTGTTAGCTATTATTATCAATGCTAAATATAAATAATAATAATTATTATTATTAAACCTATTAGTATTTCAGATTATACTGTTTGATCAAAAGTGAATCACCAGCCATTTTATAGCACTTTTAAGGTTTCTTATAAGGCACAGTCTTTTTTTGCAATCCTGTCTATTAATCAGCTCCTTTTTTTTTTTTCTGGTTATGATGTTGATGGTCAAAACTATGGATATCTCTTTCAACCTGCTTTTCTTGCTTAGCTTTCCTTTGGCATTAATGTGGAAAAAGGAAGGGATCAATAGCAATAGAAGGGAAACATCCAGAAATCTCTTTTCATGTAACTGAAAATTAATAGCATTTGTCTATAGCATCTTTGGCTATGAAATCAAATATATCTCATTGGTTGTATAATCAAATGGATAAGTGAATTAAGCATACAGTAGATGTATTCTAAATTATAAAGGAGTAAAATCTTTAACTAATTAATGGAATGGGATTAAGTCTTCTTAAAAATGTTTTTCAGTCTGGTCCGTGACTCTCAGCATGCTCTTGAGTTGGCTTCACACAGTGCCAGTCTAGCCTTTCTTTTCTTTTTTTTTTTTTTTTTAAGATTTTATTTATTTATTTGACAGACAGAGATTACAAGTAGGCAGGCCAGCAGAGAGAGAGGAGGAAGCAGGCTCCCTGCAGAGCAGAGCAGAGAGCGGACACAGGGCTCCATCCCAGGACCCTGGGATCATGACCTGAGCCGAAGTTAGAGGCTTTAACCCATTGAGCCACGCAGGCGCCCCACCAGTCTAGCCTTTCTTAACAGCTGCTTTTTTACTACTGTTTCTACAAATCATCTTTTTAGCTGTTGTGGTCTGCTTACTGGTTTGACTGGGATGGTCTGTATTTGCACTTATTTTCCTACTGTGATTGCTAATAGTGTCCTTTTTTACTCTCAAAAGTGTCAGAGTTTCAGTGATACTTATTTAGTTGTTCCAGTCAAAAGCAAATCTCCAGATCACTAACTTTTCACTCAATCAAAATGTACTAGGAAGGACTGGCAAGGTTTTATTATATTTATCCAGCTGAATTTAAAAATTTAGAATATTTATTCATAGTTTTTTTCTCCCGAGAACTTGTAAGCCAATGTCATTTTCTTATCTCTCCACAATGCTGTCTGAGTACTATGCAAAGATTTCTTCCTTATTATCTAGCAGGAAATAGCATTAACATTGCTAATCTATATATGTATATATATATACATATATATATATGTATATATACATATATATATATGTATGTTTAAAATACACCCACAAATATTGGCCCTGGTTTGGATACTTTTCAGTTCATGCAGGAGTCTTAAGATAGTCTTGCAAATATTTTTCCTTGGAAACGAATGATCTAGATTTGATGTTGTCATTTTTAAAATTTTAATATTTTTACCATACATGTTTATCTAGGAACTTTTAGATTAAGAGTATTTTCCTATTTTGTGTGATTGTTTTGTTTGCTAAATAATAGATTTGAAAAATTAGTTTGTAATTATGACCTGGAAAACATGTTAAGATGAATTAGATTCATCATACTAGGGTCAGTTCTTTATGTTTTCATGATGTTGCCATAGAAAAATACTAGAATAGGCCTTTTCTGTCTGAAAAATGGAAGAACTCAATAATTATTAAAGTAGAAGACACTACAGTGGCAAAATTAAATAGGTTGGAAATTTTGTTAATAAAGAATATAAGTTTTATGGTAATTTATTTTAATAATTAAAAATACCTTAGGAGTAATGTTATAAAAGAAGATTGATGCTATGCCACTGGAAGAGATACAATTGTAACAGTACCAAAAATTAAAAAAAATTAAAACCTGTAAGAACAAAGAATGGGAAATCTGTTCAATTTTATAGCTAATGATTCTATTGCACACTTGTAGAATTGGTTTCAGTGGAGCGATTAATTTTTTTATACCTTGTGGTTTAAAATGACTTCATCACTTAGTCACGTGATGATCATTCTTTCCTAGGATGCATTCAAAAATAGTAGGTATTGCAAAAATATCAGAATCAGTCATGGAGTGAGCAGACCAAAACACAGCTGTTCTAGCTCCCATAGTGATGTGGCGTGTCTGCGTCCTATTCCCTAAACAATGATTAGTATGCATTGAAGATTTAGGTACCCATTGAAGCTAGTGTAACAAATAGTGGGAAAATTGATCTCTTCACATGTTCATAAAGAAAATATACCAATATATAACATATACTATGTTAACTTAGCAATAATTATAGGTTTAGCATTAAACAAACACAATATTCTCTGCCTAGTTACTCATTCCAAGTAGACAAGACTCAAAATGACAGAAGGAGGTAGAGTCTATATTTGAACTTAAAATATACAGCCCAGGAGAACATCCTGTCAAATATAAGATGACAGATAATTTCTCTTCCACCAAGTGCATGAAGTAATGAGTTTAAATCTGACTGAAATAGGACCGTATCCCAAAATAGTTATAAAGTCTGTAGCAAGAAATAAGGGCAGTGATAATATATGATACCTGCTATGTAAGGGAGAATTGGATCTACAATCCTTTACTAATGAACTACTAAATCTCTTCCTTATTTTAAAAGTATTAATTTTATAGACATACACCCTGTAGATTTATGGTTTTCTTAACCACATGGAGAATAATTTTGAATAGAAATATCAAATAATAATCCAAAATATTTATTTGCATCTCTGAGTTAGAGCTATCCTTTGTTGTTTCTTGCTATTTGAAAGTATTAAAATCTCTCATATGACTACCAAAAAAAAGGGTGCTCTCAATGTACAAGAGTCTTTTTTGGTCACCATTTATAGAGAATTCTTTTTAAATACAATATTTCCATATATTTAGTTGAATTTTTTCTATTTTTAAAATAAAATTACACTTGTTAAGCTGTACAACATGATGATTTGATATACATATACGTAATAAAATGATTATGACAGCTAAGCTAATTAGCATATTCATCTCAAATAATTACCGTGTGTGTGTGTGTGTGTGTGTGTGTGTGTGTAGTGAGATTTCCTGAGATCTACTGCCTTAGCATATTTTTTCTATACAATCAAGTATTATTAACTTTAGTCACCATGTTTTACATTGGATCTCCCGAATTTACTTAGAATTTTAAAGACAATGAGGATTTGTGCCAATCAACATCCAGGTCCTTACTGTCAGGAAACTTCTTAAAATGGCCATTATGTAAATCTTTATAAGGACACATTTATTTTATTTTTGGTTTTGGATAAGTAATGAGTTCGCATTGTTGAATGAGCTACAAGACAGTAAATATAAAGTCTTAGATATGCAAATAATTCTAGAGAATTTTTGTTTGGTATTAAACAATTCCTTCCCACTAGGTGCCTCGTTGAGCTCTTATCTGGAAGGTTGTTTCTCTCCCGCTGTTTTCGGATCCTGTTCTTCCTTAATCATACTGGTTTGGTCTCATTCTGGTCTTTTCTTTAGTTCATGTTGACCTGTGTTCATTCATCTTGGGGTGACACTCTTCTTATTTTAGATTTTTTTTTTTTTTAATATGACAGAGAGACACAGCAATAGAGGGAACATAAGTAAGGATGGGGTGGGGTGGGAAAGGGAGAAGCAGGCTTCCTGCCGAGCAAGGAGCCTGATATGGGGCTTGATCACAGGATCCTGAGATCATGACCAGAGCAGAAGGCAGCCACTTAAAGACTGAGTCACCCAACTGTCCCCTTATATTAGCTTTTCTTTTTAAAATGATTTTGTTTATTTATTTGACAGAGAGAGAGATCACAAGTAGGCAGAGAGGCAGGCAGAGAGAGGAGGAAGCAGGCTCCCTGCTGAGCAGAGAGCCCAATACGGGACTCAATTCAGGACCCGGAAATCATGACCTGAGCCGAAGGCAGAGGCTTAAGCCACTGAGCCACCCAGGCGCCCCCCTTATATTAGCTTTGATAGATTATTTGGAGAGTCCTTAGTGTCTCCAGCTGTAATTTCTCAATACTTAGAAATTCAGGGTTAGAATATTCATTGGTTATATTTATTTAGCAATAGTTCATTATTTCTATTTGCTTTTTAAAAACAGAGCCATGAAATCACTGGAGATTAGGAAGATGCAAACTGTCAACCTACATGTGCATTTTAATTATGTGCGCTGCAGCCGTCTGGGAACTCATTCATCTCTAGGCTTCACCACTGTGTGCAGGGGAAATAATTTGGCATTCATGGCAGAAAAGACAGTATCTGACTCAGTGGTATTTAAGGGATCTTCATCCATTATGAAATATAAAAATTATAATAAAATTCAATCCACTCTTTCTTACATCAATTACAAAATCTTTTTACTATAGCAACATGTGGCTTTAACATTATGTTACCTGTACTTGCCTAAAGTAGGGTCTCTTTGTATTTAAAGTGTTTACCATAATTAACCCTTGGAAACAAATTGGTCAGTAGAGGTCAGAAGAACAGAGTGAGTCACCTGTCACATTTCTTTAAACAGACAATAATTACAGCAACCATTACTTTAATACCTGATACATGACAGAACTTATTCATCTATTACATCTAATCTTTATAACATTTTTGAAAGATTTCTATTATTCTTGTTTAGTGGGTAAGATAGCCACGGGTCAGTGTGATTAAGTGACTTTCATGCCCTAATTGATTCAATAAATATTTATTGGTTACCTACTGTTGATTACCTAGTTAGTATTGGGCATGTTGCTGGGGGCCTAGTGTATGGGAGTTGAATGATTAGGCCTGTCCCTTGTGCATGTGGAGCTTAAAGGGTGACATAATGTTTGGCAACAATAGAAAGACTAGGTTGGCACTTCTGCCCTGTGGTATTCTAATCGAGTGCCAGTAGCAAATTGTGTGCCTCTTTCTGATTCTGTGTACTTAACTAGGTGGCCGAAGTTCTTGTTTAATAATCATCAATTTACTTCATCTAGCATATGATGATTATAGTAATGTTTGCATTATAGAGTTTTTGTGAGGCTTTACTGACTTAGTAAGTGGTAACTGTTTTAAGAAGATGATGGGCATATTATCATGCTCAATTTTTTTAAAAAAAGTATATTAATGCATTTTATAAAATCTTATACAGTGTCAGAGACTACAGAACTTAAGTACCACATGGATTTTATTCCTAAAGTCAAATTATATTCCCAGCTGGATGCTGAAGCTTCATTGCTTTCATCTGCATTTAGACCAGACGGAGACTAGAAGCAGCTCATGGTCTCTGAGTGTAAGATCATGTCCTGAAGGTTATAAGACACTTTTGCTCAAACACAGTGGTCAGGAGTCAGTCACATGGCCGGCACTTAACTGAAGGTGCCCAAACTGTAAAGTACCTGAAACTTGCCCCTATTTGCAAGTTAACCCGTTAGCCTGCCATACTGTCATAGAAGCGGGCAGAAGCCACAAGAGTCCTGGGAAAGGACAAAGGACTGCTTTACAGCCAGCAGAGTAGGCGGCAGGACCTTTATGGGGCATCCTGTGGGACTCTCCCAAGGGAACACAACTGTGGGCTCACGCAGATGCCATGGGCACAATGGATCTGTGTCTCAACAGGGACCCCATCCTTGGGAAACCCCAGCCTTATAAGGGGATGTCTAGAAAACTTGTTCAAACTTTGCCCCAGAAGAATACATATCTGGCTGGGGAACAAATCTGTCTATTGCCTTCGAAGGAGAACCTATGTCTATCTTCCAAGGATATATGCTACACACGTCTTTGAAATGAGAGGCTGGATCAAAAGATGGGCAGAAACGTGGGAGATCTGTGGAGAGCTGTCTTCTAACATATACTGGGGAATGGTGTGCTCCAATAGAAATCAAGGAGGTCGGCTTAATGGGATGGAAGAATCAGAAACTCCATTATTGAGGAAAGCTGATGGTAAATGCCATATCCCATAAGAACTTAATGGTAAGGTTTAAATCCTGTCCCTACCTTTCCGTTTCAAAGAAACTAATCTTGTCATCACATGTATTCTTAGTCTTTTGCATCACTCTTTATTCCATTTTTCTTAAGTTGGAATTTTAGTCTAAGGAGCATGTACTGAACACTTGCCAAGCTCCCAGCATTATGTTAGGTCTAGGAAAATCATAATACTAAATGAAACATAAACTCATCTTTCTGTGACAGTACAACATGGCCAATACAATTTGCTCAGTGACACAATTATAAATTATCTTAATTGTGGTCTCTAGTTCTGGCCTATTCCTGTCGCTGCTTGACTTCTCTGTCATTTGGCTTTTGGCCATTTTTACAGTCAAGATCTACACATCTCATTTCTAATTGTGTTTTGAAACCACATTGAATGTGCCGTCTCCTGCTGAAATCTGTTCCTATCACTGCCTGCTGCTGACCAAATTGAGGGAAACCTGGCCCTTTCCTGTGCATAGCTGCATCAGTGGCCTGTGAGGGATCAGAATACAGAGGTTTTGGGCTCCACTCAGAAAACGTTTATATATTGAGTCCTGTTTTCCCCATGTGTACTTACGGTACTCTCTACATTTTTTTATTTAATATTTAATTTATTGACAAAAAGTCTTTTCCCCCCATCTGCATCTGTGCCGTATCTTCTAGTTCCCATGTCTTTTCCTAGATCACATTTTATAGCTTTAACCTTTTCTACTGATATCGCTTACTGCTACTGACTGTGGCTGCTTCTTCTCCTGCCCCTTAACTGCTGTCCCTCTTTCTTTCTTGCTCTGCTGACCACACCAACTCACAGCCTTTTGAAGTTTGGGGAAAGGAGCCAACAATGGAGAATAATACAAAAGCCTGTTCCCTACACTCCTCCTCTCCATTTCTCTTTTCAAGTTTTACTCTTTCCAAAGAAGATAAGCAATGTATGGATGTTATATGAATATTTAGTACACTAAAATTTGAAGGTAGACTTAACATTTCAGAGAAAAAACACACTCTTATTTAAATATTTTCAACATACCCGGGATATGAATATCCAAGAGAAAAATAAGCTTATAACTGTGGGCTCCGTGGGGATATATGCTTTTGGGAGTAAGTTCACCAGGCCTAGAAATGAGTGTGTGATGTGGTCACAGGGAGAGGAGTGAGGTTTTTCTCTCTATTCTCTTTACATTAGCCTCAGAAATGTCTCCGCATGAGCCCTGAGTGAGGCTTGGGGCTGTAGGCTTCCTAAGAGGACATGGAACAGGAAGAGAAATGGAAGCCTTAAGTTACTAGGAAAAAAATATGTTTCAGTTTGTTTGCTCTGTAGTTTCCAAGGTAATCTTGAGGTAGCTTACACGTGTAAGTAAATCAATTAGAAAAATAAATGGGGTTATACTGGGATAAAATGAGAGAAGATCTATGTGTTTTTGAAACAAGATCTGTTGTCAAGAAGCTCATTATTAAGAACAAACTATAGGAATGAGAACAAGCCATGGCCAACCAGCTAGAATAGTGTTTTGCAGGGGGTTGAAGCAATGAAAGTCAGGGATGGCTCTGAAAATTTTATTGATTGGTTGTCATTTGTGAAAAGGTGGAAATGAGTCACAAAACATGACTCACTGAGGGAGTATTGAGGACAGATTTTGTCAATAGTTTGTGATTTAAAACCAGGTGGGTCAGGAGAGGATACTGGTGGTGTGAGGACTCTGTGTTTCTGCATCTCTTACACACGTTTGGAAAAGGGATGGTGCACACTCTCAAAATTGATCCTGGACACCTTGCATGGTAAAGAGAAAGCTAATTGCTTTCTTTTATTACTAATTATTTTTATAACATATAATGTATTATTTGCCACAGAGGTACAAGTCTGTGAATCATCAGGTTTACACACTTCACAGCACTCACGATATCACATACTAATTGTTTTCTTTTTTTTTTTTTAAAGATTTTATTTAGTTATTTGACAGACAGAGATCACAAGGAGGCAGAGAGGCAGGCAGAGAGAGAGGAGGAAGGAGGCCCACTGCTGAGCAGAGAGCCCGATGTGGGGATTGATCCCAGGACCCTGAGATCATGACCTGAGCTGAAGTCAGAAGCTTTAACCCACTGAGCCACTCAGGCACCCCACATACGAATTGTTTTCTTTAAGATTAGTATTTTTCTCCAGATTACCTGGTACTCTATAACTTTTGTAAGCTTTCTGCACCACTTCTCCCCTGTGAACACATGTTCCCTGAGGAGGGATAGCCAGGCACTGGACAGTAGACGCACTCCGATGGCTCTGAGAATTTGAACTGCTCTCGGTCACATTAATTTTTGTTTTTGTTTAATTTGGCTCAGAGAAAGCTCCAGTTAATTTCCCTTTAGGTTTAAGTAAAAGTTGCCTTAGTAAGCTTTTGGCTGGTGGTTATTATTTTGCATTTTTTAATTTATAATTACATTGAAAAAGAAAGCATGTATATTAATAACATCTTATAAAAATCAAACCAACTTAATCCTTTTTTTCCCAATAACCAAAGTGTTTCAAAATAAAAATACTAAGAACATTGTTGAAATGGAAGTATTAATTTAATGGCACTAAAATTAAAAGTGGAATTTTGATGTAGTTTTACTTAATGGCGATAGGATAATTAGAAATTTTAGATATTGAAACTTTGAGGCATTAGAAAAATTAATAATAATTTCTTAAGATTTATCTTAATTGAGATCTTACTGCATGTTGCTATAATGTCTATGCATTTAGGAGCTAGGCATGCATATCTTACTTTGGGTAACTCAAATATGTTGGTTAATTTCTGAATACTGCAGAGTCTTTTATACATTTGGTATATATTTTACTTTAAATGCTAAGCTTCAATATGTTTAAAACTGGACCTAATCTTAATCTGTGATTTATCTATGTTACCACATTACTGCATTAATAAGCTAATTATTTCATTTCTAGTAGCTGGTCAGGAGGAGATGTATAAATTCTTAGCTAGAGGGTGGAAATTAGATTGTTCATTTTATTTACTTAATATTTCCACTAATTAAACAAGTCCCTTCTTTGAAATCCTTTGCAGGCACACACACAAGGAAATTCATTCCAAATGGCATTTCATCTACAAAATTAATTTAACATCTTTCTCCTCGACTAAAAAGACTGTGCCAAAAACAAAAATCCAGAATTACTTTTTCATCAGATTCCAAGGGTTCTTCATGTTGGTAGGGCACAGACTCAGGAGGCTTGAAGCAAAGAAGGTCCTTCTTTTAGTCTGCATCAGCAGCCCTTTTTAATCAGTCCTAGTTAACCCACGAGTGACAAACCGCTGTAATTCTTTGATCCAGCTAGGCTCAGATGATTATCTGGATCCAACTAAGCCAGACTCTTGCTTAAACAGTATAAACCCACTGATCGCCCAATGATTTTCCTAGAGAAATGTATATATTTCCCTTTGCTACTTGTGCAGTTTTGCACATGGTGTAATCATACAGTGACACCATGAAAGAGAAATTAGCTTTCTTCCCTAGAAAAACATTCATGGAATTGCCTATCCACTTGAATAAGAATTACTGGTGCAAACCATTTACGAGTATTTTGTTGTGAGCCCTTCCTCCTTTTTCTCTTTCCTTCCTTTCCTTTCTCCTTACCATTTTCTGTCTCCTTTTCTCCTTCCTTTCCTCTTACCCTCCCTTCCTTTCTGTTTTCCTTTATTATATAAAACAAACAAAATAACCATTCATTCATTCATTCAAAAATATTTATTAAACATTTGTTATGTTCCATGCCAAGCCCTAGAGATATACCAATGAATACAATATGGTACTTTCTGTGTACAGTATAGTGGAAAAGAAAAACAGATTAAACAATTATAAGATGGTAATTTCTCCTACCCACCAAGTGACTGTTGATACTAGAAAATAAATTAGGCTCTTTGTAAGTATTAATGTACTAGCTAGATGTAAGACTCCCATGGTGCTGCTCTTGTGTTGATAGTAGGCACTGAGACAGAAGTGATACGGTGGAACATCTAAGATTACTCAAGGACAGCGCACTTCCTGCCTGATAGCAGGCCTTCAGGAAGTGGCACCATGGCAGGACATGGCAGCTATTTCGGTGTCACCAGAGCCACCATGTTCCACTTCACAAGACAGTCTTCAACTAAACCTGCCTGCCATCTTCCCATCGTATATATTTAAGAGAGACCTGAAGCTTTAGCTCCTAAAGCCCCTTATTCAGACTTCTGCTTGGCTTGATAGGCAGCTAATACCAATAAAATCATCAAAAGCACCTCAAAAATCTTTCTAGTACTGAAAAAATAACCCTTAAGTCTAATTTGGAAGTGTGACTAAAAAGTGCAGAACACGGAGTACTTTTTAATTTTAATGAGATGTATATTAAATATAAGAAGGCTAAAACACTATATTTACCAGGTATGGTGGGATGGATTGAATATCTGGATAACATAGATATTCAGCCTGAATCATTCATGCTGAAATGATTTCTTTTTCCTTTATTGGAAGAGAAATTTTCTCCTGAAGTGAGGTAGATAAATTTTCTTAACTTTCAATTTCACTTTGCTTACTTCGATATGGCTATGCTTCTAAAACCCTGACAGTTTTTGGAGGACAAAATCATACCTTTTTTTTTTTTATTAATTCTTTAACTTTTAGGATGAAAGTCATTTCTGCAAGGAGAATATTTAATAAAAATATATTATTCTGAATCCAAAACCTATGAAGTCAAGTGTAGCAAAAGGTAAAGAGTCAGCTGTTCCAGATTCCTTACTAATTTGTGTGCTGTCACTTGCTTCTGTTGCTTCTTTAGGATTTCCAGACTCACTAAACTAGCAAGGAAAAAAAAAAATTACAGCATCTGGGCATTCAACCAAAGCTCACATGCTGTCATTAAAACTGAACCACCTTGTGAAATAGATTTGCTCAAATTATTTTCTTTTCTCAATGCAGGTGTCTAAATTTGTCAAGCTGTCTTTTTAGTTTGGTTGATTATTTTGGCTCTTGCAAATTTATTTATAACAATATGCACCATCATTAACAGTGTGAGGTGACATATTTATTGTTCTTGTTGTTTTCCACAAGTTAGAAACAAAGCGTACTTACTGAATGAGGTGATCACATTTTCTATGGAACTGACCTTTATATTGTAACTTTATGTAACAGTTTCATAATGATTGTTCTTTCCTGATATTTAAGCTTAAAGATGAAACCAATTTTCTTAAGGGGGAGAAAAAGTAATCAGTACAACTGTACATCTGCCAACTCTGTATGAGCTAAATTTCTTTTCCAATTAAAACGCAACGTCTCTTACATTTCTTCAGATGAGAAAAATGTTAGGAATAAGTGCCACTTAGAAGTAAAATTGAGAAAATATGACTTAATTAGCAAGGCATTTTTCACCCTGAGAATCCTTACCTGGTATTAGAAACCAATAGAATGATGACATATTAAAATTAAAATTTAGATAAATATTAACAAACTAATACTATAGATCTTAGAGCAAAACCTAGATTTACTTCAGAGAGAGACTTCTTCAAGAACCATAGATGTGGCTCAGTGGGTTAAAACCTTTGCCTTTGGCTCAGGTCATAATCTCAGGGTCCTGGGATCAAGCCCCAAATCGAACAGGGCTCTTTGCTCATCAGGGAGCCTGCTGCCCTTCCTCGATCTCTGCCTGCTTCTCTGCCTACTTGTGATCTCTGTCAAATAAAAAAATAAAATCGTTAAAAAAAATAAAGATGAAATGCCTTAGACTGAATTATACGCTTTTTGCATCAATAGAGAGTAAGTTCCTTTTCTCTGTTGTAGGTGGACACAGACTATTGGAGAATCATTCTCTTTTTTAATGTTTGATATACTTCATTTCTTTGATATACTTTATTTTTTGTCATTAAGCGAAATTCCAAAGCAAGTCCTCTGTTTCCATATGCTTCTTTATCCTGGTCTTCCCCTTTATAAATCTTATTTAAGGAAATAGTTATCCTTTTGGTTATAAAGGATCCTGTAATAGTTACTCAGTGCTGCTACTATATCCTAATCCTTGGTCTCATTCTCTTGAATTACTGATGAATTTTTTAGGACCTAATCAGCTTTTTCTTAATTTGTCTATTTGACTACATATGAAGAAACACTGCTACTTAGCTGCAAATTAAATATATTTTTCATCATAATGCATCTTTTCATATTAAATGCAAAAAGTAATGGGATTTATATTGTTTTTATTCAGACAAAATTGTCATTATATGTTCCATTTTATACATAATTATCTCATTCTTGGTTTTCTTTTTTAACTACACAACATTTCTGTCATTTATGATTTATTGAACAAGCTGCTCGTTTGAGATTCACAAAGAATTAAAATGAATCAATAAAATTTGGAATTGTTAGTCTTTTACAATTAGTAAATACTTTGCAAAGTAGGAAAACTACAATCTTCTGTTTACTCTGAATCATTCTAGAACATCATAAACAACTTAATAATTTGGAACTAAAAATAAAATAATTTTCAATATAAAAATACAGACCTGTTTCTTTACTATCCTTTGTTTACTGTAGCAGGTGATTCCTTTTTCTTTTTTTAAAGATTTATTTATTTATTTTGTAGATAGAATGCGGAGAAAAAAGAGATAATGTGGATACAAATTAAGGGTACAGTGTAGACTTGGGAAAGATAAAGGAAAGTAAACAAAGGGCACCTAGGATTTATAATTACATTAGAATTCAGTGTGCCCTTGGTTCAAAAATCCCACTATAAGAATTCTAGGGGCTCGTCAGAGCGTTTTCTTTCTGGCTTCCTCCCCTACACTCTCTATTCCTCTTTAAGGACAAGGCAGTACCAGAGGACATTAACTTTTTAAGTTTTTAAGGAAAAAGTGGTGCTCGAAGAAAAAATTGGACAACGGAAATTAGATAACATTTTGAGATAAAATATGAACAAAATGAAGATACATATCCTAAAACATACGGAGAACAGATAAAAGAGTGCTTAGAAGTAAATTTACAGGTGTGGGCATCTAAACAAGAAAAAAAGGAATAACCTAAACTTCCACCTCATGATAATAGAAATAAAAGTAAACTAAACAAAGCAAGCAGAAGGAAGGGAAACAATAAAGATTAAGGCAGAAAATAATGAAATAGGAAATAGATAAACTATATATTTTTTAAGAACCCCACAAAAGTTGGGTCTTTAAAGAGATTTTAAAAATTGACAAATCTTTATGTAAACTGACCAAGGAAAAAGAAAACTCAAATTATGGATATGGAGAATGAAAAGGACAGGTTACTACCAGCCATAGAGAAATAACAAGGATTATAAGATAAAGCTACGAACAACTGGATACCAGCTACTTAGATGACTCAAATGAAAGGGACAAATTCCTAGGAAGATGCAAACTACTAAAATGTACTCAAGGTGAAATATAATATCTGAATAAACCTATAAAAGATATTAAATTAGAAATTAGAAAACTTTTCCAAAGAGAAGCCCAGGCACAGATGGCTTAACTGGCAAATTCCACCAAACATTTCAATGAGGATTTCTTCCAATTATACCTCTTCTTTTTGTTAAATTAATATTTAATGTATTATTTGTTTCAGGGATACAGGTCTGTGATTCATCAGTCTTACACAATTCACAGCACTCCCCATAGCACATACCCTCCCTAGTGTCCATAACCCAACCACCCTATCCCTTTTAGCCCCCTCCCCTCCAGAAACCATAAGAGACTAAATCTCAGGAAACAAACTGAGGGGTCTTCCAATTCTTCTTAAACACCACAAAACAGTAAAATAGGAAGGAGCGCTTCCTAACTCATTCTATAAGACCAGTGTGTTACTCTTTAATACCAAACCATTTCAAAATGTACTTAAAAAGCTAGAGCATGCAAAGCAATGAGATTCTTTCATAACAATTAGACATGCAGATCATTGAAAAGGAATTGAGGATTTAGAAACAAACCCTCCTATTTATACTTAATGGGTTTTTAATAGAGGTGTCAAGGTAATTCAAAAGATAAATAATTCAACGAGTGATATTGGAACATGCTGGTCCTATTGTGTTCTGAGTATTTTTTTTTTTTAGAGATTTTATTTATTTATTTTTTTGTTGGAGAGAGAGCATGAGCAGGGGTGGGAGAGAGGGAGAGGACGAAGCAGACTCTCCACTGAGCTGGAAGATAAATGCAGGACTTCATCCCAGGACCATCATGACCTTAGCTGAAGGCAGACACTTAACGGACTGAGCCACCCAGTGCCCAGGTTCCATAAAAGAAAACGCTATCTGTTTTTGTTTGGTGAATCCTTGAGAAGGAAACAAAGACACTGATGTTTCAACACAGGTGGTAATTATGCTAATAAGAACTGACAGATTTCCTGTGCCAACTTTTACCGTGAGAGGGTACAGTATGGGACCTAAATAAGCTTACAAAAAACTATTACCTTGGGAAGTCAACCATGGGACTCTAGATTTATGTCAGGGGTGAAAGATGGGACTGTTCCTCTCAAGAAACGTTGAGACATGTGCTTGGATGTGAGTGAGTGAGGAAGTAGAGTAGCATGGTCTCCTCTTCCTTAAACAGGACAAGGCTTCCAGGGTGACACCATACACAGTAACAGTGGAGATTGTTAGCCTTGTGGGAGACTGATAGAACTTGAGGGCTCACTCTGCTGCTTAGACATGGTTTCCACTCTACCATTCCTGGCTCTCTGCTACTATTAAAACATGTGGGGTATCAGATAGGTTATTGCAAAAATGTCTGAGTGCTGACTGTGTTTACTCCCAAAGTTTATGGAAGGAGTCCCAGCAGTTATATGAAAAAAAAAAAAATACTATTTTAAAATTTTAATTCAAAGAAAGTAATGGTTGTATACTGGGTTGCCAGGGGTAGGTAACTATTTAAATTTGGATCACATAGACTTTAAATTATGATCAAATACATTAATGTAGCTATAACTCTATTATATTTTTCTCACTCAGATAGACAAGTGAGTCAGAATGAGAGTATGAAAAAAATGACTTTGAATTTAATCTAGTTGAAAAAGTTTCAACAATTTCAGTATTTTAAATATTTTAGAATATTACTTTTTAAACATTCTTTATAACTAATCTTTTAAAAATACATACTTTTTATAGTTTTAAAATAGTTTTCTTAAAATATAATTTACTTACCATTTTGTTCACCCATGTGCAATGTACAATTTAATGGTATTTTGTACCATAACTGAGCTGTGCATTCATCACTTAACAATCACTTTTAAAACATTTTCATCACCCTCAAACTAAATCCCATACCTATTAGCAGTCACTCCCCATTTCACTCCAACTCTTCTCAACACAGAAACACTATTTTACTCTCTGTCTCAAAACTGCCTACTGTAATCATTTCCTATTAGAGGAATTATATGATATATGGTATTTTATGACTAGTTTCTTCTGTTTTGCATATTCCTAAGTTTTATCTATGTTATAGCATGTATTATTTTTAATTTAAATTCAATTAGCCAAGGTATAGTACATCATTGATTTTTGATATAATGTTCAATGATTCATTAGTTTAGTAAAACACTCAATGATCATCCCATCATGTGCCCTCCTTAATGCCCATCACCCAGTTACTCCATCCCATCCATCTCCCTTTCCGCAACCCTCAGTTTGTTTCCCAAAGTCAAGAGTCTCATATCATTGGTTTCCCTCTCTGATTTCTTCCCATTCAGTTATGTTGTAAAATGTATTAGTGGGTCATTTTTATGAACAGATAATACCCCATTGTATCCATTCCAGAATGGATGAATCTCCCTCTAGATTTTCCCCTATTTCACTCTTTACCTTTATAAAAAAAAAAAAATTAGATAGAGCCAAGTTTCTCTATCTTGATTTTCTCCTTGCATCTATTTAATACATTGAAATATAGTCTTCTTTCCCAATGCTTGCACTGAAGCTACATTTACGAAGGGATGTACTGTTCTCCCAATTCCAACAGTTTGTGCTCCCTTCTTTCTTATATTTGTATATAAGGCTTTTCTAGATTTTCCTTTTAATATTCTTCACTGTTGATGCAATTTTGAGCAATTATGAGAGATGGAAGTCTACATTTTCTAACCAGCTTGGTAATACTGTATTTGATATCAGATGTAAAGAACCACATTTGACTAATTGCATGTTTGTGAGCTGTTTCCCAGAATATTCCTTATTGGCCACATTAAACTCTAAACTTATATTTTCAGCTTTTAGCCACAGTTTGCAATCTTAAAGGGTCTTTGCAATTGGGTACTTTTTCCTCCAGAAAGCCACGTACTAAATAAAACCATTTCAGCTGCAAATTACCTTTCATGAGTGAATGAATGCACTCTTTTGAGTGAATGATGAACACCATAGAAAATCAAATTTCTGAGTAAGAATATTTGCTTTAAACAGGATGCAAGCATTGCTGTCAAATTACATGTGTATACACAATATTTTTCCATCACTAATTAATTTTTCTATAGTTAACATTTTAATCTTGGTAAGGGTCAATGCCCAATTTTTCCCTTATAGATGGGTTCCAAAAAGAGGTAAGTATCTTCTTCATTATCTTAAAAATTATATCATTATGTAGTTAGAAATTAACAAATTCAATGTTATATATCAAAAGATCATAAGTCTACTCAGTACTAACATTGACTTTTCTATGACTCTACAGATATCTTAAACTCGTATTTCTTTTCTATGATTTTATAGAATGCATGGAACATTGATATATTATTTACAACATTAATTATATCTTGGCATAGAGAAATACTATTGAAATGATAATACTTTTTTAAAAAGGTTTTATTTATTTATTTAGAGAGACAGAGAATTAGAGAGAGCGAGAGAGAGAGAGAGAGGGGCAAGGGCAGAGGGCGAGGGAGAGAGAATCTACAACAGATTTTATGCTAAGCATGGAATCCATGGGGCTCCATCTCGTGACCCTGAGATCATGATCTGAGTCAAAATCAAGAGTTGGATGCTTAGCTGACTAACTTATCCAGTTGCCCTAAAATGATAATACTTCTTTTAAGAAAAAAAAAAAAAATGGAGCAATAAGTTGCAAAAATTTTTAAGAAACTTGCAAGAGAGAACAAATAGTAAAAAATTTTAAATATTGAAGTTTTAATATCCAATAAAATTGTAAAGCCATGCATGTTGAAAATGAATTACAGAGACAACTATCCATTTTTTTTTTCTTTTGAATCTTTAGACTAGTAAGTAACAGAGGTGGTTTGGAAGTCTGAATATCTTCATTGAAATAACAGTTGCCTCAACTTGTTAGCTGTTTAACTTTGGCCAATTTATTTGATGACTCTCTAAGACTCTGAATTTTTAAAATAGGAAGACAAACACTTGTCTTATAGTTGTTTTAAAATTAAGCAATACAGATACTTTAAAATGAGTATCTTCAGGGCAATTTAAACCTATTATACAGGCAGCTACAACATACATATATACATGTGCCTGCATACATAATTTAAAAAAATATTTGATCCAACTATGTCTCAACTTTCCTCAAAAGTGTTGGAACTCCCATACGATAAACCATGTGAGACCTTATAAAATTCTAACAGATTCGTCCCCGGAAAACTTGACCTGGAAAATAGAGCCAGCAGATGATTTAAATGACTACATGATCTAAAGTAAACCATCTTATTTTCTTTCTTTTTAATATTTAATTTTCTTTTTGCTGTATTTGAAGATCAAGTATTCAAGGGTTCTGCCATCTCATTTTCTGATCCATACATTTATATGCATGATACATTTCAATCTGAAACTTGCTGTTCCTCTTCCCTACTTGTCTTCTCTTGAATTATTTTGCCTTTTTCTTTCCAGAAAGAGATAGCTATTTTATCTTTGTTTCTACAGCTTATGACTTTCATGTGTTCTTATATTTACTTCCTTAGCATATTCTGTTTTACTCTATTGCTGTTAAGCTGAAATCATCCTCTTTCCTCAAAAGCTGTTGAATAGCTGGACGCATTGAAGAAGAGGGGAAATTATTTAATAACATCTTTAACAAATACAGACATTCACACAAGGTTAAAAAAAAAAAAAGAAAAGAACAACACCGGTTTTTTTTCCTTGTAGGGAAAATATCCCTATAATTGTTATGCAAAATATTAACATTCTAATTTACCATTTGTGTATATTTTCAATCACAGAAATTACTGTTTAAAACATAAAGATTAATATATAAGAAATTAATATTAAATCTTTCCAGGGTAGATAGAACCTTGAAATAAGTAAAATACAGAGCACATCCTGTAATCAGTATAGGCCTTGTTCTCAGTGAACATTTAATTGAAATATAGGCCCCCTTGTGTTCATTTTGTTAGATGAATATCATTAAATTAAAATTACTAAAGTTCAATAGTACAAAACTTATTACCATGTATAGGTTGAATGGAACAATTTATTAGGCATAATCAACAAATTCATACCTATTTCTTGAATAACAGAAACCTTTGTGGAAATGGCACTTAATCTTTTCTGAAATATTGCCTTTTAAATAATCTCAACAGTAAGATTTGGGGTGCCTGTGTGGCTCAGTCGGCTTAGTGTCTGCCTTTGGTTGGGGTCATGATCCCGGGGTCCTGGAGCTCCCTGCTCAGCAGGAAGCCTGCTTCTCCCTCTCCTCCCCATTTGTGTTCTCTGGTTGTATCTCTGTCACTATCTCTATCTCTCTCTCTCAAATAAATAAATAAAATAAAATAAACCAGTAAATTTTCGGTGATGAAATGATGGCTTTTGTATTTATTTATATGGTCTATGGTGTGTCTAAATATTTCCCAAGAATTCTCTTTTGCTAAAGGAAAGGTTTTCCTTGAGATCCAGTCTCTTCCTGGAGCTCAAGGAAACAAGAAACCTTGTTTGTCAGAAAGACAACATTAACAGGAACAGTATATGAATCAATGCCTTCTTGGGATACCATCTGGGGGCAGTTTATATTTTTGTAAAACAAAGAACCAAGCAAACATAAATGTCTGAAAAGACAGCATAGGCTATTTTTAAAATAGTTTTGTGATAGTCTTTCGTGCTAGGTTATACATTTCTTGAGGAGAGTTATTAAATCTGCCCATTAAATATAGTTACTTCTCAATAATTGTTGAATTAATGAACAAATTAATATGAAATTACATATATGTGTAACATAATGCCTGCTATGAAGAAATTTAAAAAAAAGCTGTACTCCTTATATATTTTGGGGACTGTAAAAAAAATCTTTGAAATCTACATTCAGAACTGTTCAAAAGCAAGGACTGAAGAATAGACCTCTGCAGGAACTACGGCATAATATATTTAAATCCTTAGTTTTGGTGATGACAGAAACATATACTACACATGCATTTGATACCTGCTCAAAAACCAGGCATGCAAAATCTACTTTTGATACATTCTGGCCATGGTAGAAATTGCATTCTGTATTTGTATCTACAGAAATGTTAGCATATTATTTAATGTATATCATTGAAATTCAAGTCTTATTGCATATTTTTAATGGAAATGTACAAAAAACGCTTTCTGTGGTCTCCCTTGAAGAACTTGATCCATGACCTGTAGGATCTTATTAATGGATTTGTCTAGTTTTTCCTAAGTACACTCATAATAGCTAATGATAACAACGGTTGGTCATCATGACCTCACGTCAGGAACCTGCATTACCTTTATTACCTTTTTAAATCTATACACGAATCCTTTCCAGGAGATTACAGTTATTGTCTTCACCAAACTCCAGGGTCAACTGCCCGAGTGTCTTTTCAGTGCTGTCTTTCAGGTAACAGTCACTTACTATCTTGACTCTCCGTTTTAGAATTGCCCTTCTCCACTGTTTCTGAAGAGGGTGGGAGTGGGGTTCTGGTAGTGGTAGACCACCTGTGCTTTCAAATTCATGTTGAATCTTGTCTCTCTCTTTTGTATCACATGATGTGACTCTTCTTTTGCCTGTATCTCATTGTTTCCCCTAAAGCAGCACCATCACAGGATCGCTGTGGCTGACAGAAGTTTATAGAAGGCATCATCAGGGGAAAACTGAGGAGAGAATTCTCCCCAGAACTATAAATAATTTAAAATTGGCTGATAGACTCTTGGCATCCCATTAAAATGATAGACTTGACTGTTTTTCAAAGTTCTGTCCTTCTCACCCCAGAAATTGCTCCCCAGCCACTGTTTTCTTTAGGCTGCATACTCATCAGGGGTTTGGGCCTCCTCTCCATTTTCCTCTGACTTTGCTTCTTTGTCTCCTTTTCAAGACTTTCTTCCCATCACCTATCCACAAAGGAAACATTAAATACCTCTTATTTTATTATGCAAGGGATTTTTGCTTTTACTTGATTCTTTTTAAGTTCTGCCCACACTGGAGTTTACCTGTCTCTAATTAAGTTGTCCTAATCAAGAGGCGTGGTTTAGCAAAATAAGGTTCTTACTTGGGAAAATGTTGAATTATTTCAATTTAATATTTGTTTACTTTAACATGATCAAACTATGGCTTAAGACTAAACAGCCAGTAAATAACAAAGATGGGATTTGAACCAGGCAGTTCCCCACGTTTAGTGGATAACTGTTGAAATGCTACGTGATAAGTAATAGTGACAGACTCTTGGCATGCCGAAAGCTCATCTTTCTGCTTTATGTCTTTCTAACCAAGACTGCCTAAAAGTTTGCTTCATCATGACTAAATTTTACACTGGTTTCTTCCTGACAATAGGCCCCTGACCTCCCTTTTCTTAGACCACTTACTTCAGAAAAATTTCAGTTATAAATTCTTTGTCCATTTGTGATCTAAATCTTCTAGTTCTTTGACAGTTTTATATCCTAGGAAATTCTTTTTCAAGGCTCTGGGAACCATCCCATTAAAATGTAATCATTGAAGGAGAGATCATCCCCTTTCTCACAGTCTCTGTGAGTGTAGGAGCCTAACTTTGAAAAGTGACAATTAGCAAACACAGATGGCCTAATCACATTGGTGAACCTCCCACTTAACATTCTCCAGTACTTTTCCACTAGTTCATCTAATGTTAAAATCCCTCCTGCCTTTTGTTTTGGTAGAGTTGAGTTCAATCTCTTCCCTATTGCAATATTCTTGAATGAGGTATCCCTTGTCTGTTTAACTCTCCACAGTGCATTTTTCTTTGACATGTCTTTTATCCAAACATATGCATTGCTGAAAAATGGAAGGTTCATACCTGATATCACAAAACACCTTCAAATACATTTTCGTTTCTTGAAAATTGCCTTGTAGTTCTAAAAGTATTCTGTTGGTTAACTAGGTCAAAGCTATTATCCTGTTTTTAAAATGAGGCTGATTAAGCCTTTCTTTGTCTAAACTACCGCATATCAAGATGTCCTTATGAAGACATAGTGAGGACAAATATAACTGCTTTTTAATTTTTTTTTATTTTTTATAAACATATAATGTATTATTAGCCCCAGCGGTACAGGTTTACACACTTCACAGCACTCACCATAGCACATGCCCTCCCCAGTGTCCAAAAGCCCACCACCTTCTCCCTCCCTTCCTCCCCCCAACAAACCTCAGTTTGTTTTGTGACATTAAGTGTCTCTGATGGTTTGTCTCCCTCCCGATCCCATCTTGTTTCATTTATTCTTTTCCTATAGAATAAGGAACCCCCAACGTTGCATCTCCACTTCCTCATATCAGGGAGATCATATGATAGTTGTCTTTCTCCAACTGACTTATTTCACTAAGCATAATACCCTCTAGTTTCATCCATGTCGTCACAAATGGAAAGAGTTCATTTTTGATGGCTGCATAGTATTCCATATTTTGTGTGTGTGTGTGTGTGTGTGTGTGTGTGTGTGTGTACCACATCTTCTTGATCCATTCATCTGTGGATGGATATCTAGGTTCTTTCCACAGTTTGGCTATTGTGGACATTGCTGCTATAAACATTCGGGTGCACGTGCCCCTTCGGATCACTACATTTGTATCTTTAGGGTAAATTCCCAGTAGTGCAACTGCTGGGTCATAAGGTAGCTCTATTTTCAACTTTTTGAGGAAACTTCATGCTGTTTTCCAGAGTGGCTGCACCAGCTTGCATTCCCACCAACAGTGTAGGAGGGTTCCCCTTTCTCCGCATCCTCGCCAGCATCTGTCATTTCCTGACTTGTTAATTTTAGCCATTCTGACTGGTGTGAGGTGATATCTCATTGTGGTTTTGATTTGTATTTCCCTGATGAAATATGGCTGCTTTTTAAAAGGAGGATTCACATGCATGATACTTAGGTTATGTCACAAACTGCTGACAGAGTTGTCAAATTATTTGTATTGAGTCTTCAAGTAATTCGTGCTGCATTTACCAAGTATTCAATTTTAATTCTTTTTCTCAAATGGAATCTGTGATCTAATATGTTATAAATTAAGTTTTATAAGGAATTCTCTATGCTAGATTCTCTCAGATAAGGGTACTGAATGCTTTCTTTATAACCTAAAACCTCAACCATAGCAATCTCTATTAACCAGACAGTTCTGAGATGGCTTCTGACTGTACCAACAAAAACAAACAAAACACTCTCCTATTCTTTTGAATTAGAATCTATCTCCAGAGATCTGTTTTCTTTATGAAATAAAGCTATCAATCTAACAGTTTATCCATATGTATTTTTCCTCTCAATGCCAGTGTCAGGTAACAGAATCCAAAGCTCTCTACTAATGGTTTCTTCAGCAAAACATTTGTCTGCCTGCCGTGCTAATCTCTGGTTTCAAATTCAGGATGAGATCTATTTTGTTTGGTATTATTTTTTTCCTTCCCTCTTTTCTCCTTCTTTCTATTTTTATTTTAACAATGTGATGGAAAAATATAACTAATCCCATATGACAGCAGGGTTTAATATCTACTGAGTTTCCATCAGCTTCTTTGAAATCATGTTTCACAGCAGTCTTATTTAATTTCTGAAAACTGTTTTAGTCCCCTGATTAAATACCAGCATGTGATATATTATGTGGCTTTATCAGTGTGTGTGTTTAAGTGTGTATATGTGTCTGGTTTTGGGTATATCTAGTCATTCCTAGAGCAATACACATAGGAAGATAGGTATATTTATTTGCACATAAAGTTTACTCCATGAATTGATTTGTGTGGATCATTATTAAACAGTCTTATTTTAAATTTATTTATTTGTTATCGAAGCATAGTTGACATACAAAGTTATATTAGTTTTAGGTATACAACATAGTCAATTGACAATTCTTTACTTATTGCTCACCATGGTAAGTGGTATCAACATTTGTCATCGATACCATGTTATTACTGTATTATAGACTATATTCTCTGTGCCATACTTTTCATCTCTGTGACTTACTTACAACTGGAAGTTTGAAATGAAGAAAGCTGAGAAAGATGACTTTTTTCTTTTTTTCTTTTTTTGATAGACTTTCTCTTTTATAATTCTTTTAAAATTTCTTTTCAGTGTTCCAGCATTCATTGTTTATGCACCACACCCAGTGCTCCACGCTATATGTGCCCTCCTTAATACCCACCACGAGGCTCACCCAACCCCCCAGCCCCCTCCCACCCAAAACCTTCAGTTTGTTTCTCAGAGTCCACAGACTTTCATGGTTCATCTTCCCCCTAACTCACTTTTCCTCTCCATCTTCCAATGTCCTTCAATTATTAAATAGTCTTAAACATGAACCTGAATTGCTTGATAAAATATAACTGTTTATTTTCAGAGTTTTGAAATATTAGTTTAAAGTTATTTTTACTTTAAAGCTATATACTTTAATGTAATGTATTAAATGTAAATGTAAATTATATAAATTAATTATACTTAATACATTTAATTTTGATAAATAAAATTAGATGTGCTGATATATATCCTTTTAATATCTTAATCACTCTGTGTCAGGCACTGTATTAAAGACTAAAATTTCAAAGACCAATAAAACATGTTTCTATTCTTGAGGTTGGACAGTCATCGTTCTTCACCCTTTGTGCATCTTAAATCATTTGGAGAGCTATGAAATATTATGGACCCCAGCCCAGGAGATGGTGTTTAACTTAATTTTAATGTGCATCCGCTAATAGATCCATTATCTTATAGTCTGTAAGGGGAGGCTAGAATGCATTTTTGTTTTAGAGTCCCAAAGTGTGAGGTCCTCATCTTCTTGAGAACAAAAATTGGTAAGCAATACCCACCACTTAGAAGTCACACTCAGCTTTTCATTGTCTCATTCTTGTGACTGAAGATCACCAGGTTTCAGATAAAAATTTGTAAAATGAAAGACCTGAAGGTATTCAAGCATACAAGATGACTTTGGTGTAGTAGTGCTAACTGTGAGATCAAAGAAAAAAAATTTAAATTAAATCAAAAATTTAAATTTGTTGCATTGAAAAGATTGAAGGAGATATTTTATCACCACAAGACAAAACAAAACAAAACAAAGAATAAGATGCAATAACAATAGGATGATTAGAATACAAGAAAGAATTGTATTAAATGGGTTAAACAACAAAAATTCAACCAAATAAATTCAAAGATCGATCAGGTTTATTCAAAATTTGTGAATTGGGCAGCATCCCACTGAGCAATAGGAAGGAACTCTAACAAGCTCTAGAAAAGCAAAGATTCTTAGAGACAGAAAGATGGTGTAAAAAGGAAATTATTGGAAAGAACGCATTGTTTCAAGTAAGGTCACCCTCCTAACGGCAACAAAATAGGTCTATAGAGTAGGTTACCTCATTAGAGTTGACCAAATAATTTCAGATTGACTGGTTAAGTTACATTCCTGGAAGAGGTTGAAGCTTCAGTTAGGTTAGGTATTAAGTCTTGGTTTGTTGACATGGGGCTTAACACAGTGACTCCATTTGGGCCTGAGGTCTTTTTTTTTTTTTTTTTTTAAATAACAAATGTTTATAGTGTGAGTGTAGCAACAAAATTCAGTGGAATGGTTGGAAGATAAGGAAAAGGAAATATTCCAGAAATATCTCTGATTTCCTGGAAGGAAATCAGGAAATATTATTTAAAAATTAGAAATATAGAAAATTAAAGCAGGAGATCAAACTTCCAACTAAATTATTACTTGAGAAAGAGAGAATTGGGAAAGCATAAGGAAGAATCATCAAAGAAATAATGCAGGGAATTTTCCAATCTGAAGAGCCCAATACTTGAGAGTAAAAGACCTATTTAGACTAAAACACCCATTCACCATACTGGGAGAAATCAGAACATCATGGCTAAAGAGAAGATTATAAAATTCCAGAGGGAAAAAGCAGATGAGTCAGAAACAAAAACGATCACCTACACATAAAGGAAATAAATGGATTAAAGTTAAAATTTCAACAGCAGCAGTGGATTTGAGAAAACAGTGAAGAATGCTTCCAGGGGTGCTCGGCTGGCTCACTTGCTAAAGCACGTGATTCTTGCTGTCAGGGTCATGAGTTAATTCTCATGCTGGCCATGGAACTTACTGAAGAAAAATATTTTCAAAGGACTTTACTTTTCTAGTGATAATTCTTTGCCTGGAGAAATTGTCAGTCAAGTGGGAAGATTGAGTGGAAGACTCTTAAGACATTGAAGAAATCGTAATGTTTATTTATTATTCATCCTACTTAGCATGTTATTTAAGAGGTACTTCAGCAAAATGAAGGAGTAAACAAACAAACAAAAAAAGATCTGAGCCAGGAAAACAATGAAAGAAAGTACAGAATAAAATGAATACATAAGTCTAAATATCAAGATTGGGGCAAAAAGAAAAGTTGCCTAAACTTGTATATATCTAGTTATTCATAGAGCAATATATACATATGAAGATAGGTATACTTATTTGCATATAAAGTTTTCTCCATGAATTGATTTGTGTGGATCATTATTAAATAGTCTTTAGAAGCATTTTCTAAACATGAAACTGAGTTGCTTGATAAAATATAGCTTTATTTTCAGAGTTTTGAAATATTAGTTTAAAGTGTACTTTAAAGTCATTTAATTTTGGTAAATAAAATTTGATGTGTTGATATATCCTGATATGTCCATAGATTTTTTTTTTTTTATGTTTTAAGTTTTTATCTAAATTCCACTTAGTGAACATATACAGTGATATTGGCTTCAGGAGTAGAATTTAATGATTCATCACTTGCATATAATACCCACTGCTCATCACAAAGGCCCTCCATAATACCATATATCAAACTCAACAACCCCTGAAAAAATAATCCAGTTAAGAAATAATTAGAAGACATGAATAGACATTTTCCCAAAGAAGACATACAGATGGCTAACAGACAAATGAAAAGATTTTCAACATCACTTATCATCAGAGGAATGCAAATCAAAGGTATAATGAGATACCAACACACACCTGCCCAAATGGCTAAAATGAACAACACAGGAAACAGCCCATGTTGGCAAGGATACAGAAAAAGGGGAGCCCTCTTACACTGTTGGTGGGAATGCAAACAGGAGCAGCCACTCTGGAAAATAGTATGACGTTTCCTCAAAAAATTAAAAAGAGAAAAGCCCTACAACCCAGCAATTGCCCTTCTTGGTATCCAAAGGATACAAAAATACTGATTTGAAGGGACACATGGACCCCATTTTTTATCAGGATTATCAACAATAGCCAAATTATGGAAACAACCCAAATGTCCATTGGCTGATGCATGGATAAAGAAGAGGAGGTATATGTATGCAATAGTATATTACTTAGCCATAAAAAAAAAAAAAGAACAAAATCTTGTCATTTGCAATGACGTGGATGGAGGTAGGATGTCCATAGATTTAGATACTATAATGATAGAATTTGAAAATATAGAGTATATGAAAAAATAAAATAGATTAAGTTTCCTTTCTTTTCTTTCTTTCTTTCTTTTTTTTCTTTTAAAGGTTTTATTTATTCATTTTCCAGAGAGAGAGTAAAAGCTGGGAGAGCAGCAGGGAGAGTGAGAAGCAGGTTCTCTTCTGAGCCAGGAGTTGAATGCAGGACTCAATTCCAGTACCCTGGGATCATGACCTGAGCTGAAGGCAGCCAGTTAATGAACTGAACCACCCAGGCATCCCAAGTTTTTTCTTAAAGTCAATTAGTAACATCAAGAAAAGCAAAACCTTCTAAGAATTGAATTTTATAGTAAAATTCTAAAAATTATAATAATCAATATTTTATACCTATAATACCATGATACCATGAAAGTATATTTATTACAAATGAAAGCCAAAAATCAGAGAATGTAATTTTATTGTTTAAGTGTGATCAGTCTTGACAATAAGAAAGTAAAGTTACTCAGGAGAGAATTCCATACTAAAAGAAGGAAGAAAGAAAATTATAAAGATATTGATATCCACATTCTGATATTCTTATGCTTAGTATCACTAATATTGTATAAATTCTGTGGAATAAGGAATAAAAAATATAAATAACAGTATTTAAATATACCCAAACAAAGCAATAGAGCATCTAAATTTCGTGATGTAATTATGTTGAGGGTGAAAGATAAACTGGGCTCGGTTAAATACACCATAACCAAAAAAAGGTAACCTCTTTACTACATTGTTAAAGGAAGAAAATAGCAACAGAAATATTGTACTTAAAAATATGGGAATAATCAGCAGAGGAAACAGTTGTGAGAGATGAACATATCAGCAATGAGGCAAGATAATATTATATTTTATTTTTAAGAATTTTATTTTGTTTTAAAATAAAACAATTCATAGATCAATTTAATAAACAGATACAAGTTTAAAATATAAATTTAGATGTATCTCTGCAGTTATGAAATTTACTAAGGTAGCCAAGCTCTATTCTCCAGCAATTATTATCTGATAGTGACCAGATGGCAGTCACCATGGGGAACAGCTGACAGTCTCACCATTTTGCAATCCTTTCTAAAATCTAATAAAATTCACACTCAGTTTATTTGATCCTCATTATTCTGACTACACCTTACCCCTAGTCATATTTATAGTTGTTACTGACTTTCCAAGCATAAAATTTTTTTTAAGTATAATTAGCATATAGCATTATATTAGTTTCAGGTTTAACTTGTAATGATTCAACAATCTTATACATGTCTCAGGGCTCATCAACATCAATATTAATCCCCTTCATTTCTCAACTGCTTCCTTGTTTTGTCTTTACCCCTGCCTTCTCTGTGTTAGAATGTGTTGACAGTGTTTATGATTCACTCTTGAAAATTGTATGTTTCTTATATTCTTGACATTTTTCTCTTATACTTGCTTTCAGTTTCTTTTCTGTATCTTCAATGGAGTTATCTTCCTAGTGTTGAATACGTCTCCAGCCCTCTCTCTTTTCATGCACCACTTTGGGTGTTCACCTATATAAACATGACTCTGCATGATGACTCCCAAATATATATATTTAAACTCTGATTTATTCAAAGTTATTCTTCTCTGTATATAATTAAACTGTACACCTTTATTGGATTCCTCCTTAGCTCCTTAAACTCAATGTGTAATGAACTTAAAGCTATTCTTCCTCTACCCGTCCCTTTCCATCAATCTACTGGTTCACTTGAAATACACCTGTTATACATTTGCTTTACCACCATCAGGAAAAACAGCACTCTGGGGGCCATTGAATATTCTTTCTTACTGATCATTCTTTCAGTCACCAAACCTTGTTGACCCTTCCCTGCATAATAATGTCAGAGTAAAGGCTCTTCAAACCTTTACCTTTCATATTGTTTTATATGTAACCCTCTTAATTTATTTTTTATTTTTGAGAGAGGGAGATAGAAGGTGGGAGGAGGGGCAGAAGGTGTGTGAGAGAGAGAGAGAGAGAGAGAGAGAATTCCAAGCAGGTTCCATGCCCAGTGCCCCGCCTGATGCAGGCTCCACCTCATGACCCTGAAATCATGAACTGAGCCTAATTCAAGAGTTGGATGCTCCACCGACTGAGCCACCCAGGGTGCCTCTAGATGTCACCCCCTTTATAAAAACCTTAAGGTCTTCCTATCTTTCAGTATTCCCCTTTACAAATGATCTGCCTTATCTACAGCAGATCTCTGAGTTTCTCTAAAAATGTGATGATCATTTTATTTTCAAGATTTTTCTTTCAAAAAAACCTGATATCTCCTTACTTTTTTTTTTTTTGCCTGTATCCACCCAATCTTCAAATAGACCTTGATCCCGTTCCTTCCATAAAATCTTTACTCACTCTGCCTTTACTTGGAGATGGCTCACTCCTTTGAAACTTGTAGAATTTTCTATTCATACCAATTACTTCGCATTAAAACTTCTATGTGTTAGGTCTTAACATTTTTTTTCCTTGAACAATTATTTTTCTTCCCCAGAGATGCTTCAGACTTCTTAAGGACAAAATGTATCATATGCTCCTTCAAATTATCAGCATTGAACAGTATGTGTTATACATATTACATTCTCACAGTGTATTTTTTAGAGAAAGAAATAAAAATCTTTGGAGAATAACTTTTCCCGTTTTTTTCCCCCACACAATTTATACATTTAGAAACCTAGAGAAAAGCACTAAGTTTGTATGGAAAATGATTTTTTTTTCACATCATCATGTATTAGGAGAAAAAGTGATAATAGGTACACCTAAATGATTATGGGAAGCTTAATATGTTACAGCTGATTAAGATGTCGTAAAAATACCCCTCTAGGAACTATGGCTGTTGCCATATAGTTCATTGAATTATACTTTTAGGTTTTCAAAACAACACATATTATTGAAGGGTATAACTTTATAGGTTTTCACTAAAAATTATAGCTGGTGATTATTTAAAATTCCTTTTTTTGCTCTCTGTAAATATGTTTCTAATCTTTTGTTTCATGAGACACAGAGAACAGGTACTTAGCCAAATTTTGCTCAGTAAAAATGATGTTGGCTTGGGAATATGGGGATAATGTTCAAATGAGATTTTTAAAAAGGTGAACCAGAAACAATTTAAAAGATAGATAAGACATACAGAGGAAAATAGTGATCTGAATCTCATATCAAAATTGTCCATACAGCCATGATCAGCTGATTATCAAAGATAAGAGAGACCAGAGTAAACTGAAAAGTAGTATATGCATCTTAATATTCTATCTGTTCTTCTCAAGACTGAGACCTTAATTTACACCTGAAAGGAACAATTCTTTCTCAGAATACTGACTTACAATTACTTTAGGCATTTGTGATCCAGCTTAGTTTATGTTGCAATTAAAAAAACAACCCCAGAATCTTAATATCTTACAACAGGTATTTATTTTTCACTCATGTTACTTACTGAGCCATGCTACCTACAATACTGTTGCTCATATTCTCATTTTAGGTCCTCATCCTTTAGAGTGGTCTCTAAGTAGGATAGTGCTTTCATTGTGACAGAAGGAAAGGAAGCATGGTGGTACTACTTGATGGATCTTTAACCTTCGACTTAGAAATGCTATGTGTCACTTGTACTCTTTCCAATACCTAAGGCAAATTCATGATCTATCATCCATTGGAAAGGGGCCATAAATAATTTGAACAATAATGTATTCTCCCACAATTTATTCCTACCATCACATATACTCACTTACCTCCTTTCTGCATATAAAACACCCCCGCTTCCTTCCCGACATATAGAACTTAAAAGTCTCATCTATCATAATACCAGGCTTAAAGTCCAAGGTCTTCAGGATGATCTCTGCATTGGTTTGGGGTGTGGATTCTCCTGATACAGAGATTTATGGACTAAAATGGTAAGTTATATCACTTAGACACTCAATTTATAATGTTGGGAAGTTAACATTCAACAAATATTCCCACTAAAAGAGGGAAGAATGGGGCGCCTGGGTCTTTCAATGGGTTAAAGCCTCTGTCTTCAGCTCAGGTCATGATCCCAGAGTCCTGGGATCAAGCCCCACATCGGGCTCTCTGCTCAGCAGGGAGCCTGCTTCCCCCTTTCTCTCTGCTTGCCCGCCTCTCTACCTACTTGTGATCTCTCTCTGTCAAATAAATAAATAAAAATCTTAAAAAAAATGGATCTTTTTTTTTAAAAAAAGGGAAGAATGGCAATGCCTTGTAGTCATCTGTTACATATCCATTGAAGTCCAGCTGTGGTGCATTTCTATGTGTTTTCACTTTGGGACTCAAGCAGATGGATCAGTCTCTGTTGGGGCCATTCTTTCTTATTTATTTATTTTTTATTAACATATAATGTATTATTAGCCCCAAGGGTACAGGTTTATGAATTGCCAGGTTTACACACTTCACAGCACTCACCATAGTACATACCCTCCCCAATGTCCATAACCCCAACACCCTCTCCCTACTCCACTCCCCCCGGCCCCACTGTTTGTTTTGTGACATTAAGAGTCTCTTATGGTTTGTCTCCCTCCCGATCCCATCTTGTTTCATTTATTCCTTCCCTATCCCCCAAACCCCCCAATTGGCCTCTCAACTTCCTCAAATCAGGGAGAGTATATGATAATTGTCTTTCTCTGATTGACTTATTTTGCTCATCCTAATACCCTCTCGTTCCATCCACGTCATCGCAAATGGCAAGATTTCATTTCTTTTGATGGCTGCATAGTATTCCATTGCATGCAGCCACTCTGGAAAACAGCATGGAGGTTCTCCAAAAAGTTAAAAATAGAGCTATCCTACAACCCAGCAATCACACTACCGGGTGTTTACCCTAAAGATGCAAATGTAGTGTTCCGAAGGAGCACGTGGATCTGAATGTTTATAGCAGCAATGACCACAATAGCCAAACTATGGAAAGAATCTACGTGTCCATCAATAGATGAATGTGTAAAGATGTTGGGTACATTCTTGAGTTCAGAGAAGAGTAAAGAGGAGGTTGGAAGCATGACTCTTAAAGTTCTTGAGAACACGCTCATAACTGCCACTCACATTTTATTCCTCAAGGAAAGCCACACAGTCAAAACTGACTTTGGGAGCTTAGGAATAGGTACAACATATTTTGAAAATCAGTCCAATCTACCACATAAAATTTTCCCAAGGTTAATACAAGTTTAAGAGATTTGTGTATATGATCTGTTAAATACACACATTAGAGAAGGAACAAGGATATCTTCAGTTTTTCAGTATAATATATGATATAGACTAGTTTCTTTTTTTTTTTTAAGATTTTATTTATTTATTTGACAGAGAGAGAGAGATCACAAGTAGGCAGAGAGGCAGGCAGAGAGAGAGGAGGAAGCAGGCTCCCTGCTGAGCAGAGAGCCTGATGCCAGTAGCCCGATCCTAAGACCCTGGGATCATGACCTGAGCCAAAGGCAGAGGTTTTAACCCACTGAACCACCCATGTGCCCTGACTAGTTTCTTTTAAGAAGGTAAAAACATTTAGAAATATATCAAATTTCCCGTCGCATATCCCTTCATGAGTTTCTGGCTTCTTTGATACATGGGATGATTAAAGAATAATATGTTCGCCCAAAATGATATGCCTCCATTATTTATAACTGTTCTATATTATCTAATTGAAAATCAGCTAATTGAAGTCCAACTTTATTTCTCATTTCCTGCTTTCCTTCACTGAGAGACTTGCATACTCAATATATAATAAAATGTAGAAGGATAGAACATTCCTTGCCAAAATAAGCTATTGTTCAAACAAGTTCAAGTTATATTTTTATGATGATTTCACTTTTAACACTGGTGATAATGTCAAGAGCAATCCCTTGTAGAGATGGGAGTTCTTAGTAAATGTTTTCAAAATTGGATAAGTTCACATGCAGTGACAGAGGATTGCTCTGAATTCTTTGGATTGTATTTTTCTGTCAAACTGATCAATAATTTGCCTGAGAAACAATATGGTGAGAATAAATGGTATTTACTGAGTATTCAGTAGTTCAGGTATCATAATGAGCCCCCAGGAACTGAAATGGCAAGAGTCATTTTGTGACAGATCTGCTATCTTACCTGTAGTTTCACCTTTGGTCTCTAATAACAGTAGCCGCTCAAAATGAAACTAACATGATTTGGCTTGAAAATACACTCTGTTTCAAATATATAAACCAGTTTGGATAAAAAATATTCTTAGAGTGAAAGAACATTATGATAACTTTAAAAATGGCAGTAACCAATATTAGAGAAAGACATTTGTTTGACAATGCTAGCATGTTTTGAGAAGCATCTAATTTATCTTAAAGAGATCAGCTATTATTTACCTTGTCATTGAGTTGCTATTCTGGATGAAAGTGAAATATAAAAAACATTTTAAAAATGCAGAGAATGAAATTCAATAGAGAAATTGTAAGATAATGTGTCATGAAAGCTTCATGTCATGTATTATGTAAAATTGAGTCATTAAGTCTGGTGCCACAGAGGAAGATAGATTTTTTTTTTTTTGATCCATTATCATTGCTTTGTGATTGCATTTACTGATTGTTTCTTCTGTAAGGAACAACTACTTCAAAAATAATGAATTAAACTAGGGGCTCCTGGGTGACTCAGTTGGTTAAGCATCTGCCTTTGGTTCCAGTCATCGTGATGGGGCCCCATGTGGGACTCCCCACCCACTGGGGAGTCTGTTTCTCCCTCTGCCCCTCCCCCTGCTCATGTTCTCTCTCTCTCTCTCTCTCTCTCTCTCTCAGATAAATACATACAATCTTTTTAAAAATAATGAATTAAATAATAAATTAAATTTTTTTCTTTACAAATAAATTTTCTCCTGTTTATAATAACCACATAAAGAACATTACAACCAAAAGTAGGAGAATTCTCATTTATTTTAAGCACTCATGAAGCTTTAATTAAAATTTGTCACATTCAGAATCATTAAGCCAGCTTGAACCCATTTCAGATTTTCTGAACATAATTTAGATACAAATCAATAATAAGTGAACTATAAGAAAATGTATATGTGCTTGGAAATATCAAAAATGAACACTTCTAAATAAATCATGAGTTAAAAAATTACTGGTATTAGGAAATATTATAGTTGACAATTTTAAAATATCACATATCAATATGCATGATGTTTCTAAAGTAGTACTTGAGGGAAAAGATAGAATATTGGATATTCATATTAAAAAATAGTGGTTGAAAATTAATAAGCTGAGTATTAAATTTATTTCAGGGGTAAGAGAAAGAACAACAGAGTAAATAAAAGAATACAAAAAGTGAAATAAACATAAATATTAATGAGTTTAGAAACAGACTTACTATAGAATGTATACACCAAACCAAATTTGTTTTTTGGAAAAAACTCATAAAAGACACATTACTAGTTTAAGTTAATCAAGGACCATAATAAGCAAGAGAATAAAGTTACAAATAACTAATCTGAGGCATAAAAAAGGGGGGAAAACTCTACATGTATAAGAAACTCAACAAGGAGTTCAGTTGAATTAAGTGTGCAACTCTTGCTTTTGGTTTGGTCATGATCCTGGTTGTGAGATAAAGCCCAGCATTAGGCTCCCCACTCAGCATGGAGTCTTCTTGTCCCTCTCCCTCCCTGCAACTTGAGCTCTTATGAGCTTTCTCTCTTTTAAATAAATAAAATCTTAAAAATAGAGAGGGAGAGAGAAAGAGAGAGAGAGACAAAACATATATTCAGGGAATGAATAATTTTATGATAGTAAACTTAAAATTTCAGGTGTATTGGATAATTACCTAAGGAAAGTAAATGTCAAATGCTATCTCAAGTAGAAATACAATTAAAGAAAAGTTAGGGCACCTGGAGGTCTCAGTTTGTTAAGCAACTGACTCGTAATTTTGCCTCAGGTCATGATCTCGGGGTCTAGAGATGGAGCCCAGCATCAATCTCCATACTCAGCACCGAGTCTGCTTTTCCCATTCTCTTTTCTTCTCTCCCTGACTTATGCTCATTCACTTTCTCTCAAATAAATAAATAAATAAATAAATAAATAAATAAATAAAATCTTTAAAAAGTAATTAAGGAAAAAAGTTGTATAGTACTCAAATAAATTAAGTATGGAATTCAAAATATTTCCTCAAAAGCACTAACTTCAGATAGCTTTGTAGGTACATTACTCTAGATATTTTTATCTCAGAAATATCATACTTTTGTAGTCTCTTCTGGGAAATAGAAAAAAGGGAACACCTGTCTTTTTATAGGATGCTGGATTTAAAGTTAGACAGCAGGACAAAAATTGAAATTATAAACGAATCTCAATGATAAGCAGAGATGCAAAATTCCTGAAAAATAGATTAGCAAAACCAAACAAAACCAGAATATAATAACGAAGATTTACATATCCCAGAAATTCATAGTTTGTTTAATGTGAGAATTAAGGCTAAAAGTTAGTAAACACATTAATATATGCAAACAAAATAAAAATAAATAAAATCCATTTGTAATAAAGAAACTTAGAAAGTCGTTTTCCAGACATGAAGAAAGGTGTTAGTAAAAATCATCTTCAAAGTTATATGTGAATGTATTTCTTTTGAATTATGAAGATCATGATAAGTACCTACACCATATGAACAACATTTTACTCTAAGTTTTAGCCACGGCAGTTAGACAAATAA
Organism: Mustela nivalis; assembly: GCF_964662115.1. Lineage (NCBI taxonomy): Eukaryota > Metazoa > Chordata > Mammalia > Carnivora > Mustelidae > Mustela > Mustela nivalis. The sequence goes on from NC_139021.1 coordinate 49,643,241, forward strand.
AAGGAAATAATAGTTACAGAAATATACCATATGAAACAGTCATTATTTGAAGGAGGTATGATTGCTTACATAGAAATTTTCTCACACCCAAATGTAAAGATACATTATCCTAATTAGATAGAGAATGTGGGGGTGCACCTGGGTGGCTCAGTGGGTTAAAGCCTCTGCCTTCGGCTCAGGTCATGATCCCAGGGTTCTGGGATCAAGCCCCGTGTCGGACTTTCTGCTCTGCAGGGAGCCTGCTTCCTCCCCTCTCTCTCTGTCTGCCTCTCTGCCTACTTGTGATCTTTCTCTTTCTCTCTGTCAAATAAATAAAATCTTAAAAAAAAAAAAAAAGAAATAGAATGTGGGTTGCTAGAAAATATATCAACAGAATAAAAATTGTGAGCCTCTCATTATGACAAAGTAATGAAGCTTTCTTAAATGAATGGAAGTATCATCTTCCTGAACAAAGAGGTACAATATCTTTAAAATGTAGAATTTCTCACTTGATTTTTATAGTTTATAAACATTCTTCATGTATTTTAAAGTGAAGAAAAGAAACGGAGGACTTGTGTGCCAATTCACACTGCCCCTGCCTGGAATTGATTGGTCCAGGGGGAAATACTGAGAATGCTGGAACAAATAATTGTAAATACATTTCATTTTGTTAGAAATAGCAATAAAGCCAATAAACTAACAAAATAATATACTACAAACAAATAATTTATTCCCAGGATGGATGAAAATTAATAATATTAACTCCATGGAAATTAAGAATAAAATTAGTAAAGGTTAAAAAAATACACCATAAATAACAAGTATCAGTAAAAATCAGTGTATTTCTACATTTTTGTCTAAAAATGAGTTTTTTACCTTACAAAAAATATTTTAACCAATTCACAAGAAAGAAATCGATTATAAAATATATTTGGATGACTACTTGCTGGATATTGATTTGATAAAAGCTAAAGCCCATCCCTGTTTTAGAAAAGAAAAAGAGTCATTAACGAATTAGGCTTTAAGCATAACGACAGTAACATAACCATTATTTGTGGTAAACTGTCAGCTAACAGCTATGCTAAGAAAGTTTGAGAACATAGATACTAAACTAGAAGACAGATTGTTAATCCTCTCCATACCAGCTGCATAAACCTTAGCAGATTTACTGTGTTGCAGTTTCTTCACTAGAAAAATATGTATAAAAATAGTATCTCCTGCCAGGGTTTTTAGGTTAATAGATATAAAGCACTTAGAACAATCCTTTGTAGATGTTAAATTGTCAATAAATGTTAGTCTTTAGTATTATTGCAGTTTAAGTTGAAGTACTAGAATTATTGATGTTAAAAAAAGGAAAAGGAAAATGTTACTATAACTACTACAATGATCATATTGCTCATACTTCAAGATAATGTAAAATTTAATATTTTCAATTTAATAATCATTTTTTTAAAACAGTCATATTAAATGTCTGTAACAAATATAAGATTTTTCTATATTTCAGAAGTGTTAAATATGAGAAAGTGTATCTTAGAATTTAAACAATATAATCTTTGATATTGGCAAGCTGTATGTGAAACTGGATTGAGAGACAAGAAGGATACATAGTATTATTCTAAACTGTGTCATTTTATGGCTAGATAACCCAAGAAGACGGATTAAAAAAAAAAAAAACCACGTGAGTTAATGAGGGATCAGTAAAGTTGAAAATATATATTTGTAAAAATAGAAACATTTACAGTGATTAACTATTACTCACCTGATTAAATAACATTTAAAATGCATCCATTCAATTAATATACTTTGCCAGAATACTTATACATGCATCCTCTATGATATAATGCATTGTTAATCATTCATGAAAAATTAGTTTTGATCTCATGTAACTCAATCATGATCACAACTGTATGAAATCTATAAAAGCAACATTGTTTGATCTTTAGGTAGTATTTGGTGTTGTCTACCTTTAAAGAGCAATAAATATTTCCATACTAAGTATGTTTAAAGTTGTTATGTAAAATTATAGTATGACTGTAAAGAAATATGCTAGAATTGTAATGGAAGGTAAGTTTCTACCACAGCAATGTATTATGTTTTATAATTAAAATATCTTCAAGATGTAAAATGATTGCAGTTTAATATGGTCATAGCCAAAAACCAGTAGCATATATGCTATTGTATGCTACAATGTATGGTTCTATGTAGTATGGTACAATGACAGGAAAAGTAACCACATTTTAGGAAGCATTTCTGTGTTGGCCCAACTCTCACTTTTATAATTAATACTTTTAGAATTGAGTTTTAATTTCCTTCTTCTTGGTATGGGAGTCACTGGAAATTTATGAAAAAGGAAGGAAACCTTCCTTTTAGGATATCAAAAAATGGGATTTTTAAAATAAATTTCTATAAAATAAAACATGGATCACGATACATCCCATATTCTTCGTCTGAAGTTATATTAAGTATTATTCAGTATATATTATTCAGTATATATTCAGTGCAAACACAAGAAGAATAAAATGGGATGATTTAGAAAAGTAATATGTTCACAAATAAAAATATAAGATCTTAATGATTATTTCATCAAATAGATAAGCTTGGGGAACTACATTCCAGAAACTAATGATTTTCATGAGTAACATTCATGTGACTATTCTGGTCTTTCAGTTTGACAAAACTTTGGGCACAGATTCTATATAGATTTTTATTTTTTATTTTTGGAGGTAACACCAGTGTGAATAAAATGTACTAATTTATTTTAATAGCTATAATAAGGGGATCATAATTAGTTTGTACTATTTTGATGAGTTATTTAGGAAGAAAATAAAAATCTATAAAATGTTATGGAAATTTAATATTTACCTATATTCAAAAATAGAAATAAATAAGTGTACCATAAATTTAGTTTGAACAAAATAGCCTAAACTACTTATGTAGTCTAAAATATTTTGAAAATATTTTCTAGGAGACTTTTATCAGTGACATATTAAGTGATAATTTTTTCCCCTTAAATCTTGTAGTGTGTTGGTATTTTAGAGGAAGTATTATAGATATCCTTAATAGGAAGTAAGTACTAAATTATATATTAAGTCAGTGATTTAATACAGTAGATGATCTGATAGGAGGGGGAAAGTGTGAGTGTAGGCTTTAAAACTATTAAAATTTATTTGCCTTTGGGAGCCTGGGTAACTCAGTTGGTAGAGAGTCTGACTCTTGGTTTTAGCCCAGGTCATGATCTTGGGGTGATGAGATTGAGTCCCAAGTTGGGTTCTTTGCTCAGCATGGAGTGTGTTTAGGATTCTCTCTCTCCCTATCCCTCAACCCTTCCCTAGCTTATGCTCAAACTCTCTCTCTCAAATACATCTTTAAAATATTTTTTTAAATTATTTGCCCTTATTCTCACGTATTATTTTCATTCATTCTGTGTTGGTGTCATAGTTTCTCTGCCTTTATCCCTTCTTATCCTACTTACCATAACAAATTCCTTTATCTGTGAGATGGTTTCATTTATACTGTCATGACTGATAAAATATTTCTTTCCTAAGAATAAGTATATTTTACTCAAATAACTTACAGTTGGAGATGAAACAAATATATATATTGGGGACTAAAATTTCTATGTTGTTAATTTCCAAAGCTGTTTCAATTCCATCTTGATTATCCAAAGTGAATTAACACAGGACAGAATCCTTGAAAGCAGCCCTGATTATTATCAGATATCTTTACGTCTCCATCTTTGAATAGCTCTCTTCCTTCCCTGTCCCATTCCAAAAAAGTTAAAAGATAAAAGCACCGTTACACCATTACACCTGTCGTTTGGTGAACGACAGTGAACATCGAACATATTAAAAACAAATAATGCTTTCATGGTCAATGTACTTTGTATAATTTTAGGTTAAATTGCAGAGATTCCACACACAATCTATTTACAGCATAATGAGCAAATATCAACACGGAGTTGTCGTTGAATTAATTTATATTTTGATTTAATTTGACATGTTGGGAGCCAAGTCTCAACACATGTTACCTTGTAATACATTAAGCAGTGTCAACGGCATCTAAATGTAATTTTATAAAATTACGAAAAACCTTCACTACGTATGAGAACTTAAATGCTGGCGCAATTATCCCATTTTAGGTTCAGTGACAAATTAAAGCTGACAAAGTAGAAATGAAATTAACATACTTTGAAATGGAAACATGTTCACTCTAATGGATTAATTTCTACATTCACCTGCCATCTTTCTGTCTCAGCAATAATAAGGGGGAAAAAACTTAATGAAGTTAGATGAACCTGTAAACTTCAATACAAAGTGAGTTCACTGATGTGATTATGGCTTCATCATTTCCTCTGTTAGAAGGCCTGGTTTTTAAAGATTCGTACATTTTCACTGAGGATTCATTATAGATGAGAATTTCACCTAAAGCCTCAATTCAGCAATGGTATAAAGTGTATTACATGGATCTAGTCTCCATTTTCATCTAAAGACATTTTTCTTCTGTGTATAGGGCTAAAATAAAATCAATATCTTGAGTTCTATTTGTGTCTTAAATTGACCCATATTGTATCTAAGGAAAAATTTAAATAGCTTTTTTACTGTATGTTTAATTTATCGTATTTAGAAAATAGATGACATCTGCTAACAGTTTATTGAAGTTTTATGGGCCATTCAATTTTCTGTGAACATTATTTATTATCAGAAACACCTTCGTGAATTCCAAAATAGGAAAATTCACATATCCAAAATTTTCAGATTATTTTAATATTTGAGTCAATCTATTATTAAAATTGGGATTTACTTTCCATATTATTAACATAATTTTTTTTAATACTACACAATTTATTTCATTGCCTTTAATGCCATGGATATCTAGCAGTGCTACTAGGGAAAAGGAAGGCTACAATTAAGCTGTAGTACGTCCTTTATCCCAAGGCCATAGTTGCTAACCTGTGAAGCAATGGATCTTGGAATCCAGAGCCTTGTCTTGCAGTTTGCTGCTGTCTGCCTGCAAGGATGTAGACAGAATGTGATTCATCAGGCCTGGGTTGCCTTTGCCCGCAGAGCTAAGAGCAGTCTGTCCCTCAGTAGGTGCAGTTAACACTAGCAAATGAACCAGCATTGGCCTTTGAACAAACATGTCCTCTCCGGCAACCTGTTACGCCCCCTGCCCCACCCCGGCCTTGGGCAAAGACTGGTCCAGGGGCTCTAGAGGCCTCCACCAGTCACACCTTGCCGCTGAGTGAGGGACAACCTCTGTGGTGGGCAAGAGGACAAACTGCCTCCCCCTTGTGTCATCTCTTGGGGACCCCAGGGAGCCAGTGTGAGGACAAGGCCCTGTGTTGGCTTGTGGTGTTTCCTAGGGCAGGGAGAAGCAGGTGGAGTAGCCTAGCGGCCTCCACATCCAGCCAGTGGGCCCCCAAGTGGCCTCAAGCCTTCAGAAGCAGGGTGGGGAGCTGGGTGTGACAGGCAGCCCACTCCATGGTCAGATTCAAGCCTTACCTGGCCTAGGTAGAGGCTTGCCTCCCTGCCACCCGCCCAGGCAGTGCCCACCAGGGAGGCTGCTTCCTAAATCGGTGCTCATACCCTTCTTGGTGAATGAGTGGTGTGTTCAGAGCCTGTGTGCTCCAGTGAGGCTGGATCCACCAGAGGCTCAGAGGGAAGACAAATAGGCAGAGCAGGCCTAGTTGGAAATGAGAAGCCCACAGCAGCAGGGAAGTGAGAAAACATCTTTATTGTGGGGAGAGCAGGGAGAGTGCTCAAGGGTTGAGACATCATGGACAGACACACAGATGGAGCTGCTGTGGACCATAAGACACATGCAGACTGTCCAGGGGTTGGTCAGAGAGCACAGCTGCAGCTCTCTGCTGGGCCCTCCTGAGAGCTCTTGTCCTGGAACACCTTGGGTGGGGAGTCCTCAGGCTTATGAGCATAATTCTTAAGGTGATAAGTTTAAGAAGTAACATACTAATATTTTTAGTAGCCTATTTTCCTCCTAGCAACATTAAGTAATGGAAATATCTAGCTATGGGATATACTTATTCTACAATTTCTCATTGATTTAGCTATTTCTCCATTTACTTTGTAAATTTAGAATTTTATACTATGTCCATTTTAAGCACAATTATTATAAGTCTAAAGTGAGACATTTGATTTCTATTTCCTCTTAATACATAAGAATTAAGGCTCTAAATGATAAAGGTGGCAGTGATGGTATACTCTCTGCCAAACCCATCCTCTTCCTTTTTCGTTTTCACAGGATCGTAGTGGATATATGGATAGACTGTTTCCCAGGCTTCCTTGCAGTAGGCGTAGACCACATTCTCTCTCTCTAGTGTGATGTGAGCAAAATTGATGTGAGTCATTTCTAGGCCAGAAACTTTAAGAGGGAGTGTGTGTCTCTTCTTTCTCTCCTGCCTTTTGGAAGCAAATGACAATGAGTCTTTAACAGATGAATAGAACAGAACAAGAACTCAACCTCTATTGTCTTTGGTCCCTTATGTAGTTCATAAAAAGAGAGAAATTTGTAGTGGGTGGCAAGGTGTTGCCATAACAAAACTAAAATATGGATTACTTGTTAAGTTGAAAAAATTTTTTCAAGTATACAAAGTGACAGAGTTCTGTCAAGCTGTGATAAACATTTGATAAAACTGTCATATGACATAACTTAGAAGACAAAGCAAGAATGTACTGAGTTTTTAGATCTATGGGAAATGGCAAAAAAAAAAAAAAAGCAGGTCACCATCTGTTGAGCGCTACTTACAGCTTTTGGAAAGATATTTTAGGAGATGAGTTTAGGTGGGGATGATGGATTTGTAAAGAGAGGGAAGAAAAGACAAAGACCAGAAAATGGGGGCTCTAAAACGTTTGGATAAACTAAGGTCATTATTCTAGATAGCTTCAGGGCATATCCACTATTAAGTTTAGAGAGAGAACCAACAGCATGTTGAGGTTCAAAAAAAAAAAAATACAGTACTGTACCACAATACTGTAGTACAGTATTGACGTCTAACTAAGAAACATGATTGTGGCAGTAGCACATAGAACATGCTAGAAACAAAACACATCAGAGAAATACCAAGCTTTTGAAGGAATTTTATTGCCAAAGAAAATAAGCTTTGCCTAAAACACCTGTGAGTGTTCAGATTTTAAGTCTTTCCTTGTGTTACCAAACTCACACCAACAGAAAGGAATTTAGAAAGCAGTATGGTCCTCCAGGAGAACATATTCCCACAGGCTCGTTTCAGCTAGGGCCACGTGATATTATGGACAAGAAAAGACTTTTGAGAGGGCAAAGTTGAGAGTCAAAGAGCATGCAAAAGATCTGAGTGACAACAGGGGTCAATATAGGATTTTATATGCCATTGTAAATAACTGGGCTTTGACTCCAAGTGAAATAGGGATATTTGTAGGGTTTTGAGCTGAGCAGTGAATTGGTCTCAATTAAAATGTTAACTCTTTCAGAAGGTTCTTCTGGCTGGTTTGTTGAGAATAGGCTATAGGAGGCAACCTAGATGCAGTAAGATTGTTTAAGAAGCTATTGAAATAGGGTAGACCGCAGGTGGTGGTAGATTAGACCAGGTCGAGATCAGCAGAAGAGGTGAGAAATACTGGGATTCTGTATTTTTTTTTAAGGCAGAATCAAACATGCATTTTCTTGGATTGATGTGGAGTGTGAAAAATGAAAAGAGTCATGGTTTTTTGTTTTTGTTTGTTTGTTTGCCTCAGGAACTGTAAAGATGGAGTTCTCAGCAGTTCTCAGCACAGAAGCCACTGACAAATGAGCAAGAGCAGGTTTAAGAAAGGAGAACAGAACTAAGTTTTGAACATGTTAAATTTGAGATACATACTACATATTCAAGAGAAAAGACTGATTATGTAGTTGGATAAAAAGTAGCTGGAGTTCTTGAGAGAGGTCTGAGCTGGATAGTTTTGGGAGTTGTCAGTATGTATCACATACTGACAAACTACCTGAATGAGATCACCAAAGGACTGAGCATTGCAGATAGAGAAGACAATATATCAAAGGGGTAGGTCCTGGACAATTCTAACATTAAGAGGTTGAAGAGAAGAAAACAGGGATGGAGACTGAGAAAGAAGGGTCAATTACTTAGGAACACATTCAAGAGAGTAGGGAATCCTAAGAGCCACATGAAGTAAGTTCATTAGGAAGAAGGGATGTGTTACTGATGCCAGGAGCTGTTAAAGGGCCAAGTAAAATAATGTCTAGGAAGATCTTTTCCAACAGTGTATCCACGTGGCTACAATCTTTCCAGTGGAACATGAACAGAACTCATGTGGTTAATTTTACTCCAGGGCTTTTAAGAGAACGCCTGTGTTTCAACCACACTGTTCTTAAAAAAAAAAAAAAAAAAAAAAAAATGCAAAAGATGATAAGGTTTTAGAAGTGTCTGACCCTCCCCAAATGGAAGAAGCTTGGGTCACAAGAATCAGCATATAGAAGACAGGCACACAGAAATCTAGAATAACTGTCCTGAACTGCTATGTCAGGAAGTAATACAATTTTGTTGTTTTTAGTGATTATATTTTCAGAATTAATTTTCACAGTTGTTTAGGCTACCCTAATAAATGCAGTAAGTTAGTATATCTCTCTGTTTCAGTTTCTTCATCCATAAGGAATAGTACAACTTTTGCTACTCAGTAGCATGGTCATTTATTGAGATGTTTATACACAGTCTTACATTTTTTAAAAAATATTTTATTTATTTATTTGACAGACAGAGATCACAAGTAGGCAGAGAAGCAGGCAGAGAGAGAGGAGGAAGCAGGTTCCCTGCTGAGCAGAGAGCCTGATGCAGGGCTCGATCCCAAGACCCTGGGATCATGTCCTGAGCCGAAGGCAGAGGCTTTAACCCACTGAGCCACCCAGGCGCCCCTAGTCTTACATTTTTAAATAAGGAAATCAATGCCTATTTTATTCTATTTTAGGTAAAATTAATGGCTAGTTAGAGATTAATATATTGCTTATAAGAAACACTAAAATTCCATTCAATGATTCTACATGGCTTAATGATTAAAAAAAGTGAATAAATCCAAGTTATGAGTGGGTTTAACAAGATCGCATATGATTTCATCTCTGAGGGACTTTCCTTTACCTTCTCCCATAGTTTGTATCCAATATGCTTTTTCTTTATTTTTAATTTTACCTTTTTTCTTTTGCTTGTTTCCTCTATCACCCATCTTTTTTTTTTTTTGCACTCTTTTCCCTCATTTATTTTTACGTTGCTTTTCCATTCCTTTTCCTTGTTTTAATCACCTCCGTTTATTTCCCAACTATCTAGCCCTGAACTTGTTTTGGTTCACAAGAAGCAAGAGAAGCATCACAGGTCCGTGACTGAAATGCAGGTTGAGTATACATTGATTTTTTTTTTTTTTTTTTTTTTTTTGGATAGCCTACACAGGAGGCAGTAGAGGCAATCAACCAAAGCACAGCTACCAACATACATTTTGTTACAGTTTCCATGGGATGAAGGGCCCCTGATGATTTAGAATAGATTCCTTCCTTATTTTGTTTGAGTATGCATCCTGAAACACGATAAATATATTTTACCAGAAAGTCTGGTGCTTTCCTGTTACAAATATGTAGAAAAATTGAGGAACAAAAACATATATTTCTTTTAAGATTTTATTTATTTATTTGACAGATAGAGATCACAAGTAGGCAGAGAGGGAGGGGGAAGCAGTCTCCCTGCATCCCAGGACCCTGAGATCATGACCTGAGCTGAAGGCAGAAGCTTTAACCCACTGAGCCACCCAGGCGCCCCACGAAAAAGTATTTTTAAGGTAAATGTTATTTGTTTTGCAGTATCTCCCAGGCTATCAGTGTCCTGAAGAGAGGAAGATTATGAAAAGTCACTTGCACACCCTAAAAGGAAAAGTGGGCTGTTTTAGCTCTAAAATTTCAGACTATTTTGCCACGTACCATTTCCGATTTTCACTTTACCTCATATTTCCTATCCTAATTCCACATCTCCTATAGTAATATTTCATCACTCCACAATGAAGTACTGATTTGTTTACTTTAACCAGTACTCGTGGCAAACTTACTATGTGCCACTCTGCCAAGTCTAGGAATACTGAGAGTTATTAAATTTGGCTCAGGGGAGGCAGACATACAAAGACATAATTAGAAAATGCAGTGGGTACATAGTTTGTGAGTACAAAGGACGGATTCAGGAAAAGGGTTTCAGGCTTGAACATGATGGTGTTGATTTGTTGCTGTATCATTTCTATCCCTCATTATTCCCAAGGCACCTCTTAAGGTCTTAGTGACTTGCTGACCACACTCTGAAACTCCAAAATTAAAATAGTTTTACAACACCTCAGTTCTGCACACCCTTAAATTCTTGTGGTCTCTAGAACCCAATTTTCCAAAGTAAGAAATAGAAACTTACTCTTGACAATTTTTGGTGTTCAGACTCTTCTTGAAATTTGCTACCCTTCTTGAGTTGCTAGTAATGCGACAAACATCCTGTTTTTCCTTATAAGTGTTGGTATAGGAGGAGGATTCATATAGTTATTTCTATTTCCATTTCTTCTGTGAACCTGTTTCATTGCCCAAATCATTTAGGCAAATACTAAAAATGCAATCTCCACCACTAGCCTAGTTTACATCTAGATGCCAGGACTGATTCAGCTGTCATATTAAAGGGAAGCTGTGCTAGACATTTTGGTCTTATTCTTCAACTTTGATTAAGCAAAATAAATACACTCAATCATTTCTCAAATTAATATTTAAAGAGATGCTTCTGTCCTTCTTTGATCTCTTTGTTCTTACTTTCTTTTGCTATCTCACTATAATATTGGTCTGTAATTTTCTTGTAATGTTCTTGTCTGGTAATGCTGGCCATGTACAGTAAGTTTAGAAGTAGTCCCTACTCTATTGTTTTGGAAGAGTTTGAGAAGAACTACTATTAGTTTTTCATTAAATGTTTGGTAGAATTCACCATCTGGTCTTTTTCTTTGTTGGGAGGTTTTGATTACTGATTCAATATCCTTACTAGTAATTGTTCTATTCAGATTTTCTATTTCTTCATGGCTCAGTTTTGGTAGGTTGTATGTTGCTAGCGAATTCATCAATTTTTCCTGGATTGCGTAATTTGTTGGCATATAATTGTTCATAGTAGTTTCTTATGACCCATAGTATTTCTGTAAGTGGACATAATGTCTCCTATTTCATTTCTCATTTTATTTATATGAGTTTTCTCTATTTTTTTTCTTAGGGTAGCTTTAGGTTATTTATGTTTTTTAAAAAAATCTCTTAATTTTATTGATCTTTTCTACTTTCCTTTTGCTCTCCACTTCATTTTTTTTTCTCTCTGATTTTATTTTATTTTTTAAGATTTTATTTATTTATTTGACAGGCAGAGATCACAAGTAGATGGAGAGGCAGGCAGAGAGAGAGGGGGAAGGAAGCAGGCTCCCTGCTGAGCAGAGAGCCTGATGCGGGGCTCGATTCCAGGACCCTGGGATCATGACCTGAGCCGGAGGCAGAGGCTTTAACCCACTGAGCCACCCAGGCACCCCTTTCTCTCTGATCTTTATTATTCACTTCTTTCTGCTAAGTGGGACCTTAGTTGGTTATTCTTTTCCTAGTTCCTTGAGCTGCAAAATTAGTTGTTTTTTGTTTGTTTGTTTGTTTTGTTTTGTTGTGTATGAGATGCTTCTTTTTCTTTATTCATCATACAGGCATTTATTGCCACAAACTTCCCTTTTAGAACTGCTTTTGCTATATCCTGTAAGCTTTGGCATGTTAGTTTGCCATCTATATTTGTCTCAAGAGATTTTCCCATAAGTTCTTCTTTGACCCATTGGTTGTTGTGGAACATGTTGTCTAATCTCCACATATTTGTGAAATTTCCTGTTTTCCTCTTTTAATTGATTTCTAGTGTCCTATCACTGTGTTTGGAAAAGACGTTTGATATGATCTGAATCTTCTTAAATTTATTAAGACTAGTTTTGTGACCTAACATGTGATTGATTCTGGAGAACATTTTATGGTCACTTGAAAATAATCTGTATCCTGTGGTTGCTGCCTTGAATGTTATGTATATATCTGTTAGGCTTATCTAGTGTAATGTGTAAGTCAAGTCCAATGTTTCTATATTGATCTTTTTTCTGAAAGATCTATCCATTATTAGAGGGAGAGTATTGAAATCCCCTACTAAGATTGTATTGCTCTCTCTTTCTCCCTTAAGATCTGTTAATATTTGCACATGTATATTTAGGTTCTCTAATGTTGGGTATGTAAATATTTATAAATGTTTTATCCCCTTGTTGCAATGACCTCTTCATTATTACATAATGACCTCTTTTGTCTCTTGCTACATTTTTTGGCTTAAGTAGGTTTTGTCTTATATAAATAATGCGCCAGATGTGTGTACTTCTAGAGAGATACTGGTGGTCTTGTTTTATTGTTGAAGTGAGCCAAAGGATAATGTCGGGGAAGCGCCCACCACCTTCCTCTGTCTCTGGGGAGGACTGTAGCCAGCCCCTACATAAATAATGCATTAGAAATCAGAGCTACCAAGAGACGGGCATTTTCGCCTATTACTTCTGAACTGAGCTTCAGGGAGATAACCAAAGCAGATGCTTGCAGGCTTATAGTGTTATAGTCTTTTGGGTCTCATGGATGTAATGCCTATTGGCCTTCTGAACTAGATATCTTGGGAACCCATCCTTTGGATGAGAATCTTAAAAATTGGGGTGCTAGATATATGGTCCAAACTCTTTGCTGCTCATGAAGACGCTGTGAATTGTGATTTACCTTTTTTTTTTTTAATTTTTAATTTTTTTTTTAAGATTATTTATTTATTTATTTGCCAGTGATAGAGGGAGAGAGAGTGAGCAAGCACAGGCAGACAGAGAGGCAGGCAGAAGCAGAGGGAGAAACAGGCTCCCTGCCGAGCAAGGAGCCCGATGTGGGACTCGATCCCAGGACGCTGGGATCATGACCTGAGCCGAAGGCAGCCGCTTAACCAACTGAGCCACCTAGGCGTCCCTGTGATTTACCTTTTGATTGTATGTTGCTGTGTGTACGGTTTTTGTGATGAGAGTGTGTATTGGCCTTTCCTACCTGTTTCAGTGTGTTTATTTTCTCATTCACCTGACGTGTAGAAATCAGTCAGCTACCTTCTGGATTTCTTCTGAGGTCATTGTTCCATGTGTAGCTCTACATTCATTGTCTCTGTAGTAGGAAGGAAGTTCAGGAGTCTCCTACATCACCATCTTAGTCTGTCCTTTTCTGGGCTTACACTGTTAAATGTATACATTCATTATTCATTTCACTTTTATAGGGTAGTTACAATAGTTACCAATTTACAGAACAGGAAATTACTCTATGATTGAAATGTACAGATTTCATCCTAAGAAATGTGATTTCAAATCCTGAATTACCATGAAAACAATGCTTTAACAATGTACTGGGAACAGAAAGAGAGAGAGGAAGAACATTCGCTCTCCCAGATTAGTTATGTCAACAGCCTTGCCCCAAAATGGAAGGAAGATGCCACAATCAGTGGTACTTTCTATGTAGCACATATGTTATATAAACCTATGTTAAATAGTAATATTTAGTCAGCAGGCAAGAAGCGGATAACTCCTTTCTTTTCTTTCATGGCACTGTAGGCTTCTATGAACATGATTACTAAATTTATAGAGGTCTTACCAAACTAGGTATTATAGAATCAGGACTAGGAAAAGGTGTGGAAGTAAAGAATGTAACGAAAAAATTCAAAACCTGCAACACAGCAAACCCAACCCTAATTTTAAAAAACTAACAAATTAAAACAATATAAAATATTTACTTTCCTCTGAAGTTGGAAACGTCAAAGTTTGTCACTATGTAGTAACAAACTTAACTTCAATTGTTGAAACTTGATTTAATAGAATATAGATTCATAATGAGGCAGATATATTTCATAACATGATTTATCAAATGTACCATGTCCTTGTTATTCAAGTATGTCTGTGGATGGAGTAGTAGAATAAACCTTACCTGATCGCTTGTAGAAAGCGTGTAGACATTTAGAGGGCAACTGAGCCTTACTGAATCAGTATCTGAATTTTAACCAGATTCCTGGATGATTCATATTCTCATTCAAGTTTGTATGCACAATAAAGAAAAAGTTGTGTTAAGCTCTTCACCCTAATACATAGATTCTAACCATATTGTTCACACCTTTCTTTCTGTCTATAAGGGAACTTTTCCCTTTATTTTATTGATGAATTTCATTCATCTCATTAAGCCTAAGTTCAACATTTCTACCTTGGTAAGCCATTTGAACCCTGGTCAAAGTTAGTTGTTTTCTTATTTATGTGTCCATAAAACATAGAATATGTAGCTCTAGCAATGTGATTCCCTTGTGTTGTGATTCTTTGAGATTTTATCTTCCATGCAGGAAATTATTCCTCTTTTGAAGATCTTCATCTTGTCTTTGCTTTCCTGGGACTTAGTACAATGTCTGAAAATTAAATGTTGGTCAGTATATACTTTTAGATGTAAATTACTGAGTACTTTCTTTTTTTAAAGACATACATTTTTTAGCATGATATAGTTATTCATTTTCTGAGGTGTGATTTAATTTGATCATTCAATTATTTCTTCAACACACATTATGTTATAGTAAGGAATTCTGATAGAAGGTTAGGTTTTGTTCTATTATTTAGTTGTTCTATTATTTAATGAATCCACATGATTGAAGCTTCACTTTGAAGGAATAGGACATAAATTAAATAATTTTGCAGATATTTTGGATTCATTTATATTGTCCTGCTATTGATGTGACTACTACATATCTTTCAAATTACATAGAATATAGGCTTAGGTAAATAACTCAGGCATCACTGATAAGTATTAAAATGGAAAGACAGAAATTTACATCTTCTTTCCCATTAACCTCGTTCTACACCCAAGAGGTTAACAGTTTGGTGTGTATCCTCCTTCACACTTTTTTTTTTTTTTTAATATTTACTTATTTGTTTTTGAGAGAGTGAGAAAGTAGGGGGACAGGCAGAGAGAGAGAGAGAATCCGAAGTAGATTCTCCACAGGGCATGGAGTCTAACTTGGGACTTGATCTCATGACCCTGAGATTATGACCTGTGCCAAAATCAAGAATTGGAGTCTTAACCGACCCCACCCAGGTGTCCCTTTCCTCACTCCTTGTATATGCACTGATAAATACATATATTAGTCACATACAAATGGTTATTATTGACTAACATTATTGTGCTTATTTCTTATATCTTTATTATATGTTTCTCCAAGTTTTATATTTCTCTTTTACATTTGTTTATAACACTTTTTGCCATATGGAATTCTAAAGTTTTTAGGTATTAGATTATGCTAATGTTTACCTTTATAGCATCTGGTTTTATTTTTTTGTTTCTTTGATTCTGACTCTCAAAATTTTACCCCACTGGACTTTAATGACAGAGATGGTACCTATTTTGTTTAATACTGACTTAAAATCACCTAACAAGGGTGTTGTCACATAAGAAGAACTTAATATACACTCTGCATTGACTCTATATTTCTATTAAATGAGTTTCACCAGTTGAGCTCACTTTAAATTCTACAACAAAACTCACTCTTTTAAATTCTATGGAGCCCTGAAATATTAAGAACACTTGAAATGATTAGGCAAAACCTCTATAATTAAGGTAAGTTTTATTATCCATCCTTTTGAAAATTATATCTTAATCCATATCAGAACAAACTTATCTTTCAGGCTTTGAAAGCTTGATTCTGTTCTGAGTGAGCCTATTACTGGAGTTCTTAAATGAAAGGCCAGATACCTACACAAGACTATTTACAGCATAACTCTCATGCTGTGAAATAAAATTATAATGTAAGACTGATTTCATTTTCTTATATTTGGAAACCCACAATTTTTTAAAATATAAGAGGATTAATAGCTAATGCTATTATTAAAACATAATAGGAAAACCAATAGCTATTATTCAAACATAATTATTAAATTATTATATAAACATTATTTAAACATAAACTTTTATTTTTAACCATTGCTGAATATCATGATACATTGCTATAATTGTCCACTGCTGTTGAAGGCGAACACTACGACTTAATGGTAAATAGAGGGCAGGGATTGGAGCTTGTATGAAGTATGGGAGAAAATTCTATTGACTAGAAAATTCTCCCACCAATACTTATTTTTCTGAAATTATTATTTTTGTGTTTTTAGATAGCTCAGTATACAATTTCCCATTATTCACATTCATAGCTGTAATACTATTAATATTTTATTTATTTATCTAGAAGAGAATGAGAGAGAGAGAGTGAGTGGGAGGTGGGGGGAAGAGAAGGGCAGAGGAAGAAGAAGAGAGAGAAGCATACTGCCTGTTGAGCAGAAAGCCCGGCAGGGGCCTCAATCCCAGGAACTTGAGATCATGACCTGACCTATAGGCAGATGCCTAACTGACTGAGTCATCCAGGTGACCCATAGAGGCCACCACACTCGACAGGCTCCATATGGCATATGTCCATATGTCAGCTCATTAATCTTTACAACAAACTTAAGTGATAAGTGTTTGCATATCATTTGAAATTTGAAGAAACCAATGTTTGAATATATTAGGCAACTTGGCCAAAGTTACATAGTGAGTACATGGAAGACCTAGAAGTGAAACTCATCTCAGTTTCACTGCAAAATCCATGCTTTTTGCTTTATACTCTCAAGCATTTCTATTAGCCCTGTAGTGGTGAATTTAATTATCTGCAAATCCAGAATGAAAACAGATCTGGAGTTTTGACTTGTGTCATAGCTTGTGTCGTGAAATAGGGTTGATGCACAGCAGGAAGCCCTGGGATGGCTGGTAGAATCCAAAGTGGTGAATAATGTGAAGTCTTCCACTTCAATGCCATAAACTTGTAATCAAACAAAGAAAAAAAATTCACAACATATTTGGTGGGAATTAATTCCTATTGTTTAATTTATTGAGCTTTGCAACAAATTGTTCTGGGCACTTTTTACAAAATTAAATAATCTAAGCAATTTGAGCAAATGCAGAAGTAGAGATTGTGAATTAAAGATATTAGAAATTATTATACTCCCCCAGGTTTTGGAACTAGATTTGAAATAAGATTTCTTAAATCATTAAGATTCCGGGAATCCCCAATATGTTTTTGTATCACATTTAGCACCAAATATTTGCTTCTAGAGAGAATGAAGAGCAATGAGATCATTCTGCAAGCAATGAGTATGGATTGGCTATCTATTAGGCTATGGCATTGTATCAAACTCTGGAGGTGAGCAGTGACTGAGATGGGCACAGGTCTAGGACTCATGGCACTTTTAAGATGAAATGGGAAAAAAAATAACATGATAGTAACTATAATAAGAGAGCAAGTATAGATTCCTCTCAGAATATACCATATTTCTCTAGTTGTAAGTAGCCAAAAAAAATGTCTGATGTACCATTGATTTAATAACATTCAAAACTTTCAGAATATAGAAAAAGTACTATATTGAATGCAAATGCCATTTGGAAAATGAATCTAGATTTTAGAGATGTTTGAATGTGTCTAAGAATTGAGGACATCAGGGAAGCCTTCCATGGGAATTAATAATTAGAGACCAGAAGGATGACTAAAAGCTAAGGGAGGAAAAAATTGAGGAAGGAATGTAGGAGGCAAAAGCAGTGATTTAGGTAATATTCCTAAAGTCAAAAAGGAACTGAGTTCACTGGCACTGAAGGCTAGGCAACTCTCAGGGCTGGTCATCAGTAACATAGGGTGACTAGCTTGTGAGGGCTCAGTATATGAAAACTTGTAAGTCATGACATGGATTTCGGATGCAATTCACCAAAAGGTTTCAAGGGGGGAATGGCATGATCTGACCTCTATTAAAAATATTCTGACTCCAATGTGGAGAAAAAACTAGATTAGGACAAAAAACAGTGTGTGGAAATATCAATATTTCCAGTGTCTTCAATACTACTATGCCTTTAGTAGGTGTTGATTATCTAGCTGTTGATTGGATGATTGACTGAGTGGCTATCCTTGTTGAAAAGTGAGGAGTTGGAATAGCTACTTGGAGAGTTCTTTACAAGA
Organism: Mustela nivalis; assembly: GCF_964662115.1. Lineage (NCBI taxonomy): Eukaryota > Metazoa > Chordata > Mammalia > Carnivora > Mustelidae > Mustela > Mustela nivalis. The sequence goes on from NC_139021.1 coordinate 49,661,314, forward strand.
GATTTTAACTGTGAATTCAACAGGTTTCAATTTTTTTTGTTTGTTTATTTGTTTGTTTTTTAACTAGGAGTCAGTACTTTTAGGCCAAATTGACCTCTGGCTAACTTTTATATGTTCCGTGAGCTAAGAATGGATTTTACATGTTTAAAGAGTTGGGGAAAGAATAGAACAAGAGTTTGTAGGACCTACAAATCTGTGTTTACTACCTGGCTCTTTACAGAAGTAGTTTACTGATCCCTGTTCTATAGAAACAGGTAATGTGCCATCTTTATAAACGTTCTCTAGAATAATGATAATATTGATGTGCTTTTAAAAATGTTTGGCTACTTGTATGTTGCATCTTTATTGCTCTTCCTGTCAGTGTTATGATATAGCTGCTGCTTTTAAAAAAAATTTTACCTAGGGGCACCTGGGCTGGCTCACTGGGTTAAGCCTCTGACTTTGGCTCAGGTCATAGTCTCAGGGTCCTGGGATCGAGCCCCACATCAGGCTCTCTGCTCAGCAGGGAGTTTGCTTCCCCTTCTCTCTCTGCCTGCTTCTCTGCCTACTTGTGATCTCTCTATCAAATATGTAAAAATCTTTACAAAATCATTTTACCTAAATTATTTCTCATTTATTTATATTATCTTTTCAAAAAATAGGAAGATGAATTGGATCACTTCTTTTATCTCTTTTTGGGCTGATAGGATTTTATAATAATATGACCAGGTTTAAGCTATGAAGCCTTACTATAATAAAAATGTGGGAAAACGGAGAAATAGAAATGACATTTCTTAAATTTGCCTTTTTTCATAAATTAACAATTTTATTTTCAATGCAATGCCTGAACCAAATAAAAGTATAGTGTTTGTCATTATCTTTCTAGTTCATCCAATACAGTGCCTTAAACATCATAGTTATCAAATAAACGACTAGTGAATCAATGAACAGATGGATGAATGAGTGAATGAATGAATGAATGAATGAATAAATTAAGTGGAGTATTTTGGTTCAGAGAGCTTAAGAAACTTGATCCTAGTCATATAAATAGGAAGTGATAAATAAACGCTTTGACCTAGAGCTTCTCCCTAAAGACTGTAACACTTTTGTGGTGTTTAAATATGGCTGTCTTTTATCTTAGGATTTCCTTAAGGAATGTGACAGGTATGTTATGTTCAATTATTCTTAATATTAATATTTAATATTTTTTGAGGGAGGGCATTGTTATGAGGACTTTACACAAATATATTAATTTGAAACCGCACAGAAGCATATGGAGTAGATAATATGATCACCTCAATATTAGAAGCTAAAATGAGGACAGAGAGGAACAATACATTGTCCAAAATCAACTCATGCAAGGTTTTGATATGAGCCGGTTGTGTTGTCAGAGTTCTCATCCACAGTAGTATGCAACTGAATACTTAGTTCAGTGTAGACACTTACTGTTTTGTGTCTAGCACTCTGCTAGGTAACGTTTGCCTAATGATTAGCCTTCCTTCATAACCATAGTGTAGGTCAGCATAATTTTCTCCTTTTGGAAGCTGTGCAATGAGTTTATTTGTAAATCAATACAAATTCTATGGAGGATGAAATTGAAACTTAGAGGTTAAGTCATGTATTTACAAAAGCATATTAGTATGAGTATAGTGGATTTGTGGAGTCATGATCTCTGGAAATCGTCTTAAAGAAATATCTTGTATCTTTTTCTCACATTAACCTCACACAGTTTGTTCTTAAATTAGAGATATTTAGAATTATGATTCTTCCATTCACTATTTTCAACTTGATGACAAAATATGCATTTGATAATTAATAAAGTATACAATATGTGAAAAGTGCACAGTTTCAAATTGATGGCAGGTAAAAAACCAGCCTCTTTCACCAAAGGTCCTTTTAATTTTTGTGTGAATGATAAAATCAGTTATGTAGTAAGAGTATATTTTAGTACTGAGAAAGTTATTTAGTGATATCAGAGATACAAAGGCAATAAATTGCAAAGGTACAAATGCTTTATCCTGTTTGTGAATGTATGTGTGCAACCATTTTATACAGTGACTGCATATATAGATTAGAACAATACATAGTAAAATGAGCCTGAGTTTGATTTCTGAGTACAGATCATACATAGAAAGATTGCATTTATAATGCTATTCCTAGAAAACCACTAAAAGTGTAGTAAAGGTATTTTTAAGAAACAGAAATCAATAAGGTCAAAATAGGAAGATAAAAGAAAACAAAAATAAAATTATGGAAGCAAAACTTCAGCTAAAAAAGTGGTTCCTGCATTACAAGAAAAAAGGAGTATCTTAAGGTGGCAAGGTGAAGCTAAAAAAATGACCCAGTTCTTTCCACAGAATCTTTAAAAGTTTCAGATATTGATAGCACTACCTATTTTTAAAATTGAGATTATTGATCCTGATTTTTTTAGCTTCACCTTGCCACCTTAAGATACTCCTTTTTTCTTGTAATGCAGGAACCACTTTTTTCTGAAAGTCTGAATAAGGAACAACTAGACACCAAAATAGTCTCTTTGGCTTATATCCATTCTATATGAATGGATTAAAAAAATGTGGCAAATTCAGATAATAGAATATAATTTGGCAATAAAAAGGAATGAAATACTGTTACACACTACGACATGAACCTTGGAAACATTATGCTAAGTGAAAGAAGCCAGTCACAAAAGATCACATATTGTATGATTTCTCCGATATGAAATATACAAAGTAGACAAATCTTTAGAGACAAAAAGTAGATTAACATTTGCCAAGGGTAGGGAACAGGAGCAATGGAAAGTAATTGGTAAAAGGCATAGGGTTTCCTTCACGGGAGACAAAAGTGTTTTAAATTTAGATTATGATAGTTGCAAAATTCTGTGAAGATGGTAAAAAATATTGACTTGTAAGCTTTAGGTGGGTGAATAATAAAGGTATTTGAATTATGTCTCATTAAGCTTTTAATAACAACACTAACAAAAAGCCTGGGCATTTGTTCTGTGAGGATGGTAAATCAAAAGGTCTTTGAAATAAGAAAAAAATAGGTACAGTTGAGGGTAAGAAAACTATTTTGTTGAAAATAAAGGATCAAATGAATACTCATATGCAGAAGTCCAGTACTCACCAGCCTTTTCTAATCACTTAGCTCTATAATGGCATCCAATTGTGTGGTCTCCTGAGATCTTCTCAAGGCATCTGATCAGGTCTAGAGGAACTACCTATAGATAGGAAAGAATATCAGGGATTCTCCAAACATTGATCAACCAAATTGCCTTACAGTGAAGGCTAAAGTGATCAAATTGCATTCACTGCACACATTTAAATCTTGCCCATTAGCTTGTAATTAACACACTTTGAAATGAGTAGACAACTGAGTATCCAAAAGAGTTGAGAAAGCCCTAACAAATGCACAGGATAAAACAAACAAACAAACAGATAAACTAAACAAGACAAAGATCACACAGAGTTTAAAAAAACCCAGAAAACTGTGAGTAAAATCTTTGGAGAAATAAGAAAATACGTTGTGTCCATGAAACTCACATAAAAATTTAATTAAAAATCATTTTGGAAATTAAAAACATGAAGGTAGAAGTGAAAAATTCACAAAAATATAGTAAACAAAAATTAGAAGCTATCTTCTTTAAATCTTTCAGGAATTAAAAGAAAAAATCTTTGGGGGGCCTGGATGGCTCAGTCGGGTAAACATCTGTCTTCAGCTTCGATCATGATCTGGGGATCCTGGAATGGAGCCCTGCGTCCCTGGTCAGCAGGGAGTCTGCTTCTCCCTCTCTCTCTGACCCTTTCCCTGCTCTCTCTCTCTCTCTCTCAAATGAATAAATAAAATCTTTTAAAGAAAATCTCAAACAGAGAATATGGAAAATTTAAGACATTTAGAATATCCATCAAAAGGTTTATTACATTAATCAAAGAAAAAGAGAAAATCATCCCTGAAATAATTCAAGAAAATATTCCAGAACTAAAGGACAGTGAGGATAAATGCTTGTAGACATGGGGTTACCTAAATAAAAGATTTAAAAGAAGACTTAGAGACCAAAACTCTTCTTTCAGGTAAGTGACAAACAGGGTAAGGGAATTCAGTGCATCAGACAGCAGGCCTAGAATTTGTTGGCTGACATAAAAGTGAGGGACAGGTAGGGTGGGGATGATAGTCTTAAAGGAGCAATGGAAATAAATACAACTTGTCTTGGTTCACCTGACACCCTGTCATTGAGATAATATAAATTGGATAAATCTAACACAAAGATACTGATGTAGTGAAAAGAAGGGCCATCTGTACCCCAATGTTCATAACAACAATGGCCATAGTCTCCAAACTGTGGAAAGAACCACCCTTCAACGGACGAATGGATAAAGAAGATATGGTCCATATATACAATGGAGTATTATGCCTCCATCAAAAAGGATGAATACCCAACTTTTGTATCAACAAGGAGGGGACTGGAAGAGATTATGTTGAGTGAAATAAGTCAAGCAGAGAGAGTCAAGTGTCATATGGTTTCACTTACTTGTGGAGCATAAGGAATAACATGGAGAACATTGGCAGATGGAGAGGAGAAGGAAGTTGGGGGAAATTGGAAGGGGAAACAAAACATGAGAGACTGTGGACTCTGAGAAACAAATTGAGGGTTTTGGAAGGGCTGGGGGTGGGAAGTTGGGTGAACTTGGTCGTGGGTATTAGGGGGCACGTATTGCATTTAGCACTGGGTGTGGTGCCTAAACAATGAATGCTGGGACACTGAAAAGAAATAAAATAAAATAAATTAAAAAGGGGATAAATTGGGGGAAAATGCAAAGCAGAACAAAATTAAAAAGAGTCTCTATTTAAGAAAAATTCATGGAAGACAGTATCATCAAAGGACAGGCAAATTTTTAAGACAAGGAGGTGAAGGGAATTCTTGGGGGGCCACTTGGAAAGACTTCAGTGGAAGGAAAGGCACTAGGTGAGATTAGAGCATGTGCCAAACATCACAGAGATGTGTGTTGAAATGGTGATTGAAGTAAACAAAACTGACCTATACTTTTGATAGTTTCTTAAAGAAGGGTGAGCAAATAGGGTGGTGGTTTGGAATGTTTTCTTCAGTGATTTATGGAGTACCTAATCACAGAAATACTTGCATGATTCTATGGTACTATTGGAGAAGCTATGCCATAAAGTTTCATGTGCATTTATGACCATATTTAAGGAAGCATCAAGACAAATAATTATGCCTTTTGTCCTTTTCTTATCAGTTAAAACACACATTACCTCTGTTGGGAACACTGACTATAAGGATGATTTAGGCAATTACTTTTGAAGAGATGAATCATATATATACACACACACACACACACACACACAGTATTTGTGTGTGTGTGTGTGTGTGTGTATGACAAAAAGATTTGAGAATTTTGTATAGAATTATGGAATTAGATGGGATTTTACCATGTCGTCAATTCTGAGTTCTTAAATAGGCATTTCCACAACCCTAAAGAACATCTAAATATTTGGTCAGCAAGGTGAAAATAATTGCTTGGAAGAAGCAGATGCATGTTAAAGGAAAACAAATGAGCAGACTAATATAATACCCTGGTAAATAATCTAAGATGACTCCATGGAATAATGATCATGTTTTATAATTCATGAGGATGAGGCCAATAATGGGGATGGTATAAAAAATAGGAAAAAATGTTTGGAGTCAGAACTTGAATTTTGATTACCATAAGTGTGCTAACTGAAAACTTGTGCAATATTAACCGTTTACTGAAGAAATACATTTTTTTTATTTGAATGAGGTTTAAAATTGTATTGAAAAATATGGAATGATAGTATACCCATTTAATAATTACTTTGGACTTATGATAGTTTATTCTTAAATCATTAAATAAATTTTATTTCCCAAGCAGAATAGCCTCTTACAAATAGAAGTATGTATCTTAGTTATTTTAGGGCTTCTTAAGTTCAAGATATCTGAATATATTTGTCAGTAGTTTTGTTGCTTATTCATTCAATTGTTAATTCATTAAAGACATATTCATTGACCTGAGATGCCTAAATTATAACCATAACCACTATTTCTGCTTCTGTACCTTCGCTTGCTAACCCATGAGGAGATGGAAAATTACCAGCAAACTTTCTATAGGCACTCTGTAACCACACAACCCCTGCCCAGAATCGAACCTAGCAGAGTGGCCATTCCCGGACCCCCACCCAGCTCTGGGCTGAGAGATAACAGCCATCTGGCGCCAGAGAAACCCCCACCCAGAATTGGACGTGACAAAGTGACTGCTCCCGGACCCCCCACCCAGCTTTGGGTATGGGAGATAATAACCATCTGGCACCCTGTGGCTTGACAGGGGGACTCCGACCAATCCTGAGGTGACACATACCCTAGCAGCACCAACTAAGCAGTTTGAAGAACGACAGCCCTTTGATCTAACCAATAATCTATTCCCAGCCTTTTCCCGCTCCGTAGCCCACCAGTCATATTATAGAGTTGCTGTTTGATTTCCCCGCAGTATGTAGTGATTTGTTACGAGATACTATGATGTATGCTAAGTCCCTGCCTCCCCAAAAATAGAGTATAAAAAGTGCTGTGATCCTGAACTCAGGACCTCTTAGCTTCACCGGCAACGAGTGCGTGGAGGTCCGGGTTCCAACTCGCAATAAACGACCCTTGCTGTTTGGCTTTGACTCCGGACTCTGGTGGTCGTCTTTGGGGGGGTCTCGGAATTTGGGCATTACAGGCTAACTACTGTATTAGGCAGTGGGAATGGAGAGAAAGATAAGAGTATCTGTCTTCATGAATCTTAGTTCATTTAGTATAAACTAAAATATATACTGGTTTGAGATTTTAAAAATGAGGAAGAATCAGGTTGATTTTGGAGATGTAATGTTTAGAATTTATTTTTTTATTTAGTCTTAGTTCATCTTGATTTTTGATTAAGCTAAAATTTGACTCAAATTTCACTGTATACTGATGGTTAAATTTTTTTTTTCTTCATTTAAACAACAGCATTTTTCCTTAGGGCAAGCTGTTCATTTAATTCCTTATCATTGTGGAAATTCTAACCACAAACAAGATAAAATAAATCACAATACTACTTAGGCATATCATCGCCATGTTTATAAAGCAGAAAGGAAAAGCAAGTTATACCTGCGTTTGAAATACTCGAGACAAGAAAAAGTAAAATAAATATGAAGTTATTAAACTCTCATGATTTGAGGAAAAGGATTATAGATGTAGAACAAACTTCATTTTAGATAAATCTATACCATTTTAATTTAAGATCTTGAAGATGTTATGTTATTACTTTTTTATATAATGAATTTTATAATAGTCAATGTGTAAAACTTTAAAAAATAGAGAATAGTACAAAAAGAAAAATAATTTTTGTAATTCTTCAAACCTCTCATAGTCATTGAATATATTTTTCTGTTTCCTTTGGGCATTTTTTTAGTAAATGTATATGTGAGTATACAGAAGCATATTTTATGTAAGTGTAAACATGTATTTGGTTTTATATCCTGCACAGTGTAGATTTATGTGAAGAGTTTTTAAAATCATTAAGACTTTTTAAAATATATCTAAAATTATTGTAGAATATTCTGTTTTGTAGCTATTTTTAATACATCCATCATTTTAGGGGATCTATCTAATGTGGTTATTACAGGCATATTCACAATATTATGCAAAATGTGTTCTGAACCTTTGATCCAAGGATGATGTCATATGCTGTATTTCTTGGTGTGTGTGGATTTGTGACTGATGGCCAAAAGAAGGTGACACGTATGCTCTTGATCTTATCTGTGCAGTCATTAATTACATAATCTAACACTGGCTATGTGTCCGAGAATGAATGTTTCCTGTCAGCTGTACAGAGAATAAACTCATCACTGATCTATCATTGATCCTTTTATTTTTTTTTTAATTAACAAAACTTTTCTTATCCTAAGGTATATATATAAGTTCATTCAGTATTATTGTCTCAGCCCTTATTTCTGAAATATTTTATTAAGTTACCACCTCATCTAGTTAGAGGGCATTGTTAGATTTGGAATTTGGAAAAGGTAGCAATCAACTTAATTCTCTCCAGGAAGATCTCAGACTTTTAGGCCTGGCACAGTGAGTAAAAGAAAAACTTAGAGCCTGTGGTTCTATGGATAGTCCTGACTTTAAATCCCTTCAGAGTCATGATCTATGGGCCCCAAGCAGTTCATTTACTGTCTTTAAAATCAGTTCTATCCACTGTAATATCCATATATCTACAGGTAGCTTTGTAGAGAGCACTATAAAAACAATCATTGTAATTCCTTTATAACACTGGCAGACACACAAAAGAGATGCAACAAGTGGCAATAATTATGTTTAGTGTGATTAGGATCTATAGGGATTAGGCCTACTTTCTGGAACTCAACATCAGATCAGTTACAGATGAGAGACCATAAGAGGATACTGTAGAAAGACAAATGTTTCCCTGTGAGGATGGTAATGAAATCTATGACTGTGTCATTTTATAGCAATATCACTCTTCTTCTAAATCTCACTCAATAGCAAATCAGTGAGACAGACAATTTTAATTAGATGGGCCCCAAGGAAGGTAATAAATGGTTGTTCACAAACACTCCCAGTGATTTTCACGAGATAAAAATAAATCTGTGGAACTGGACTTCTGCTTTTTTTGGTTGGTTCTCACAGATGGGCTGTTGATTAGGATACATTGATCAGCAAAGGCTTATAGTCTTCAGGGAAGGATATAGGGACCTCCCTTAGAGAATAATGAAGCCCATTGGAGAGCTTCAGACCAGCATGTGTCAGAAATCTGTATCTTCGCTTATGACAAAACATTTCTGTCTAAGCATAAAGGGATATGTATTTGTTTGCTGTCACTATGGAGTTTTTAAGTTTTCTTTAAAAATGGGATGATGAGGGGCACCTGGGTGGCTCAGGTCATGATCCCAGGGTCGTGGGATCAAGTCCTGCATCAGGCTCCCAGCTCGGCGGAGAGCCTGTTCTTTCTCTCCCTCTGCTTGCTGCTTTGTCTCCTTGAGTTCTCTCTCTGTCTGTATCTCTCTGTTAAATAAATAAATAAAATCTTAAAAAAAATGGGATCATGAGTAATAAGATGAATTTTTTCTCTATTTTTACTAAAAATTTGATAATTGTTGGGTTTGTGCAGTTAGCTCTCACTGGTGCAGCTACTTTATAATAACACATGCAATCAAAATGAAAATGAGAGAGATTTTTAAGGTAAACGTATGTGAATATATAAACTTTTATTCCTATTTAGTAACATTGGGCACATATGAATATTTTAAAAACAAGATTTATCTTAAAAAGAAATCATATGGGGTGTCTGGGTGGGTCAGTTGGTTAAGCAACTGCCTTTGGCTCAGGTCATGATCCTGGAATCCCTGGATTGAGTCCCACATCGGGCTTCCCGCTTGGCAGGGAGTCCCTCTGACCTCTCTCTCCTCTCTCTCTCTCTCTCTCTCTCTCTCTCATTCTCTCTCTCCTTCTCTCAAAAAAATAAATAAAATCTTTAAAAAAAATAAAAAGAAATCAACAAGTTTTCAGCTTTAGGTACGTAAAAGACCATTAGCTTTTAGTTAATTAAAATAACGTTAACAAGCAAGTAATAGCTCAGATAGGGGAAGACACAGAAAAAACATTCCTTCTTTTTTCTTGGTATGGTTTGTGCATGATAAAGCTAGTGTTTATCTCTAATTCCAGAGTAACACCGCTAGCTGCAATAGCAAAAGGAAACTCAAAAAAGCTAAATGTTTTCTTCAGACTAATTGCACTTTCAACCAAGTAATCCCTCGGGGTACTAGTGAAAGAAGTAAAATTCACATAAACAGCTAACATTTTGCTATCAAAGGTATGGAAATATATATATATATACACACACACACATACATACATACACTTTGTGCATATATACTATAAAAGAATAAGTTGCACACATATAAATAGAATTCTTTCATTTTGACCCACCAAGGTCTGACTTATTATTATTTGTGTGGACATTAGCTGATATCGACTTTTGTACAATGTATGAAGATAGATATTGCCCAGATTCATTGTTTAGAATGCTATTGCAACAAAATGTTCAAATTTAAAGTACAAAATATTTCAAGGCCCTGAATATTGTAAATGCTTAATTTATTATAAAGAATTCATATTTTAATTATAAGCCAGTAATATTTTTTTTACCACAAATGCTTCCACAATACCTTATTAAATTCAAGACACCAGTAGATTCCACAATTAGTTGAAATACATTAATTCATAACTCATTCACTTACTTGTACATTAAATACGTAGGGGGGCTATTATGTGTCAGTGACCTTTTTCAGTGAAAAAAATTAAGATAGTGTCTGGCATATTTAAAAAACATTAGCCATCATTTATTTGGCATCTACTATTTTAAAATTATTCATCTATGGTTAATACAGTGACAGTGTTAATAGTGGCAGTAGAGCAAAGTAGAGAAGCATATGCATTCTTAAACCAGAATAATGGTTTTTGGTGCAGGTTTTCCCCTTGCTAGAGATGAAATCTTGTTTCTGTCATCTCTGTGACTTACTTTTCTCATCCATATAATGGAGAAAAAAATACCACCTATGTTCTCAGATTGCTGCCAAGATTAAATGAAGTAATGCATGTAAAATATTTTTAAAAGTATCTGGGACACTTTAATTTTTCATGTATTGTAAAAATTATGATTCTTGCTGAATGGTAGGAATAATTGATCCTGAATCCTAAGTACTGGGAAAAATTATTGCTCTTTCTGATTCCATGAGATCACCTTTAAATCAGAGTTTCAAGTGACTTGTCACAAATCTCACAGCCAGTAAGCTAGGAATTAAATGCTGATCTGTCAGCTTCCAAATCTCAACTGTATTCCTATAATATCAAATGTTCCCATGATGTGTAGCCGTTAGGACCACTTTCTTTTTTCTGTTTAAATGAAAATACTCAAACTTCTTTCCAGGTACTTAGGGAAATTCTGAAGAGTTTCTAACACATGGGAGAGAGTATCAAGAAAGGAGTTGGAGAGTCTTATATTCCTTTGGCCACTCTAAATTCTTACTGCAAATTAAAGGATCTATTTACTTTTTAATTTTACTTTCCACTCATCATCGCACAATCAATTGGGTACTCTCTTTGTTATTCACACTTTTTATTCCCCCTCCCCCCCCTTTTTTTTTCAAGAATTTGCTTGAGAGAGTGTGTGTGTGAGAGAGAGAGCACTAGCGGGGAGGCCTGAGGGAGAGGGAGAAGCAGGCTCCCTGGGACCGCTATGCCGGCTCAATCCCAGGGTCCTGGGATCATGGCTTGAGCAAAAAACAGATGATGCTTAACTGACTGCTCCACCTAGGAGCCCTACACTTTTTACTCCTTTTGAAACTGACTCCTTTTGAAACAAAGTTTTTCAAAGCTCCTAGAGTAAAAGGGGTGCCTGGGGGGCTCAGTTGATTAAGCTTTTGCCTCCAGGTCGGGTCATGACCCCAGGGTCCTGGGATCGAGTCCTGCATTGGGCTCCTTGCTCAGCAGGGAGTCTGCCTCTTGCTCTCCATTTGCCTCTTTCTCAGCTCATGCTGTCTCTCTCTCTCTCTTTCAAATAAGTAAATAAATAAATGAAGTTTGGTCCTGAGACATGACATGTACAGAGTCAGGAAAATAATAGGAAATGACTTAAAAATAAATATTAGACTTCTTTTTTTATATTTTTAGGACATGTTTTTGCAAACCCAATGTTACAGGACTTGCCATTTAGAAACAAAATTGTCTGCTCCCCCTGAAACCTATCTTCTGACTTCCGTACCTTTTCTGTGACATGCTCTATTACACATTTTCCCAGTAGCCATATGAAAATATTCTTAAAGAAACGGGAAGTACCTTTTTTTTCTTTTACATATTTTATATGAAGTCAAAAATATAATCTAAGAGCATATTGGATTAAAATGTGTGTGTGTATTTGTGTGTGTGGCTAATCATCCTAAATTGTTTTTCTTAAAGCTTGCAAAGATAAAGATGTGAATAGGTAGTCTAATTCTTATAACAGCTATGCAATTTTCTACTTTGCTACATAGAAACACCTATGCTTCCCTGAAGGTATTAAGCATCCTGGATATTATGACAATAATATTTAGACTTCACAGCACTTGCTAATGAATTCTTTATAAATCAGCTTACTGTATCTAGTTAGACTGAAGGATATGGTTTCATTGTGTTTGCAATTATAAATGAGAAGGGGAAACCTTATTTTCTTATTCTTTAAGAACCTCAGAATAAGGTATTTCAAATTTAAAAGAAGAATGTTTCTCAGCAACTAACCTAAATTAAATCACTACATGGGGCAGGGGAGAACAGAAAGAACCAATGTGAATCTTTTATTTTTCCAAGCAAGAACAATGGAACATTTTTAAAACCTATTTATCTTTATTAAATAATAAAAAAAAAAGATTAGCTTTTTGGCAAAGATTTCTGAGGTCTTGTAAATTTCTCTGCTTCTTAAAGGAATCCAATACATAAGAGAATTATTTATTCATGTTTTTTGCCTTACCTTCTTTCAAAAGCCAGAAATTCAAAGAATACTGTTGTACTTCTTTCCAACTGCATATTGAAAAGGGCATTATACTAAAATCTCACATAGACAGATTCTGAATACAAGAAAATGGATGATTGAGTTATAAACTTTGCAATGATTTTCAATCAGATGCTGAGGAGCTTATTTTCAAAATTTAATCTGAAAAATAACTATTTGCTTGATAGTACAAAAATACCTTGATAATATGCAAAAAGCATGCCCTTGATTCAAGATACCTACATTATTTCTCCTTAGGAGAGTTTTAAAAATGTGTGTGTGTGTGTGTGTGTGTGTGTGTGCTCACACATTTTTTTCTCAGATCAGTACAATATATATGATGTGTAAGTTCATGGTGGGCAGGTAGAAAAACCAATCAAACATTCTTCTCGAGGAGCTAAAAGTTTAGTGAAATCACCAAATATATATCTAGAGAACACTCACTAAAGGCCGTTCACGAGCCATGCTCACTTACACAAGTTTGTCTAACAGGAGGATGGAAGTGGCAAAGGATTCTACCTGGATTGAATTTCAGCTCTATTATTCACTAGCTGAATGAAATTGCCTTAACGTCTCAATGTGTTGGTTTCCTTGTCTGTGGAATAAAATATTCATCTCTGCAAATAACAATGTTAACAACGAAAATGGAAATATTAATTTTTTTATTAATATTAACATGAAAAGAATAATTTTAAAAATATTTTAATTTTTTGAGAGAGAGAGAGAGAGCACAAGAAGGGTAAGCAGCAGAGGGAGAGGGAGAAGCAGGCTCCATGCTGAACAAGGATCCCAATGTTGGAACTCAATCCTAGACCCTGGGATCATGACCTGAGCCAAAGGCAGATGTTTAGCTGGCTGAGCAATTCAAGAGCCCCTGAAGACAATATGCATATAGATAGATAGAGAGAGAGAGAGAGAGAGAGAGCGAGCGCACCAAGCTCTGCTGAGAGCTTTTCATGCACTGTCTTTTTACAAATGACATAGCATACACTTAGACAATAGAAATTCTAATTGTTCAACTCCATGAAATTTTACAAATTGAAAACATCCATGTAATATGCACCTAGATCAAGAAACTGAATATTACTAAAGACCCAGGAGCTCTTACGTGACACTTGCCAGTCACCTTATCACTACCCCTGCTCCCTGCACCTTGATTTCCAACACTATAATTTAGTTTTGTCTGTTTTTGCAGTATGCATTTAAGTTGTGTCTGTAGCCCTGAAATGTAAACATAGTTAATCCCTTTCACATATCCTTAAGTACAGATAAAGTCAAAGGTGATGCATTGTCCTGGAAGGCTATGAAACTGTTTCTTGGAAAACTGATTCACTGGCAGGACTGTTGGATTGAAACGAAGGAAACAAAACAGTGAACTTGTGTTTGAGTGTGGCTGCTTCTGGCAAACACTGGAATTCTGAGAAATTTATTACCCCCGATTTTCCCCCTTTCTTTTTTTTTTAATTAATTTATTTATTTATTTATTTATTTTCATCATAACAGTATTCATTGTTTTTGCACCACACCCAGTGCTCCATGCAATCTGTGTCCTCTCTAATACCCACCACCTGGTTCCCCCAACCTCCCCCCCTGCCTCACCCCTTCAAACCCCTCAGATTGTTTTTCTTAATGAGATCATTGTATGGATTAAATAATGTGGAAGAATTTAGTAAACAATAAAGTGCTTTACAACTGTAAGACAACAGCTGCAGCATCAGTGGTAATACAAAGAAAGAAAAAATGAGAAATAGCTGGTGAATAGGGTGTATCCAGGAAACAGCAAGAACTGTATGATGAGGCTGCCCTTACCGGTATAGATTACATGGTAGAGAGATTAATTATGAGCGAGTACATTAAAATGTGGTTTGGAAACATGTGGAGTCAATCTCTCCAATAAGCAGCATGGCTTAAATAAAAAATAGGGATCTATAACATAAAGTTACTCTAATTTGCTTTGGGGGGGTTGGTGATTAGGATAGCTTTTTAGAAATTTAGGTAGGGTGAACACTTTCGGGAATTTGAAACAAAACTAATATAAATTTTCTTTAGCCTCTGTACTTTAGAATGTGAAGGGTAGTATAATTTATGTCAGTGAAAAAAGAAACCTCTGAACTGCTTTATTCTCTGTGAAGAGACTAGCATGGGAGAGAAAAGAGAAGGAAAGCCCATTCTACCAGTTCTTCTGTGGCCACTGAAAGCCATGTAACTTGCTGATCAGGAGGTAGATTTAATTCCGTAAGGCTATTGGTCTAGACCAGAAATGTACATAGGAATCACATCTGTGCCTTCTTAAAAGGCAAGTTCTGGGTCCCATACCTTCAGAGACACCAGATCATTATACTTCTGAAGGAAACTAAGTGATTTAGATAAAGGTATTCCAGGAGCTCCAGATCCTAACTCATTTTAGGGGACAAAGAACGAAAAATTTTGCAACTTGGACTAAAAGTTGGGTGTGTGGGTGGGTGGGTGGACAAAAAAGAAAGCCTGGTAGAGTTTGAGAAGGGAGATGAGGGTTAAGAGAAAGGATGCTGAAGTGAAACAGGAAAGAACGTGCAGGGAAAGGTGTGGAACCCAAGAAGGATAGCAAAACATTGAAAATCACACAAGAGAGGGGAAGTGTGTAGGGAAGAAATGCTTCAGAAGAATCGAATCAAAAGGGTCTAGGAGGGGCACCTGGGTGGCTCAGTGCGTTAAGCCGCTGCCTTTGGCTCGATCATGATCTTGGGGTCCTGGAATCGAGTCCCGCATCAGGCTCTCTGTTCGGCGGGGAGCCTGCTTCCCTCTCTCTCTCTGCCTGCCTCTCCATCTACTTGTGATTTCTCCCTGTCAAATAAATAAATAAAATCTTTAAAATGCAAACTATTAAAAAAAAAAGGGGGTCTAGGAAAGGCAGCATTCAGAATATTATGGAGGAAAGCTTTAGGATTGTAACAAATGGCACTTGAGTAATGTAAAAGAAATATATAAACCCTGTGATTTATACATGAGAAAATAATAGAAGAACAAGATGCAGTCCAAAAGCACTTGGCATTAATGACTAGAGAATGCATTAGCACTGAGGCTGACCCAGGGTTCGTGGGGCTGGAATGCTTCAGTCACAAACAAACATAGGCAAAATATGAATACAAAATTAGGTATAGGAATGCATGTTTATTTAGAATGAGAAAAATACGGCAAAAATTTAAAAAATGTAAAAGTTAAGAAACACGTCATTTAAAACAGTAACAATAAAATAATAACCATAGCTATGGTCTAGCATATATTGATGATACTCCTACTAATTTGTTTTCCTTCTCTATGTAGTTACCTCATTGAATGACAGTTGTTTCACGTTTTTTCAAAGAACAGAAAGATAATATGTTCTTTCCTTCCTCATTATTTCTTGAATTATTATTATTATTACTACTGAAAATTTCTGGAAGCTCCTTTCAGTTTCACAATGCCATATCAGTGAAATTACATCTGTACTTTCCTTCAGAATAATTTTCTAAAAGTAGATTCTTCTAGAAAATTCCAGAAGAATTTGTTCCATAGAATACCAGGCTTTTAACCTCTCTTGGTCCCAACACTTGGTGTTTCAGCAGCTCCGTTTCTGCCAGATCTACTTCCTGTGCTTTCAGTGTTGAGGCTTTGGAGAGAGAATCCATTCATGATGAGATGGTTATGAAACCAGGACCACAGCATTCTCTCTACAAAAGCAGGGAGTTGAGTGAGGTCTTTAGCCAGCTTCTGGTGAGATTCAAGTATTTTGATGCTCCATGAGGTCTGTGAGGGGCTGGTTGTCTCTGGCAGTGGGTGAATGCTGGCTTACAACCTGGAGAACACTGCCTGGGCTGGGTAGGCCCCCAGCTGGGACAGAAGCTGTGTCCTCCCCATTTTCTTGGAGGACAACTCCCCATTCTGGGTAGAAGAGACTCATACAAGTGAAGGTTCCAGAAACTTAAACTTCATTGCCTTCACAAAAAATCTTGTCTCTGACTTAAATTCTAGATAAGAAAAGAATGGAGGTCAAAGTTGACTGGCTACTGCTTGTCTGCTTATACTTATATCAAGTCAGCCATTCAGTAAATTGAGTCTGGGTTTTCCAAAGTTCAAGTTTGGTATTTTCTATAGAAAATATTGGTTTCAAGTACTGTTTGGAATCCCTGAAGGAGTAATAAGTGTGCCACATGGTCCCAGATCCCAATAGCTCCCAGAAGTCACCTATTATCTGGACAGGTGCTCAGACAGGAAAGAGATATCAGTGATTGGGTTATTCTACCATACCAGGTGCCTATCATTTATTTATTTACTTATTTATTATTTTTAGAGAAAAGGAGAGTGCATGTGAGCGAAGGAGGGGCAGAGGGAGAGGGAAAGAGAGACTCCACATTCAGGGAGGAGCTCCCTACAGGGCTTGATCTGACAACGTGGAGATCATGACCTGAGCCAAAATCAAGTATGGACACTTAATCGACTGAGCCACCCAGGTGCCCCAGTGTTCAAAACTCTTTTCTAGGTATAGAGACTTAGAGAGTCTATTCTGGTCCCAATAGAAATATAATTTATATGATTGTTTCCAAGGAATAGACTCATGGAATAGTCTCATGGAATAAACACCTATTTATCATTATCATATCAGAAACTAAAAATAAAGATATACACATTGCCATCAAAAGGTGATACAATTTACTTCAAATTAAAGCCAGGCTAACTGAACTGTTATTCTGAATGGTGTGCTCCATGTTCTCCCCGCAACAAACACATTCTTTGTATAGCTAGCTGACAAGTAAAATGGCATCTCTAAATTTCTTATGGTTGTATTGTATCACATTCTATTTTCTGAGAACTTTTAGAAAGTTGTTCCTCAACTTTGTGTTCTAAATTGTGGGTTATCATAATCACTACTAATGATTTGTTCCATTGACTGAATCACTTAAGGAACTCTGCCAGTAAAATGATGAGCATTTTTTTAGGGGATAATCTATGGAATAATTGAAGTCTTTAGAAAAACTGACTGCAAGTAATAATTCTAATTGTATTTGACTGATGGAAGGAACGCCTCATGATGAATTAGTGCAGGATCTAAAGCGTTACTTACCATTAATCTGATTTTTTCCATCCTTACCAAAGTCAAAATAAAATTATATTGTTGGAAGAATGAAGAATAGAGAAATAAAAGCTTAGATCTTTGATAGGTATACTGTCATTAACAAAAAATATCCTGGAGTCTCAGACACCGTGATCTTTGCATCTGTGTTTCATGTGATGACTGGATCTTGGATCAGTGCTCTTGCCAAATACTATTTTGGGGGATGTGTTGGGGGAGAGCATGAGGAAACAGAAAGTTTAACTGGCACCTGATCACAGTCTTCATCAGCATCCGCCTCCCCAACCATCTAAAGATGCCTTTCCATAGCTGTATGTCCTCAAAATAAATACAAGACATAATTAAGTTTCATGTACTTGCTATGTAGATTTGGGATCAGGATAAGTCATCAAGCCCCTACCTTCCAGCTATATTCCTACATTTCTTTCCACTAAGTGTATAGAAATTCTGATGCTGTATAGAAATCTGCATAGAAATTCTGTATAGAATTTCTGTATAGAATCTGTACTAGAATATTCTGTATAGAAATTCTGATGCTACCACTGCTTTTATTACTTTTCACTTATTTCTGGAAAAAGAGGAGTTTGTCATTATGTTCTTTAGTAGAAACTACAGTGCAAAGTGCCATCATTACACTGAACTCATAGGAGTCCCCTCTCTTCTCTGACTTGACCATTCCAATTTCTTCCACTGAGGTGCTCTCTTAATTTTAATTTCTTGTTTTTATTTTTATTTTTTTCTTCTTGCATACCAATGACCTAGTTTATATTTCAATTCCAAGAACTTCTTCTCAGAATCCAAAAAGATAAAAAGAAATCAAAATTAATAATTACGCTTTCTAGGCATATTGGTGATCTCATATAAGATACAAAAGAGAGTATTTTTTTAGACTATTTGTTGCTCTATCTTTGCAACAGACATATCAGAGTATTGAAGTCATGTCTCTGAGTTGCCCTTGTCTTTTCCAATGAAGTTACCCTCTCTCCCAGGAGCAATACCCATTTTGATAACTGATTTAATGATGTTGGTATGAATAGTGTTGAAAGTGACACTGTGCCATCCTGTTGGTTGCAAAGAGGTCATCAAAAATATGGATGGTAAGGAGCAATCAATACATCTCTATTACATACAGAGGGAAGGGAAGTGTTTAAGACAGCAGTTCTATCATCCAGAGGTGCTTATATATTCTCAAAGCAGCTGTCTTTAAATGAGTCCATTTTTAATGGGGTTAAGGCCTTATTTTAAAAGTGTTTGGCCGGTCTATAACTTTTCCAAACACTGTCATGTCATTTCTCATTTGTGAAGTTCTTCCTCAGCCTAAGTGCCTAGAGTAACATCTATTAAAAAAAAGAAAGAAAGAAAGAAAGAAAATCTATTTTGTAAAAGAAGTTTGTAATATGAAAGTTCAAATAGGTTAAAGTTGGAATTAATAGTTATCAATGAAAATAAAATATTAGTTTTCAAAAATAGTAAGCGAGTTGATTAAAAAGCAGTTTACCCTAACAACAACAACAACAACAACAAAACCCTTTACGCTCAGGAGTAATAAAAATAAATCCTTTCTGTAAGAGACTTAATAATTGGATAAGAGTGAAAAATGGGTTGGTGGGAATTGAGTATGGGTTCTTTCAAGCTGGATAATGACAATGCTGATGTGAAACTAACTCAAGCTTTTCACCAGAGCTTGACATCCTAGCATTAACAGCCTCAGGGCCTCAGCTGTTCTTGCTGAGACTTACTATAGTTATCTGCTCTACCAGAATCTCACTGGCATTCCACCACACTTCCATTTTAATATAGTAATGTTGATCCATTGACAGCAATTTTTGGCTGCGTCAAGAGACTTGTGCCACCTATTACATATCAAATTGACCTGCCTTAATTTGATTTATACATGCTATTCTTCACAATTTATTTTTTTCTTAACATTTTATTGGTGTATCATTGGGTATATGATTAACTTCACATATTTAAAGTGTAACATTTGATAAGTGTTCAAATATGTCCACCTATAAAATAACATCATCATCAAGATAAGACAGGTCTATTCCCTCCAAAAGATTCCCTTTTAAAATCCCTCCCTGCTTCTGTCTGTCAGAACACCACCTGTCCCTTAGCAATCATTAATCTGCTTTCTGTCATTATATGTTTGTCTGCATGGTTTAGATATTTATGTCATCATAAGCATGAGATATTTACTCTTTCTAGCCTAGATTATTTCACTCAGAATTATTTTCAGTTTTGTTTGAGTGTATAAGTAGATCAACAATACATTCTTGTGTATTTCCAAGTATGAATTTATCACGTCTTTAACCCATTAACTGTTGATTGACATTTGAACTTTGAACTTTTTTTTTTCTCAATTACATATAAAGCTGCTATGAAAATTCACATTTCAGTCTTTGTAAGAACACATTTTTCCAGTTTCTTGGATGAACATCCAGGAATGGAATATCTGGATTATACAGTGGGTTTGTGTTTATTGTTTTTTAAAGATTATTTATTTTAGAGAGAGAGAGAGAGTATGGGAGCAGGGTGTAGGGACAGAGGGAGAGGGAGAGAGAGAATCTCAAGCAGACTCTGTGCTGAGCACAAAGCTTGACACAGGGCTCAATCTCACTACCCTGAGATCACAACCTGAGCTGAAACCAAGAGTTGACCACTTAAATGACTGTACCAACCAGATGTCCCTATGTTTATCATTTTAAGATACTGCCAGTCAGACTGTTTTCCAAAGTGACTGCACCATTTTACATTCCCAGCAGTAGTGTATGAGAGTTTCATTTGCTCTATATCTTTGCCAAGAGTTGATATATTCAGTCTTTTTAATGATAGACATTCTAATAGGTGTGTGCAATATCTCATTATTATTTTAATTTGCATTTCCCTAATCATTGGAGATACTGAAAATATTTTTCTATGCTTATTTGCCATCCATGTATTATTATCAATGAAATATCTATTTAAATATTTTTACTTCTGTCTTATTTATTTATAGAATATACATTTATGTATTATTTTTAATTTTTTGCTTGGTTCAAGTTTATATTTGAATTCCAGGTAGTTAACATATAGTAATATTAGTTTCAGTATTTAATGATTCATCACTTACATACCATACCCAGTGGTCATCATAATTAATGTCCTACTTAATACCTATTTAGCCCATCCCTTGCCCACCTCCCCTCCAGCAACCCTCAGCTTCTTCTCTATAGTTGAAAGTCTATTTTATGGTTTGCTTCTCTTTTTTTTTTTTCCCCTTATGTTCATCTGTTTTGTTTCTAAATTCCACATATGAGTGAAACCATATGGTATTTGTCTTTCTCCGACTGACTTATTTCACTTAACATAATACACTCCAGCTCCATCTGTGTCATTGTAAATGGCCAGATTTCATTCTTTTTGATGGCTGAGTGATATTCCATTGCATATATATACCACCGCTTTTTTATCCATTCATCAGTCAGTGGACATTAGTCTCTTTCTTAGTTTGGCTATTGATAATGCTGCTATAAACCTCAAGGTACATATGACCGTTCAAATCAGTATTTTTGTGTCCTTTGGATAAATGCCTTGTAATGCAATTCCTGGATTATAGGGTAGTTCTATTTTCAACTTTTTGAGGAACCTCAGACTGTTTTCCAGCATGTCTACCCCAGTTTGTAGTCCCACCAACAGTACAAGAGGGTTCCCCTTCCTCTGAATGCTCACCAACATCTTCTGTTTCCTGTGCTGTTCATTTTAGTCATTATGACAGGTGTGAGGTGATATATCATTGTAGTTTTGATTTGTATTTCACTGATGATGAGGATGTTGAGCATCTTTTCATATCTCTTAGCCATTGGGATGTCTTTTTTTTTTTTTTGCATCTATTCATGTCTTTGCCCATTTCTTAACTGGATTATTTGTTTTTTGGGATTTGAGTTTGATAGGTTCCTTATGGATTTCAGATACTGACCCTTCATTAGATATGTCATTTTTAAGTATCTTCCCTCATTCTGTAGGTTTTCTTTGAGTTTTGTTGATTTTCTTCCTTTGTTGTGCAGAAGATTTTTATCCTGATGTAGTCCCAATACTTTATTTTTGCATTGTTTCCCTTGCCTCAGGAGACAGATCTAGCAAGAAGTTGCTACAGCTGAGGTCAGAGAGGTTGCAGCCTGTGTTCTCCTCTAGGATTTTGATGGTTTCCTTTTCACATTTAGATCTTTCATCCATTTTGAATTTATTTTTGTGTATGGTATAGAAAAGTAGTCCAGTTTCAATCTTTTGGATGTTGCTGTGCAGTTTGCCCAACACCATTTGTTCAAGATACTGTCTTTTTTCCATTGGATATTCTTTCCTATTTTGTCAAAGATTAGTTGACTGCACTGTTATCGGTCCCTTTCTGGGTTTTCTATTCTGTTCCATTGATCTCTATTTTTGTGCCGGTATTATACTGTTTGGAACCACAGCTTTGTAATTACTTGAAGTCCAGAATTGTGATGCCTCTGTCTTTGCTTGTCTTTTCCAAGGTTAATTTAGCTATTCAGGGTTTTTTGTGGTTTCATACAAATTTTAAGATTGTTTGTTCTAGCTCTGTGAAAAATGGTATTGATATGGATTACATTAAATGTACAGATTGCTTTGGGTAGTATAGATATTTTAACAATATTTGTTCTTCCAATCCATGAGCATGGGATGTTTTTCCATGTCTTTGTGTCCTCTTTGATTTCTTTCATAAGTGTTTTATAGTTTTCAGAGTGTGGCGTGATATATTCTACATGCTGAATGGGAAAAATCTGTGTCAAGAATACTCTATACATCAAGGTTGTCATTCAGAAGAGGAGAGATAAAGAGTTTCCTAGACAAACAAAACTAAAGGAGTTCATGACCACCAAACCAGCCCTACAAGAAATACTGAAGGAAATTCTTGGGTGGGAAAGAAAGATCTATTTAAACATTTTGCTAATTTTTAAATTTGGATTATATATTATACATAATTTCTTTCTAAGAATTCTTTTTTAAAAGATTTTATTTATTTATTTGACATACAAAGGTCACAAGTAGGAGAGGCAGGCAGAGAGAAATTGGGAAGCAGTTTCTCTGCTGAGCAGAGAGCCTGATGTGGAGCTCAATCCCAGGATCCTGAAATCATGACCTGAGCCAAAGGCAGAGGCTTAACGCACTGAGACACACAGGCACCCCCCTTTCTAAGAATTCTTAATATATTCAGGATACAATACCTTTATCAGATTTATAATTTACAAATATCTTCCATGAGTTTGTGGCTTGTTTTTTCATTCTCTTAAGAATTGTTTTTAAACATTCTGACTGGTGTGAGGTGATATCTCATTGTGGTTTTGATTTGTATTTCCCTGATCCCGAGTGATTCACAGACCTGTACCCCTGGGGATAAAAATATATGTTTATAAAAAATAAAAAATTAAAAAAAAAAGAATTGTTTTTAAAAAAACATAAGTTCTGGGGCACCTGGGTGGCTCAGTGGGTTAAGCCTCTGCCACCAGCTTGGGTCATGATCTCAGGATCCTGAGATCAAGTCCCACATTGGGCTCCCTGCTCAGCGGAGAGCCTGCTTCCCCCACTCTCTCTTCTTGCCTCTCTGACTATTTGTGATCTCTCTCTCTGTCAAATAAATAAATAAAATCTTAAAAAAAAAAAAAAAGCTTAGGTTCTTCATTTTGTTAATGTGTAGCTTTTAAACTTACTCTCTTATAGATCATGAGTTTGGTGTTTTCACTGAGAAATATGTGTTCAAAAAATTTTTCTTTTTTTTTTCTTTTTTTTTTTTAAAGATTTTATTTATTTATTTGACAGAGAGAAATTACAAGTACACTGAGAGGCAGGCAGAGAGAGAGAAGGAAGCAGGCTCCCTGCTGAGCAGAGAGCCCGATGTGGGACTCGATCCCAGGACCCTGAGATCATGACCTGAGCCGAAGGCAGCGGCTTAACCCACTGAGCCACCCAGGCGCCCCTCAAAAAAATTTTCTAATCTGTTTTCTACCTTTAGTTTTATGTTTCTTTTTATATTTTATTCTAAGGCCAATTATTTAATATTTATATGTGGTGTGAAATATATATCAACATTTTTTGTATATGGATATTCAATTGTTCCAGCATCATTTGTTGAAAAAATGGTGTTTTTTTGTTTTATTTGTTTGTTTTTTATCCCAGAAATGTTTTTGTACTTTTGTCAATCATTTGTCCAAATTGGTTTGAGTCTATTTTTGAACTTTCTATTCTGTTTCATTGCTTTCTTTACCTTTGTGCCAATTCCAAACTTCTGATTACTGTGACTTTATGCTAAGTAGAATATATTCTGTATAGTATATATTCTATGTTATATACTATACTATATGTTCTATAGAATATATATAGTATGTTCTATATAGTATACTAAGTAAAATATATCCTCCAAAGTTTATTTTTAAGCAGTTTTATCTAGTTTGGGTTTTGTTTTTGTTTTGTTTTAATTTTCACGTGAATTGAGTTGTCTTGTAAAGTACTACCAAAATGCCTGGGTGAAACTTGACTGGAACTGTATTGAATTCATAGCTCTACAGAGAAATCTCAGGAAGAATTAACAATAGTATTCTGACCAATGGTTACCTTATATCTGTCTACTTATTACTTTTTAATTTTCTCAGCAATATTTTATAGTTTTGAGAGTACAAGTCTTACACAATTTTGTTAGAGTTATCACCACATATTTTGTATTTTAAATACCATTTTAAGTCACATTGTTTTCTTTATTTCAACTTCTGATCAACTATTGCTGAATAATAAAATGTGGTTGATTATTTGTATTGGTCTTGTATCCTTCATCATCATTAAATTCAGTTATTAGTCTTAGGGGCTTTTGTGCAGATTTTGTTGGATGGATGATCATGAATTCTACAAATAAGAACAGTTTACTTTCTCCTTTTTAATTTCTTGCCCAATTGGACCATCTAGAATTGTCAGTACAATGTTGAATATATGTGCTTAGAATGGACATCCTTAAGCTTTTAGGAGGAAAAAATTGAGTCCTTCACAATTAGACATGATGATATCTGTAGGATCTTTTACTGATGTGTTTTTTAAAGTGGAGGAAATTCCCTTCTTTTTTCATATCTCAAGAACTTTTTATACAGAATGGACATTGATTTTTTTTTCATGTACTGTGATGTCAATTTTTTTTTTTTAGTCTGTTTATATGGTAAATCAAATCAATTTGTTGATTTTTAAAATGTTAAACTAACCTTGCAATCCTGAATTAAACTAATTGGTCATGATGTGCTTTCTTTCTTTCTTTTTCTTTTTTTCTTTATGTAGTTGCCCTTGAGTTAAAGTTTTCTTAAGTATTTTTAAGAAAAAGTATTTTTAAGTATTTAAGTAAGGTAAAGTTTTCTTAAGTATTTTTGCATCTATATTAGGAAGTATAATGTAGTTGCCTTTTCTTGCAATGTTTGTGTCTCGTGTTGGTATTATAGCAATGAGGGTACCATATAATGAGTTGGATAGTTTTATATCATCATGAGTTTTCTGGAAATGTTAGAATTTCATAATTAAGATTTGGGGCTGGAATTTAATTTGTGGAAATATTTTTAACTATAAACTTCATTCATTTGTGGTAGATACAGAGTTATTATGTTGGTCATTTCAAGACTATGACCATTTCAAGGTTGTATCCATTTCATTATCTCCTAAAATTGTTCATAATTTTCATTATCCTCTTAATATGTGCATAATCTGTGATCATATCACCTCTTCTATTCCTTATAGAGATAATTGTTTTCCTTTATTTTTTTTCCTGATTAGTCTGGCCAGTAATTATTGGTCTTATTAGATATCATGCAGATAGTCTCATTTTATTATTGTTTTTAAAACCTAATCTGATGTTTTCCACTTTTTGTAAACATATTTTGTATGACTTCAATTTTGAAAAATTTGTTAAGGTGTATTTAATGGCCCAGAATGTGATTTATCTTTGTGAATGTTTGATGTGAGCTTGGAAAGATTGGCCTTTTCGCTGTGTGAGATATCTTTAAATGTTTATTAGATTATGTTGATTGATGGTGTTGTATGATATGTTGTTTGTATGATATGTTTTTTCATATATTTTACTTTTAACCTACCTATGCTATATCTTTATATTTGATATGATTTTCTTAAAGACAGCATATAGTTGGATCATTTTAAAAAATCTACTCCAGATATCTTTAATTGGCATCTTAATTGAAGGCAATTATTGATATCTTAGGGATTATTTCACCATTTTATTATTTGTTTCTGTTTGTTCTACCTGTTTTATCAAAACACTTTTGTGATAACTGTTTTAAAATCTTTGTCAGAAGAGTGCCTGGGTGGCTCAGTGGGTTAAGCCTCTGCCTTTGACCCAGGTCATGATCTCAGGGTGTTGGGACGGAGCCCTGCCTCAGGCTCTCTGCTCAGCAGGAGCCTGCTTCCTCCTCTCTCTGCCTACTTGTGATCTCTTTGTCTAATAAATAAATAAAAATCTTTAAAAAAAAAAATCTTTTTCAGAGAAGGGCACTTCAGTGGCTCAGTCAGTTAAGCCTCAGCCTTCAGCTCAGGTCATGATCCCAGGGTCCTCGGATTGAACACTGCATGGGGTTCTCTGCTCAGCCTGGAGTCTGATTCTCCCTTTTCCTCTGCCCCTCTGCACCACTTATGTTCTCTCTCTCTCTCTCTCTCAAATAAAGCCTAAAAAAAAAAAAAAAGTCTTTGTCAGAGAATCCCAACATCTGAATCCTCTTGTATCTGATAGTTTTGATGATATATGATAGTATCAATCAGGTATAAATCATGACTGTTATCTGATTGGTTGATAAGGTACCAATCAGTAGTTGGTGTCTGTTGATTATCTTACTTTATTGAAATTGTGATTTTCCTTGTCTGTGGTATAGTGAGTGATTTCAATTGCATATTTATTTATTTTTTTATTTGAGAGAGGGAGGGAAAGCACAAGTGGGTGAAGAGTAGAGGGAGAAGCAGATTCCCCGCTAAACAGGGAGCCTGATGCCGGACTGGATCCCAGACTCCAGGATCATGACCTGAGCTGAAGGCATGGGTAACCGACTGAGCCACCCAGGTGCCCCTTCAATGGCATCTTATTTTGAGTATTATATTCTGAGAATCTACATTTCATTTCTTTTTTTTTTTTTTTGGCAAGCAGTCACATTCTTTAGGTTTAAGGCACGTAAGTTTAGTCACTCTTCAATAAGCTGTGGTTCTGACAATTTAGTTTTCAGAGCCCTTGCAGTACTGTTCTGGTCTGCCCCATTTGTTTGACACCAAGAGACTACTCTGAGAATGTAAGTGCTATTCTACACAGTAGTTCAGTTTTCAAGCTTTTCAGTATGTTGATTCTTGTCACTTTCACTTGTAGGTCAGACAGGGATCTGCCCAAGACTTCCTTTGCATGTTTAAAGAATCACTTTCTTTAATTTCCTCCTTTCTGGGATCCTATTTCCAATGTTTTGTTGGGGTAAGGATGGTTGCCTCTTGTCATCTCCGCTGTAACTGGAAATCTGGACTCCCTACACAGCCTCTGCTGCACCAGAGAGGAAGAGGAATGCTGTCTGGGCCCCTTGACCACATTGCCCTCTGTTGACACTACAGTGGGGTGGAAGGGTGATTATCTGCTCTCTTTGGCTGGAGTTGGATATATATTGTTAAAAAGCTTTTGGTAATGCAAGACTTCCCTTTTCTCAGTCCTTTGCCTGGAAAGAACAGGTGTTCCTTGGAACTCTTTTTATTTGTGCCACCTGATGGTTCACAGTTGCAGGGATTTCTACCAGTCAACCCATTAGATAATCAAAAACCGAAAATGCTGGGATTTGCTCCTGAAGTCTTCAAGTTCCTAGTCAGCCCAACTTTTTCTCCCCACTTTTCAGAATCCTCTTTCATACCCTCAAATTATCTGTGGTACTATGTTGTCACTTAGTGAGGAGAAGCAGGAAAAAGATTTACACTATCTTGTCACTAACATAGATATTTTCTTAAAGATTTTATTTATTTATTTATTTATTTATTTGACAGATCAGAAGTAGCAGAGAAGCAGGCAGAGAGAGAGAGAGTGGGGGAAGCAGGCTCCCTGCTGAGCAGAGAGCCGGATGCAGGCCTTGATCCCAGGTCCCTGGGATCATGACCTGAGCCAAAGGCAGAGGCTTTAACCCACTGAGCCACCGAGGTGTCCCATAGATTTTTTTTTTAAATCAAGTACATATCAAGTATTTATTATATGGAATTGTCTAGCTGTGGAGTCACTTTGTGAAATAATATTAATTATTTATACGGGAATGGAAGAAATTATTAGTGTTTGTATGCTCATTCCTTCTAACCTTTGTCCACCAGTGTAAGTAGAATAAGTACTGTGGCAGGGCTATGTTTCCTAATTCAGAAATCATCATTCAATTACTCTAGGACTTTAAGAAAATTATATAGCTTCTCATTCTCAGTTTAATTTCCAAAAGAAAAACAGAAATGACATTTTTTTATATTCCTCAACATTTTCTGCATCTCTTATACTTTTTCTCAGCCAATCAGAATAGCTACATGCTCCTTGCTTTAGAGATGATTTAATCTAATTTAGTCCAATAAAGCATAGGAGGTTGTCTTCAAATCTTTTGCTCAAGGCTTCTGAGAAAGAAAAGCCAGTCTTTTTCAGGCTGGATGTGATCAAAGAACATGTGAACCCAGCTGCCTCTTTCAATCATTTTGCAATCAAGAGGCGAACCAGACCTAGGAAAAAATCTATACCATGAACAAAAAATGGAAAGAACATAAGACTATTAAGAACCTTGATGAAGTACTGCATCAAATAACTCAAAGCCAGTCTCTTTCCTGCAATCTTCAAATGTGATATGCTATTTTTTGAAATTTTTAAATATTTTATTTTTTTGAGAGAGAGCAGGAGAGATCACAGAGGGAGAGGAAGAGGAAGAAGCAGATTCACCACTGAGCAGGGAGCCAGATGTGGGGCTCAATTCCAGGACCCCAAGATCATGACCTGAGCTGAAGACAGATGCTTAACCAACTGAGCCACCCAGGCATCCCTATTTTTTAAAATGAGGGCATTTGTAGTTGAGTGGTATAACTTGAAATATCCTAACTAATGTAGAAAAAAATAATAATCCTGCCTTATAGTATGGTGAAAATTAAATGAAAGAATGAATGTTGGGACCCATGGGTGGCTCAGTGGGTTAAGCTTCTGCCTTCAGCCTAGGTCATGATCTTAGGGTCTTGGGATCAAGCTCCGCATTGGGCTCTCTGCTCAGTGGGAACCTCTCTCTCTCTCTCTCTCTCTCTCTCTCTCTTCTATCTCTGCCTGCCTCTCTGCCTACTTGTGATCTCTATTTCAAATAAATAAATAAAATCTAAAAAACTAAAATAAAAAAAAGAAAGAATGAATGTTGAATGCAGAGTACAACTTCAGGCACATAGAAGGAGTTCAATAACTGACATTGATTATTTTAGATGTTTTGGATATTGAGATTGGAGTGAAGGAGTTTAATCCTTTATAGAACATGACAATTCAAGTTTTTGGAAAGAAGAGTATATTACTATAATAACTATTCCCTTTCTTTGTACTATCAATAAAACATGAATTTGCCTATTTGACTATTAAACCTGACAGGTACAGCTTAAACTATTCTGAGATAGAGACCTCCAAATTCCATGGTTTCATTTCAAACTATTTTTTTTTTTTAATTGCTGTTGAGGTTCACTGAAAGCCTCTTAACTCATAATTTTTTAGTTGAGGATAGTATTTCCTCATCTGGGAATTGTTACTTCCAAATCTGATCCTATTGAGAAACTATAGAAAACTTAAAAAAAAATTATTATAGAAAACACAGTAAATGTATATGTTTTGTGTACTATCATATTCGGGTTATGTGATCTAAAATGAAACATATTAATAAACCTAGATGCACCAAAATATTTTAATATATACAACTAGATTAATACACTCTGTTTCTTTGGATATAGTTTGCTCATAAATACTTCTACTATACCAGATACAGACAATATATTGTTAAAAGTTCATGTAATGTTTCTATGTTTTTCTTACATCTTTCTTATGATGAGACGTTAAGACAATGGATGGGTCCAGAGATATAACTGAATTTTCAATGAGCAAGATTGTTAAAGTTACCACAATCATTGGTCCTAGAATTTCTAAAACATTTTAATTCAGAATTTTAATGTCTCTGAATGTAACTTTTTGAAGTCTCTATTACCATCCTACATATGACCCATACATTTATACATTCATATAAGCAACTCTAAGACTTAATCAGTACTTGTTGAATATGTTGATTTCCTAAGGCAAAAATTACTTTTAGAACAAAAATTATTGAAGTTTAAAATGTTACTTAAAGAAGATGCAAACATTAAAATTATCATGGCCTTAAATTATGCTTTCATTTAGTTGTACAGGACTAATTTTGTATTTCTACTCTAACAAGATTGTTACGATAGAACCAATTATCCTTCTGGGTTATTCCTAGGTTATGATGCAAGAAGATATTAAAATTTGGAGATATATGGCTACTAAAAGTGTAGAAATGAATGTAATCTTTTTAATGTCATCAGTGTCATTGTTTTCACTATTTCCCATTTTGGCTTGCAAAATTCTATTAAAATATTTTTAGAACATCTAGAGGTATGAATGTAGTCAAATTCTATCTTCAAGAACTCAGGTGTCATATCATATGAAGAACATCTGCTAAGCCAGCTGTTGTCACCATTTACATTCAAGCTGTTGCCAAGAAGCATTTTCCCCCAACCGTTTTATTTGTTCATTTGGGGAGAATAATCTGAGACTCAGTGCCAAGGCTAGATGTGATTATTATGGTGAAGAGTGATTTGGTGGGCCTCAAGTGGGCCGTCATATCTTTGCAGATCAAATGGTCTGAGTTGCTGCCAGGACATATTGGAGTGTGGTTGATAGATATAGTGAATGGCACTGTTAACAGTGATGGTGAAATATTTTGCTTTAGTGAAGGTGATTGCGAACTGTGCACTGAGACCTGCTGTAAGTGTAGTCATTTAACCAGAACAAAGTACCTGTTATGCACTGGACTCAGGTAATAGAGCCAAGAGTCTGACCCGTGCTGTCAAAATGAATCGCAGGTTGAGCACAAGACTCAGTTAATTTTGGCAGTGTAAAGAAACACCCACATTATTTAGGTCAGCTGTCTGCATTTTCTTTTCTCTGGATAATTGCTAAACTCTACTTTCTATAAACAGAAGAAAAGATTTCAGATATGACAGTAGTTTGATTTAGTTGTAAAGATTAAATAGATGTTCAAATATCAATGAGAATTATCTGCAATTATTCAGCAAGAGAATGAGGTCAAAAACATAGAATTATTTCTCTTGTACTTTGTCTCACAAATATACTTCTAATTAGAGAAAAGCAGTGATTTGTATGGTTTTCATGTATATTTGCCACAGGCAATCTCAAACCTCTGAATTGACCTGTCCATCAAGAGAAAAGAGAGCTGAACTAGATGTTAAACACAATATGCTCAACTTTTTCAACTGTGATACAGGCATGATTTCACCAAGGAGAAGAAAAATAGAAAGTGTTTTTTACAAATGCTTTTACATTGTGCTAGCTAGGGAGAAAAGAAGCCACACAATAAAATGACCTGCGTATCATTGATTTTGCAGAAATACCTATTTAAAATGTTTACATGGATATGTGTAGTTAAATGCCTTACTTCTTAAGACAAAGGAAATACATTTCGCACTCTCGTGTCTGTGTTTGTAAGATGTACCACGAGCACAAGTTTGCCCTTCCCTGGAATTAGCTCAGCTTCTCTGGAAGGGTTAGAAACACTGAGGCACATCCAGATGCTATGATTTAGACATATCAGAGAATACAAGGTTACTTGTGCTGGGTTGTAGTTTGGACAGAGAGCAACTTTAATTGCCCAGCGACTTTTATGTGAATATTGAATTATTTAAAAATTATAATACTTGATAAAAACCCTTCATAAAATAATTGGTAAATTGCAAAATTTTATCCTCAAAGAGAACAGTGCCATCAAAGAGGCAGTACCTAATTCCTTGGAAATATTGGGATAAGTCTTTACCTTCTCCATTTACAAGAATTGTCACTTGACCATGATCTGCTTTTCCTAGACAGTCTACCTTTCTGATGACACTGTCTCCTTTCTGTTACCCCCTTTTACACTTTTATTCATTAAATCATCCTCATTCTATCTCAAAACATGAAAACTTCTTGTCTTCAACTTGTCTGAGATTGGGTTTAGAAAGTTTTTAGATGTCCACTCAGGACTTTGGAATTACTTTGACGTGAAAGGAAACAATAAAAGAATTTTTTGCCCAAGGATTAAGTAGGGAAATTCTGTCCTCAGACTTAATTACATCAGCTAGAATATATATGTTTTATATAGCAAAATCTGCCACAGAAAATTCAGCATATTTTTTCCAACTGGCTTCTAGGACTTTGGTAAGTTGTGTAAAGATAGACTAAGTGAGAGCCTGAATACTTCTCAGTAAGAACTAGTCATTTCGCAAAATGATGGGGAAGGGAGAGAAAAAGAGGATGTAGAAGGCATTAGCAAACTGTGCCTTGCCAAGTGTCTCAACTTGCCAAGAGAGTTCTTTGACCTGGCGAAATGAAATTTTCAGAAAATGGAAGGAGGCTGAGGAGCTTCTGTGAGATTTTCTACTCTGCCTGCCTCTTCCACCTAACACAGCAGTGGAGCTCCAAGTGAAAACCCTTGGGCATCAGGAAAAGATTTAGCTTCAGTTGGTGAGAAACAGGATTTTGAGTGCCACAGTGATGTTTTAAGTCAGTTTGACACAGTCAGTTGTTATGGTTCCCTCTTACTGCAAGCCCAAGATGAAAAGGGGCTCAGGGGATGGGGCCGGTAGCCTTATACTAACAAATGTGTGTCCATATCAGCAGAAGAATATATGGATGCTTTGGGATGGCCTGGGCCCTTGTGTAGACAAAGTTAAAGCAGTCAGGCAAAAAGTCAATAATCAGAATTTCCCTAGAGGCCAAGAATTTCTTCCATATTTTTGAGCCAGAGGAAAAGAATATGGGAAGATGGGGTACAGAATGTATTTTCTATTTATCTGCACTTTAAAATTCTACTTTCCTTTTATGAGTGTAAATAAGACCCTTTATTTTCTAGACATAGGAATATTGAAAGATATATTATATTCATTTAAATGCTAAAAGATGAATATGTCTTAAATTACATGGATAATTTACATTAGTTATCTCCTGTATCTAAATAACTAACACTGGAAGTTCCCCCAAACAATTTGAAATGTCTCCAATTTTCTACTATACTTCTAACTTCTTTTTGAAAAATTTTTTTTTTTTTGACAGAGATCACAAGTAGGCAGAGAGGCAGGCAGAGAGAGAGGAGGAAGCAGGCTCCCCACTGAGCAGAGAGCCTGATGTGGGGCTCGATCCCAGGACCCTGGGACCATGAGCTGAGCTGAAGGCAGAGGCTTTAACCCACTGAGCCACCCAGGTGCCCCTCTTTTTGAAAAAATTTTAAATATAGACAGATGAATCACTGAACTCTAGCTCTGAAACTAATAATAGACTATATGTTAATTAATTGAATTTAAATATTCTACCTCAATATATTGGGAAGTATCTATTATACCTATGTTTGAAATCCCCCTAATTTGAGCCAAAACACAGATTTAAGAAGTACAGGACACTGGCTCTGAACAATGTATTTTTATTGGATTGTTTTCATGCCAGCCTTCATCACCACTACCATCGTCCCTGTTCTTTTTAAAGCTTAAGAGGCTAATCTACGGACACAGAAATAATTTCCCTCCACCATGGAGTAAGGTAGTATCTGCAAAATTTAAAGATATTTTAATATAAATATGTATTAGAGATATTGGGCAAAACCAGGGCATTGGTGAAAAATTTAACACAGAGTTTTTAGTTTTTTATGTCTTAAAGTATTTCGAAAATCAATTCAGCCAGATGTGATAGGTTGCCTATTAGGAGTAAGAAAAAGTAATTGGCAAGAATGATTTCATAAATATTTCCTTACACATGAAGTGTGCTGCTGCTACACTTTTAGGTAAAGAACACAGAAAAATGGCTGATTTGGGATCAGGGAGAGAGAGAAAATAGCAGTTTGTATTTGGGCATATTGACTTTGCGCTACTTTGCATTATATAGAAGACTATCCAATAAATGGTTGCAAAAGCCATTTGGATAAATAGGTCTGAGGCTTTAAGGGAATGTCCTGAGCAGTGATATAACTCTAGAGTCCAGTAGGGCTGGAGTTAATTGAGAAAAGGTACTAGTACTAAGACTTGAAGAACTTCCATAATTAATGTCTGATAACTGGAAGAAAGAGCCATTTAGAATGAGAGAGCAGGTATCCTGAGAGGTAAGACTTTCACCAAAAGATATCTTCATAGAAACCAAGAAGAGGTGTTTCTGCCAAGGATGTCATCAGCAGTGTAAGAAGTTACTGAGGGCGGGGCACCTGGGTGGCTCAGTGGGTTAAGCCTCTGCCTTTGGCTCAGGTCATGATCTCGGGGTCCTGGGATAGAGTCCCACATCGGGCTTTCTGCTCAGTGGGGAGCCTGCTTCCCTCTCTCTCTCTCTCTGCCTGCCTACTTGTGATCTCTACCTGTCAAATAAATAAGTAAATAAAATCTTAAAAAAAAAAAAAGAAGTTACTGAGGGCTTATGAGCAAGACTGAAAAACTGGGCTCAGTGTTTAGCAATACATAAGGCATTTGGTGACATCACCAAAATTAGCTTTGTGGAGTGATGGGACAGATGTTGTATTAATACTGGTTATGAAATATGAAGACTTGCATACAATGAAGGCAACTTTTTCAAGATTGTGGGCTCAAAATGGTAGTGTTATAAAAAAAGAAAATAAAGCAAAAGCTAGAGAAAGATGAAGAATATGGAAGGAAGGGACATTTTTCCATTTCTCTTGTTTTTATGTGAGAAACTTGAAAAAACATAAAGTTTGATTTTATAAAATATCTAGTCAAGTCGCGCAAAGCATGTAAGAGAGGGAAAGATAACAAAGAATGCGAATTCCTGTAAGCTGGGAGGTGTGAATCCAAAACGGAAATGGGGGCAAAATCCAAGAAAGAGTGTTTGTTCTAATTATTATGATCTTGTATCTCAATCTTCAGCCTGAAGAAGCTTAGAGAAACATAAGGAAAACTTTATTTTTAGCGATGCTTTTTCCTTTTTTTTTTTTCCTTATGTATTTCCCTGAGTTTAGATATTAAGTTCATGGAAGCATATTGGTTGCTAGAGAGGAAAGACCATGTCATTTAATCCAGTTGTTTTCAAATGCCAACACAGCAGTTTAGCTAGTCATCTGATGTCTGGTAAATTCCCCATCTCCGAGACTGTTTTCTCATCCTAAATGTAAGATAATTGTATCATGTTAGGGGCTTTAAGCCAAAGACAAATGAAATGATCAGATTCAATACTCAATAATGTTTCTCACATTGTATGCATTCAAGAAATCTTAATTTTTTTCTTCCTTTAGTTTGATGAAAAATTAAAATTGTAGTTTCAAGGTTGAGGTTAGAACATAAGTTGTATACATAGCCTTAAAGATGGCTTGTGTATTGCCTTGATAGTCATGAGGTCTACTACTGCAGGCTCCTTTCTCATTTTAGCAAAGGAGGAAACATCATCTTAGGTAATTACACAGTCAATGAGGGGTCTTCTTCAATGGCCAACTCTATGAATCCCTCTTTCAGATAATGAATGACCAACCAAACAATGGTAGATCTACTGGAAAATGATAGATTTAGCTCTGTTTTTCCAATGTAAGTGTTCTCTCAATGCAAAGCTCACCCAGTAGGGCCTTTGCCCTGGCTTCCAAAAGCATAGTGTTTAATGTTCAGAACTCAAGAAACCACACATGCTATATGTTCTGTGCCACTCAGAGGAGTTATTATGCTTTAAAAATCTTTATCTTAATTATAATGATTTAGCTGGGTTTTAGAATGAAACTACCTGCATCTGATTGCAGTTTCAGGTACTACTATGTGCCCTTATACAAGTATCCTAAACTAATTTGTCTTCAGTTTCTTCATTGGTAGAATGGAGATAATAGCACAGAGTTATCTTTATGATTAAATCAGATAATATATTCAAAGCCCTTAGAGTTGTCTTTGGACAAACTCATTAAATATAATCTAGCAATTTTCTTGGTATTCTGAAATCTCAACTGTTTCCTAAGTATATTAATTTTCATAGATTTTTATTTAAAAATTTTGGTTTGCTTTTACTAAAACCAAGCAAAGATTTCAGTTTAGAAACATGGTATGTTGTTAATATCCCTGATCCAGACTGCTTTCCAGATTAAGGAGCATAAAGTTTAGAGGATAAACCTGGAAATCCTTAAACTAGGACAGGAGTGAAGACTCCCTTCTTCTTTGCTGATGAATGAACAGAAAGGAGAAAAGAGAATTTAATTTTAAATACCTTACTCCTTATTTTTTATATCTTATAAAAGAAATTTTAATAGTTCAGTACGACATCTTTTTATATTTTGGAAAAATGAGTATGCATAGTAGTTTGGGATGAAGGTCAATATTTTTTAAACATGCTTGGGAAATCTTAGAAACAAAATAGTCACTCTTGGTTATGAGATTTGTTTCAGGAAGGCTAAGAAACAGTGTGACACTTAGAAAATGCATGTTTATTTGGAAGAAAAGGCAAGGGTGTGCATAGTCTTTAAGTGAAACTGTAGGGGAAAAAAGGATATTTTGAGAAGAAGGAAATAAGTTTTGAAAAATGGTTTGATATCTTGACAAGAATTAATGTTTGCTCTTTGGAGACAGAGATAATGAGCCTCATCTTCACTTATATTCTTCGTACTCAAAGCACAAGTGTTTATTTTCTGGAAATTTGAAGAAACTGTTTCCTGAATTTTCAACAAAAGAAAATGTCTCATAATTTACCATACACTTCTTCCAATGCAAAAGCAAGAAAGCACTTTAAAGATCAGAATGTTTGGAAAAATAGAGGTGGGTGAAATACACTGAAGCAGTTCTGGATTTTCCTAGGTCCCAAAATAAATTATCATTGCAACATAAAGTTGCACAAGTGAGGCATGTGGAATTTTGAATATTTTATAAACAATTATTCAGGCAGAGTCATAAAGAATAATTTATCTTTATTGTTCCCATCAACATCCCTGTAACTAAGCGAAATTAAACATGAATTATAGTTCATATTTTATTAGCATATTCTTCTCTCTTTAAGGTTTGTTTTTCCATTCTCTAGTTATTTATTTTATTCCATTCAGTTCTCTGTATATGTATGTTTAGTTTAAAGATTGCTCTATATTTATTTCCTTGTACAACATGTCACCTGGGGAGAATATCTCTCTATCTATCTCATCCATCATCTCAAGTAATGTTTGTAATTTAAATAAAAACTTGTGTAAATATTAGTAACCATTTTTTAGAGAAACAAAGATACTTAGTACCAAAGTCTTAATAACTTTTTTGTCATTGTTTATTTCTTGATCAACCTATGCTAAAATTACATAAGATTATTGATGAAAGGCAATGTTTTTGTTTGAAAGATCAATAGGTATCTCTGTGGATCAGCATTTTCTAATAGATTTTCCTAATAAGTATATGTAAACAAAATGAGAATACATGAAGAAATAAATTCTGAAAATTCTTGGTGACATGAAGGAAAATTAGATTCCTAAATACACAACTTCACTGAGTTCTTGGTCTCCTTATGTGCTGTATGAAATAGTCTACAAACATGCATGACCAAAGGATCTTTCTATACAGAGCCTTTTGTAGGACAGGTTTTGGAAGAAAATCGTTGTCAAGTCAAAAGCTCTCTCTTCACAGTTCCATATTTAAAGTATGTAAAGTCATAGCACTGGTTTCCTCTTAAATATTAATCTGTGACTTTTGTGACATGGTTTTCTCATTTGTAAAATTAGGGGCTTGAGGTGATGAAATCTAAGATTCCTTTTTTAAAAAAAGATTATTTATTTTAGAGTGAGAGAGGGAGAGTGTAAGTGAGGGGAGGGGTAGAGGGAGAGAATCTTGAAGCAAACTCCTGGCTGAGCACAAACTCAGTGAAGAGCTTGATCTCATGGCCCATGAGATCATGACCCATGAGATCCTGACCTGAGCTGAAACCACGAGTTAGAGACTTAACCAACTAAACCACCCAAGCACCTGGAAATCCAGAATTCTATGTCCTTCTTGTCACGGACATTTTATGATTATATAATTTTATATTACACATCATGATAAATTCATGCTTCAAGTGTTCTGGATGAATAGTTCATTTTTCTTTGGTAAATTCCATTTTACAAGAAAGATTGTGAAAATTACAATTTTTAATCCAAGGAAAACTAATAATAGTTTTCTACTCAGAAAGACAAATATAACCTTCATTCTGCCAAGATGTACCTCTCACCAAGATTTTGTTCCTCCATATTGCTTTATAGACTTATCCTACTGTAATACATGCCCGTATGCAAAGTACTTAATCTGGAATGGAGCTAGAGAGCCTTTGACTCTATTTATTTACACTCTGCAATGGATATAGTAATGTGCCAAAATAAAAGGTTTATGCAGCCACGAGGAGAAAGTTATGCAGAAAGAGCACTAACCAGGCCTAACTGTTACTAAAGATAATTAATTTAACAACTTTGAGTCTTAAATTTCATTACTGAAAATGAGAAGATAAATCTCTATCTTTTCAGTCTTATAGTAGAGTGACTATACAGTTTATTACCCAAATCCAAACACTATTTATTTATACAGTGAAAGCAGCAGTTTTATCCAATCTTAAGAAACTCATGAACTCTCTCTAATATTATGGCTCAGTCAGTAAAGCATGTGACTCTTGATTTCAGGGTTGTAAGTTTGAGCCTCATATTAGGTGTAGATAATAATTAAAAATAGTAAAAATTAAAAATAAATAAATAAATGCACCAAGACCACCATAGTTAGATTTTTAACGTATCAGAGATTTTGTGTAAAAACAAGATCACAAATCTAAAAGTAAATTTTCTATTAGATGCCAAATTTGGATCCTTGATTTGTAAACTCTGATTTTCCAATAGTAAAATATACCCACCTAGGGATATAGGATACTTGTGTTTAATAATCAAAGCACAGTGTTCCCAGAACATACTAGAAGCAAGCACATAGATCATTGAAAAATGTCCAATTCTTTTTTTCCTTTTTTAATTCATAATCAGAACATTTACAAAAAACAACAAATATTTATAGACCTTTAATTTGATCCCAGAACTAGTATAATACATTATTTTCAGCTTTGTAGGGTTGAAATGATATCCTGTTAACAAATACACCAATTTAGCAGGTATAATGAGGTCTGTTTTGGACTAACTGGAATGTATGGTTACCCTTACTAACAAGCTGGATCAAATGAAATAATGTGTAGCAGACAGTTGAAAGTCTTTGTAATTGTGTGAATACATGGTACAGTGAAATCTTACTATCTAGATATGCTTTTGATGAAGAGAGTGAGAGAGAGAGAGAGAGAGAGTTGAGCTACTTTCAACTTATAAATGGACAAACAGGCTTATGACAGAGTTAATCATTACCCAGACTTGTAGTAGGAGGAAGCTGTGAGAGTAGAAGGTTGCAGGATTGCTGATTATTAGGTTAGGGCTCTGAGTGCTTTAATGGATGGCTAATTATTAGAGCTAATTGCCTGTGTGGTGATGGGAATACGAATGTTATTCCAAATATCAGGGAACTTGTCTCTGTCTTTGTACCGTAGTTGAGCAAACAAATTATATATTCATTACTTTTCAAGGTCCTTTTTTCTCAGAATAAGCAATATCTTAGAATTTATGGGTAGGTGCCCATTTCTAGAAACATTTAGGATATTTGTTATTCTACCTTTTATGGCTTTAAAAGAAAATATTTTATCCAGTATTAGCTTCTATTGGCCTGTAGTAGACATGTCTACAATAGATATATCCATATTGAAACAATGAAGAACAGCATAGTTGTCTTTTCAATTTAAACTGTCTGTAGTCTTTACTGAATTATGAGAAAAGTTAGGGGATCTGGTCTAAATTACTATGCAAGATGAAATGTTAAATATTTGCTCTCCCATATTATATCCATGCATTCCCAAAATATTTGCCATAAACCTTATATTTTTTAAACCTTATATTTGAAGTGAACTTACAAAACTCTCAAAGCTCTTTGACAGTATCCAAAGGGCATTCCAGACACATACATTTCTTCTGTTCTTCACATTCACTTAAACTTGTCGTCCAAACAAGAACTATTTATTGCATGGAGGTGAGTGCTGAGATTGCAGTGCTGAGATTGTGAAATCCATTTCGCCATTGTTTACTCTAGCAATCTAACCAAAGTCATTCTTCAACATATCTCACTAGTCTAGATATGAACCACAGCCCCTGCAGTAAGTTATTTATGATTAATTTATGCAGCTACTCAGTTCCATTTCCTATTAATAGTGTTTTTATCATATAACTGTATTCAAGGGCTTACCATTTTATCTGATGTATAAATGTGTTTAATACATTTGGCTGATGCAAGTTTTAATATATTTAATAAAGTGGTCTACAAACTTCATTATTAATGTGTACATTTCACAGATAAGTGAGACTGTACCTTCTATCTAGGTCATATGCTAAACAATTTATAACCATTTTTAATGTTTTATTTAGATGCCTTTGGAATGTGGACTGGAGGTTTTGAAATGAGCCCGAGGCAGGTTAGGTGGCATACTGATTCTGTGGGGGTACTTTTACTGTTCTAATGGAGAGTCTGTGTACATAGGACTCCTTTTGAAGCCCGTATTTTAAGTAGATCTGTATATACTATGGGCCATTTTTTCATCTGAAATGAAAACATGGATAAAATGAGGGGGGTTGGGAGAAGGGGGTGGGATTATGGACATTGGGGAGGGTATGTGTTTTCGTGAGTGCTGTAAGTGTGTAAACCTGGTGATTCACAGACCTGTACTCCTGGGGATAAAAATATATGTTTATAAAAAATAAAAAATTAAAAAAAAATAAAAAATAATCAAGTTTAGATTTTTTTCTTTCACCTCATTTAAGTTACAGTGGGTTTCTACTCTAACATTTTGAACATTTCTTGCTTTAGTATCAAATTTACTTTCCTAGCCCATGTTCTTGAGATGAGAACAGCTTCTGAGTTTACAGTTATTAAGAGGTAAGATCGGTGTAAGATTCTGACTATAATAAGTATATATTTAAGTATACATAAATGCTAGTATTTCTATAATTAATTGAAAATGAAATAACTATTTCTCAGTTGCTCTTGCAGCACAGGACACGGTCTTAAAGGGCGCTAAAGCAAAAGAGAATATCCAGTATTTCCATACAGGCACCATGTTAGCCAGAGGAAAGTTGGTGGCATCAGCTGTGTGTGAATCAGACCACAAAAATGTCTAGGAAAAATAAAATAGAGAGGCCCTCACTCAGCACCCTTCCTCCTTCCAAAGCCTGTTACTCTCACTGAAGGAGATTCCTGATTTCTCTGTACAGGTTATAGGAAAGTTAAAAAGAGCTGGAAAATAAGGTCTGCCTTAGGAGGCAGAGAAATTCTTAGTCTGTAGAAACATAGTTATGTTCATTACTCTTACCACTTTTTAATTATTTTTTAATTCCAAAAGTAG
Source organism: Mustela nivalis (assembly GCF_964662115.1). Taxonomy (NCBI): domain Eukaryota; kingdom Metazoa; phylum Chordata; class Mammalia; order Carnivora; family Mustelidae; genus Mustela; species Mustela nivalis. The sequence goes on from NC_139021.1 coordinate 49,702,673, forward strand.
AAGTAATACAAGTTCATTTTACATTTTGAAAAAAAAAACCAAAACAAAAAACAAATATTTTAAAGAAAAGTGTTAAGTATCTCCCCCTCAGCTCTTTTTAATATTAATAGCTTCATGGTATCTCCCCAGGTCCTTATCCATACACATATATGGGGTTTATTGCTTTTCTTAAAAAAAAAAAAAAAAAAAAAGTGGTAATTACTTTGACTCTTAATTTCCGTATTTAAAATATAGCATGGTCATCTTTCCAAATTAAGATATATTTCTAACTAATTCTTTTTTTAATAACCACATTAACACCCTCAATATTATCATACCATAATAGATAAAACTATTTCTTCATTGAAAGGGATTCTGATTATTTTCAGTTGTTTTGCCATTATAGTTACATGCTGCAATATTCTGTTAGTACTGGTGCTTTTGTTTGAAAAGGTTAGATTTTCAAGAGTTGCTGGTAGAAGATTACATATATTTTTTATTAGTTTTAATGTGCAGTCATTGCATTTACAAGTTAGGCTCCCAGCATGGAATGTGGACACAAGACAGTCACCAACTTTGAGAAGAGTTTAATAAAGAGATCAATTATAAAGGAGCGGGTAGGATTTAGGGAGACTGTGAGATCTAGTTCAATCCACTAATGTTCATAACACTAATGAATTATCATTTCTAGACCAGGAGGCTCTAGAAGACAGAGGGGATGTGTGAAGATTGCCCTGAGGAGTTGCAACCTTCCTCAGGGATGTGGTCAGCCAGTCAAGATCCTGAGAAAAGGGAATTGGTAACATATATCCTGTGACCTCAGTCGTGTCCTTTTCCTCATCTTTATTGGCTGAATACAACTAGAAATTTAAGGATCAGACATCTAGGTAATTGAATCTTTATAGGTAAGTTTCCCAGGAACTCAAAGAAGGTGGAGATAAGGGAAGGAGAATGAAGTAGAAAGTAGCCCCCTTAGCATTCCCTTCCATTCCCTGAATGTTGGTCCTTCCCTTGGTCCACATAAAACATTTGTGCTCCCACCTCAGAGACCATGAAAATCTCCTCAATACTTATCACTGTGAGGCTGGAATTCATTAACAAACAAAAGATGTCCATCATTTTGTCCAAATATGTTAGAGAAATTAATAGCTTTTCAGTCTCTGCACCTTACAATTTTTTAAATTTGTCAGTCTGATGGAAAAAAATAACAAATTTCATTTGAAATTGTTGTAATTACCTTTATTCTCTTGAGTAGAGCAAAGTTTCAATTTTTTATTGGTTATTTAGGTTTCCTTACCTATGAACTATGTATTCATATCCTTTGCCAACTTTTTCTACTATATCATTTGAAAGAATTCTTTGAATATTAAGTGTCTACTCATTCAGTCACTCAATCAATATGCATTAAATACCCATTATGTGACGGGTTTTGTTCTAGGCAGTGGGATCCAATGAATAGAATAGACAAAAATGCCTGCCTTCCTAAAAGTCACATCCAGGAGTTCGAAGACAGTAAATAAATGAGTATAATATATGGTGTATTAGATGGTGAGACCTAATGCAGAAGAGAGAATGCCTAATGCAGAATGTCTGAGGAAATGAAATTTTAAGTGGGATATTCAGAAAATGCTCTTATGTAATGTAAGCGAAATCCCAAGTCCCAAGGATCTAAGATAGGGAGTGGTATTTATACCTTGGGAAGAACATTCCAAACAGAGAGAAGAGCAAGCCAGATTCCCTTTGGTGAGCATTTCTGATTGATGGTTAAACTGCATGGAAGTCTGTGTGGTGGGAACACAGCGAGAGTGGATGGGAAAGGTGGAAGATGAGGTCAAGTTGTTGTGGTGGAGGAAGACCGATCACAAAAGGCCAGGGTGTTGTTACAAAGTTTTGTGTTTTACTCTCAGTGAAGTGGGAAGTCATTAGAAAGAACCAAGCTGAGGAGTGACAGGACCTAACTCATTTTAAAATATTTTTTTAAAGATTTTTATTTATTTATTTGACAGAGATTACAAGTAGGCAGAGGAGATAGGCAGAAAGAGAGGAGAAAGCAGGCTCCCTGTCGAGCAGAGAGCCCCCTGTGGGGATCAATCCCAGGACCCCGGGACCATGACCTGAGCCAAAGGCAGAGGCTTTAACCCACTGAACCACCAAGGCACCCTGGGACCTAACTCATTTTAAAACAATCACCCTGGCTGCCAAATTGATACTACAGTTTCGGCCAGATAGGGAAGAGCATTGGTGGTAAAGGCAGACCAAAAGAGAATTTTGGAGACTATTTCAATAATCCAGGAAAAAGATGATAGTGGCTTGCATCAAGGTGTCTGTGGAGGATAAGAAAACTTGAATTCTGAAAATATTTTGAAGACATAACATAAGGAGTTGTTGAAGTTTTTGATATTGCATTTAGAATTGTTTGTGTGTTTGAGGATGAGAGGTCTTATTAAGGACAGGTTAAGTTTGAGATGCTTATTCCACATCCCAGTTGGGGTCATAGCTAGATATAGAAGCCTAGAGTACTTTGGAAGATAACCAGCAGGACATATTTTCCCTTTGCACCTGAAATATGCCACGATTGGTTTTTCATAATCTTGCATTTGTATCTTGACATTTTTGCTATTCTTTCTGATGTTGTTGTTGCTATTTTCTGTCTCTGTTCCTTTCTGTGTTTTAAGTTTCAGATTTGCTTAGCAAAACCTCCAAAAGCACAAATTTATAAATGCAAATTTTTCTTTTAATCATATTTATGAGTAGAAAAAAGATATACTTATGACATTTATAAATCTTTTAATTTTGTATACTTTTCACTCTTAACCATAATTATAATTTAATAATTATATAATATAACACACAATACTATAATTTTAATTTAATGAAATACAATTTTTAAATGTTCTATATTTAAAAATATAAAGGAGGTAGTCTAGCTTTGTTGTCAGATAGCAACAAAGTAAAGAAATATAAACTATAAATATATAGATATAAAATAATAAAGGCAGTAGTCTAGCTTTATTGCCAGATGGCAATAATAAAGTAAAAGGTTATTTTATTTTTCTAAAGATTTTACTTATTCATTTGAGAGAGAGGGAGAGATAGAGTACAAGCAAGAGGGGGGCAGAGGGAGAGGGAGAAGCAGACTCCCTGCTGACCTGGGAACCTGACATGGGGCTCGATGCTAGGACCAGGGATCATGACCTGAGCCAAAGACAGTTTTCTAAAGGTGAACAATGTAGAGGAATATGAAAAAGGAAAAAGAAAGTTAAAGATCTTAAGTCCTAGGGCACCTGGGTGGCTCAGTGGGGTAAGCCTCTGCCTTCGGCTCAGGTCATGATCTCAGGGTCCTGGTATTGAGCCCCGCATTGATCTCTCTGCACAGCAGGGAGCCTGCTTCCCCATCTCTCTCTCCCTCTGCCTACTTGTGATCTCTGTCTGTCAAATAAATAAATAAGTAAATCTTAAAAAAAATCTTAAGTCCCTATTACTGACATTGTCTATAAAAAGGAGTCTGGTAAAGAAAATGTCTTTTTTTTTCCAATATGTATGTATGTAAGTAATTAAGCTTTTGGATTGTGTTCCCTACTCACACTTTTTTTCCCTTTACCATTAAATGAAAAGTGCACTTTTTTCACCCTCAGTAATGGCCAATACCATCTTCCTCAGTCCCCACTCATATATTATCATGTCTCTTTATATCTGAATATGGATAATCTTCACAAAGCCTTATTTTTTACAAAGACTGTTATCAGTTATAGTAAGACAGGTATTTTTATAGCATGGACCTTTCTATGATTTGTTTTTTTTCAAAAAGACCTGGGCTTACATCATGTTTGCATCTAAGGAATATTGCTTTGTTCTGCTCAGTGATACAGAACACATTTAAGAAATACTAAGTTCATCTAATAACCAGTAATGAATTCTTGATGGCTAAGCAGACTTAAGACTTTTTTTTTTAATTTAAATGCATTGAATAAAAAAATAAAAAAAGAGGGAAAATATAGTAGTCACTAACATAATTTAGCATCTTCAAAAAACTTTTTAAAACTTCCTTAATATCCCTAAAAATGAAAGCAAAAAGTCCAGTATCAATTATAACAAGGAGTCATATTTTTCCTATGGAAAAAATGGATAAAAATGAGTCTTAAATCTGCTTAACAATCAACAACTCATTGGTATATTGAACTCCTTGATTTCTAATACCTACATATATGCATTTACATTTAAAAACTTATTAAATTGTAATATTTGTCTTGTTTTTGTTCAATAGTGTCTTAGGTTTGAAGATATCAAGTCAGAGCTGATGAGGGTGTGCAATGAGCTAGTTTTGGAGAAGTATATAAAGATAGTTTGATGAAAACAGAGATTGAAACTGAACTAAGAACAACAAAGATCCATGGAAGAGTGGGAAAAGTAGGAAATGGAACAGGAGAATATGTGCTTAGAGGTGATTTTGAAGGAAAGGAAAATATGAGTCGTGTGGTAATCGTCCACTCTTTGAGCCATCATTCTTTAGAGGTGCTATTTTCACTTCTAAGTTAAAGACTTAATTTGGAAGGCTCATAACAGAATTAAATGCATTTACAAAGTATTTAACAGCTTCATGGAAACTTACAAACACTGTCTATACACCTTACTCCACGGAGGAACCAGCTTAAAGAGGTTTTTTTTTTTTTAATTTATTTATTTATTTATTTATTTTAACTTTTTATTTTTTATAAACATATATTTTTATCCCCAGGGGTACAGGTCTGTGAATCACCAGGTTTACTTTAAGCAACTTGACCACAAGTTTGACTTTCAGTGTCATTTGAAACTAGTTTCGTATATAAGTGAATGAAATAGCGTGTTGAAGAAAATAAAACATCAAAAGGAAGTAGTTAAGCAAAAATTAAGCAGGATCTAATTATTTTTTCTCTTTAGATCAGCCATTAAAGGTCAACATGTGCGGGGTTTAAGTTAGTGAGAACAACCTGAACCAGCTGTCCTGGTGTTTATCTTTTGCAAGATGCAGTAGAGCTACTGAGCACATGGAGACTTCTTGTTTGAAAAACATTTGAAATACATTTAATTTGTAAATCCAGACACACAGCAAAGTTTAGTTCACTTTGTTTCTGGCTTCATATCACTTCTTCTGAGAGCTGCTCTGTGTGCTATCAAATAAATAAACATTTCCCACTTGGGGCAGAGCTCTGAAGCCAGATTAGACCAAGGCCAAGTGGTATCGAATGATCATTTAAGAGTAAACAAGACTAGCATAATTTATCTCTTCAATTTGAAGAGTTTAAACATGATATTCACACAGTGATACTATCAGAAATACATCTAAACATTTCTCAGACTTTATCAACAGTGCATTTAGACAACAAGTAAAGAGTAGTAAGGAGTCCCTCAGTGGCTCCAATATTTTTACTCCGATAAATCCAGAGTTAGTGTTTATCTAGCTGCTTGTGTTTCCAGTTTTGCTTTGGTCCAAGTAACTTTAAAAGTTGGCTGATATTTTCTTCCATTATATATCAGCATGACTACACTATAGAAAAAGAACAATAGAAAAATCATTATGAATAATCTCTATAATTTTTACCAAGTTTATCATCGAGCCAAGGAGTTAGGCTGAGTGGGAATACAGATTGTAAACCAATAGATGGAATTACAGAACTGTCCTATGCAGAATCCTACTAGGCACAAGGGATAATTCAAAGTTCATTTTTTAAAATTGAAAAGTCTGTTCCTCAGTCATATAAACCACAATGCTGCCAGTAGCCATATATGACTAGTGGTCACTGTATTGAACAGGGCAGATATAGAATATATCCATGAAATTAAGAAAATCCTAGTGGGCAGTATTGCTAGAATCATGAGTACATTGACCAAGGTTGTGTTCTTTACTCTGTTGTGTTTCTCTACTCTGCAATGTCTGTTTTGCTAGAGATGTGATTGATTCAGAGTGACTGGATCCTTTTCCTCACGCCTTCCTGAGCATTTCAAAATCATATCTGGTGCCAGGAATTTATCACCGATTCCAAATTTCTACTTTTCTGCCATTTCCTAACTGGGAGACCATTGCATTTTGTGCTTACAAATGGTTAATTTTTTTATTCCATTAATTTAACTGTGTACCTTATAGAATTTTTTCGTAAGCCTGAAATGAAAGATTCAGCTTTTGCGTGCATATATTCATTTTGGCTCTAGAAACTTTGGAGATGTGTAGCCTTGTATGATATTGCCAGTTATTGATTTTCTGGTTGTAGAAATTGTCTTAATGCATTGTTCCTTATCCAACTGTATATTGTTTAGTCTAAAATGGGTTATATAGAAATTGATTAATTTGGGGGCATCAATGCTCATTATGTATCTCAGTTACCAATTGTAGATATAGTTTTTGTCATTTTAAAAACTTTAACCAATGTTGAGATTGGTTTTCTTGAGAAATGCAAAAACAGTGTTTTCTTCCATTAGTGGAATGAAAGAGAAATGTTTTAATAGTCTAACTTGAGTCTAAAAGGCGAAACATATGTTTGATATAAATTGTGAATCAACATCCTGCAAAAGATATATATTTTTAAAGACTTTATTTACTTATTTGACAGAGAAAGAGAGACAGCAAGAGAGGGAATACATGCAAGGGGGAGTGGCAGAGGGAAGAGCAGGTTTCCCTCTGAGTAGGGAGCCCAGTGTGGGGTTGAGCCCAGGACCCTGAGATCGTGACCTGAGCTGAAGGTAGAGGCTTAACAACTGAGCAACCCAGACATCCCCCTGCAAAACATATTTGAGACTGACCCCTACCATGAAAAAAAAAAGATATTATTGAATCTCAGGCTTAGGAAAATGAAGTTGTGCAATTAGTTATTATGATATAAAACTTGTGTTTTAGACATTTGCAGACTATTCATTTCTTTTCATGTTTGATTTTTAATACTTTCAATCATGCATTGATTTATATAAATTATGTTTCACAAATTATGGCTTAGACATCCATATTAGCATAAATGACAATATCTGATCAAAAACATGATAGATTGGAGTAAATAGATTTTTTAAATTAAGATGCTATTTTATTCATTCAGACCACATATCTCCATATATATGTTGTGATGAACTGTGAAAGCAATATTATTATGGTTTCTCCACAACTTCTTATTTTTATACCCTTTGCTAGTGCCATCTCATACTGACTCAGCCTGCACGTGAGACTTGCATTAGTTAATATTATAGTTCACAAACTTGAGTGAAACAGAGAATGTGAAAACCTCTTGTACATTTTTACTTTGTCTTCCCTGCATGTGGTTGCCATGGGAAATATCTGGGCTCATCTGTCAAAATAATATGACAGATGCATAGAAGAGATTGTAATGACACATTTGAGTCCTTTCTAGACCCAGCGGCACCCAGCTGTCCTAGCAGTTGACCAAAGACCCATAAGCAAGTCCAGCTGAGAAGAGTCCAGACAGGCCCTTAGCAGAATCACCCAGCTGACCCGTAGGCTCATCAGCAAAAAGGAACATTTATTAGCATATGCCATGGAAATTTGTGGTTGTTTATTATGCAACATTATTACGGTACTAGATAAGTGATTCTGGCTAAAATCAGAGCAAAGCCAATCAATGTACACCATTGTCACATTTTACTGACATCCTATATTTCTCCTGAAATCCTTATCTCATATCGGATAGAGTGGTGTTCTTCCTGCATGACTAGAAGTAATGGGTACTCGGGATTTGTTTCTATTCTCCAAAAAAAACTCCATTCCAGGAAATAATTCAAATTCCAGTAAAAATACTATTCGCATTTGATATTTAAATTTGGAGCTCTCTTTGTAAAAATACTAGAAATTCTGCTTTTCTTTTTTAAAAATTTAATTTAATTTTATATTTATTTGTATTTATATTTATTTTATTTTTATTTATGGAATTCACATTTATTTTATGTTTATTTAATTTGTATTTGGCATAGCCAGTGATAATTTTATGTATTTCTTCATATATATCATAAAATTAATTTCATAGTTTCAATGCTTTTCTAACTTTGTTTTATTTCTCAAACTCCTCAAACTCAAACTCAACTCCTCAACTTCACTTACATACTCCCTACTCATTTCCTACACGACTTTTCCATGTAATTCAAATGTTCTACCAAAGAAAGTCATCTTTCTAATTCCCAAATCCAGAGGATTCATGTGGGTTGGCTGTCCTCTATGTGATTCATCAGAGCTCTCCACTCCCTGGGTCAATTTCTCTTGTCTTTTTACCCCATGACAATATGGGGTCTTATTTTACCTTTATGATTATTGGTTCTCTATTTTCTTCTTTAATTAACCATTATTTATTTTCCTCCACCATTTTGTGCTTGGTTCTTTTTTCATTCCACCTGAACTCTCTATGTAATGTCATAGCTTCTTCTGACTTTAACTACCACCTATATCCTGATTATCCTTAAACCTAAATCTCCATCCCAGTGATGGGTTCTGAGCTCTCAACTGATCATTCAAGGACCAAAATGAAGTTTATATGTCCTTTCAACCCAACCCACTTCTTTATTATTCCTACTTTAGTGAATGGCCTAACACCTCAGACCCAAAGCAGAAACTCAGAAGGCATTGCAAACTCTCACCTCTCCTTTCTCATCCACACCCATCGAAGGAGCCCTGCAGCCCAATGTATCTTGATATGCCTCTTCCTTACATGAGTTTCTACCTTAACTTTGCCCTAATAATTCTCACTTAAATTGTTTAAAGAGTTTCCCTCTATTTCTCTTCCTGCCATTTTGAGACTTTTCAAACTAACCTTGAAAATGTGCCAAATTTATCTCTCTAATATACATACCTGAGCATGCTATTCCACCTTAAATTTTCTCTGTGACTATCAAATACATGAAGTATAACATTCAAATTTTTATATTGCAATAAAAGAACAGTCAACTGAAATTTGAATAACACAACAAACTAAATATGCATATGCACGACTACTTTCTATTCTTCCTTGACAAAGCCCAGGGTGTATATACATAAGGGTAAAGTGTGTGTGTGTGTGTGTGTGTCTGTGTGTGTGTGTGTCTGTGTGTGTGACACAGAGAGACAGACAGACAGAGAAAGTGTTAACCATGCTAGAAAGCCAGAAAGTCTGCTCCAAGAAATTATGTGGTCTTTCTGGAAGATGGATGGAAGATGGCATCAGATACACAGATTAAAAATTCCATTGGAAATCAGAATTTCAGATCTGCAGGAGAAAACCTACAAAGTGTGAAACATGATTACAGGACAACTCTGTTTCTGGTGGAGTAAACTTTTGGTGAAATGGGGATCCAGAAGCAAACAAAGTGGAATTAATTGAAGCCATTGCTTTCAGAGGAGCTGGGTCAATATGATTCTAATGTTTATGCTTTTAATAAAAAGATACTTCTGGGAAGTAACAAAGAAGAGCAATGCTACTTTCAAAATAGAATCTTCACTTACTATTAAAATATAGTATTGATCAGTTGAAGGTCAAGCTAGAAATAAAATAGAACACTGCAGCTATATATATCTTTGTAACATATAAGCCAAGTGTAGTTTAACTTCATTTGCTAAGCTCTGATACAGTTGTGTACAGTTGATCTAATTTTGTCATTGGTTGTAAAGTCAGAATAACTGGATCTCATATTCTGAAGACTGGATCACTTTGGTTGTTTGATACTGAGCTCAACCTCTGCAGATATTAACTGAACAAACGAACTTTGGCAAGAGGCAAACTTTCATTTAAGAAATGGGGGGAAAAATCCCCTCATACAAGCAAGTAGATAACGAATAGGCATTTGAAATCTTTGCACTTCAGTAATTTACCCTGCCCCAAATCAAGTGTTCTTGCTCTATACCATATAAAATAGATTTTTGAATGTCTGCTAAGCTTTTGCCAGTATCTCATTGTTGAATAATTTTCTAGATTCTATATGCCCCCACACACATTGACTAAACTAACCAGAATCATTTTCTATTTCTTATACCCAAATATATTATTATCCTGATCTTAGAAGAAAACTTTTCACCTACATGAAAGTACCAATGGGTCAAATAGAATGACTTGTGCCCAGAGGCAAAAATCAATCTTAAAATTGAATGAAATATTTAATCCAACAATTATTTGTTGAAAAATAAATAGTAGTCTGTCTCTGATAGAGGCATCAGCATGGATTTATTCTTCCTTTCATATTCTAATACAGCAGTATCATTCAAGCTGCTTCTTTGACAAAATATAAATTTAAAAAATTAGTGTGTGTAATATGCACTTTTTGGTATCTTAGGGATTATGTCTTACTTGATTCTGAATCTGTTGAACTGATTTGAAAAAAGTTCTTTTGATGAGCTCTGTGAGATAGAGAGCAAATAGAAAACAGGAGCTATTGTTCTTTACCCCAGGTAAACATTGTTTCAGCATCAGCTAAAAAGTATCTTAAGAATGGTTGGAGAACATACTCAGCATTAAGGTCTCCCTACCTAGTGAGATTGTCTCATTACTATGCCAGTTTGACTCTGTGAAAATGGGGAGAAAATATCTTATTCTGCCTCTATAGCTAATGTAATGTAATTAGGGTGATGTGGAATTGTTTAATTGTGAATGTCAAAACACAACAGGATACCCACAGAACCAAATTTCATCCTAAGGTAAATCTATCTCTACAAGGTGTGAAAAAAAAAAAAAAAGGAGACATTTCATGCTCTGAGCAAAACAAAACTTTGGTACATGATAGCCTCTCTTGAAATTTTAGTGTTTTTACATACACAGTAATAACGTGAAAGGAAATGAATATGGTTTTTTTTATTTATAGGCAAAAAAGTTTAAATGCCACTTAAGAGGAACCCAATTATAAAGATATCTTTCTGGATATTTATACTAGCAGATTTAATATAAATCCACATTCCTGTGGGTTTATAATCTCAGGAAAACAGAAAAACAGATATTCAGTATACTAAATAATGATATTACTTAGCAGAAAGGACCTTTTAAAGAAATTACATGTCTAGTTATCTTGAAACAAAATTAAGAAATGAGGAAAATTTTATTTTTGTCATTTTAATATGTGGAAGAAGTTTTCATTTAGAAGTTATATATTTGAAGAGGAAACAAAAAAATACACCTTTACCATGGCAGAATGTAAACATTTACTCCATCTGTATGTGAGTGACTTGTTTGCTTGGTATTTTATAATTAAAATAAAAATATGTTATTTAATATATAATAACACATTATGATAAATACTTATAACTTTCACACATTTATTATTGCTCTTTGCTTTATATTAATACATATAAACAGGATTGCATGTTTTAGAAAATGTAATTTAGTAATGAAATTTCTAAATTGGAGTAATAAACAAAAAAATTTAAATCCTATTAATAACATAAGATGCAGGGAAATCTTATTTTTTTAAAAAATTGAGGTATAATTAACATATAATATTATATTAGTTTCAGGTCTACAGCATCATGATTTGGTATTTGTATGTATTGCAAAATGATCCCCACAGTAGGTCTAGTTAACATCCATCAACATACATAGTTATAATTTTTTTCGTATGATAAGATCCTCTTAAGAAGTCATTTTTAATTTGTAATTTTGCTGTTGAGAGACAGTGAAGATACTGAAAAAAATAAATCATTCATACAGAATGAAGATCAAAAGACATGTTTTCAAGGATTTTCTTTCTAAGAGTTAGATATGTTAAATACATAAGATTAAATTGCTGAATACTAAGCAGTACAGCGCCATAAACTGTTAAAGTATAGGGCATACCTATTTCATGAAATGAGTCTGATCGTTTACTCACAAACTGTAGCCTATGTGGATCCTTCAGTCAATAATGTGATACCCCCTCAATAAGACTGTAGAAAGCTATCATTTACTAATTAATCCACCTACAAATTAATTAGATACAGCAGGGGGTTGTTAGTTCCCCATTTTACAGATGAAGAAGCAAAGGTAAGAAAGGTTAAGATAACATGCCCCAAGCCTCAGTTAATGAAGGCACATTATACTTACTAGTGCCATTCTCTGAGGACCTCGGAGCATCAGACTGAATCTTTAATCCTTTTAATTTTACTGTGCATTTGGTAGGGGAAAGGTACAATTATCCTTATTTTACCTTTAAGGAGAACGAACTGCTCTCAAATAAATGGTTTGCCCAAGGTATCTGGCAGAGTTTACAATTAGGTTCAACTCTTTAATTCATAGAAGTTATTTTTTGTCTTGTGTCAGCATAATAGACTTTTTGCTAACCAAAGTTTTAAAATTTAGAAGCAAATAAGTGTTTTTGATATCCTGTCCTGATCTTCAGCCATTACATAACACTTTCTTCCAGTATTTTCTTTTTAAGAATTTACTTATTTATGGATTTATGTATTTATTTATTTATCTATTTATCTGAGAGAAATAGAGAGAGGGGGCACAAGCAGGGAGAGGAGCAGAAGGAGAGTGAGAATCCTAAGAAGACTCTGAACTCAGTGCAGAGCCTGACATGGGGTTTGATCCCAGGACCCTAAGATCATCACCTAAGCTGAAAGTCAAGAGTCAGACACTTAACTGACAGAGCCACTGATGCACCCCTCCAGGATTTTCAAAGAATGAGTCCATTTTTAAAATAGTGTCACCTGGAACTGACAATACCTGCAAAAAAATATAACCAGATGTCTCAGTCTCTTCAAGCTCTTATAACAGAATCCCATAATTGGGGTAGCTTCTAGCAACAGAAGGTTGCTTCTCATAGTTCTGAAGGCTGGGAAACCCAAATCTAGGTGGTGACAGATTGAGTATCTGGTGGGACCCCATTACCTTGTTCATAGACAGCTATCTTCTCCTTATGTCTTTAAATGTTGGAAGAAAAAGGAATCTCTCTGGATCTTCTTTGAAAAGGGCACTAATCTCATTCATGATGTCTCCATCTTCAGGACTTGATAACTTTCTAAAGCTCCCAACTCCTATTACCATCACATTGGGAATTAGGTTTTAATATATGAATTTTGGAGAGACACATACAATCAGTCTATATAGCACCAGAGGCAACGAGTATTGGTCTAAATAATTGAGAAATGTAATGAGAAGACTGTATGAGGCATTGAAGTATAACACTGATCTTAATTATACATCTTAACTCTACTACTGATCGTCAATGATGAAAATTTATTATATTTTAATCAAAATATTTTTAAAATATACAAAATTGATGGGGCGCCTGAGTGGTTCAGTGGGTTAAGCCTCTGCCTTCGGCTCAGGTCATGATCGCAGGGTCCTGGGATTGAGCCCCACATTGGTCTCTCTGCTCAGTGGGAACCTGTCAAATAAATAAATAAAATAAAATAAAACAATAAAATATACAAAATTGCTATGAATAGCCACATGACTATCTCTTCCCCAATCATTAACTCTAGTTTTTAGTTTTGTGTCTTTGGGCATTGTTGAGAGTATTTCACCACTAAAAGTAGAGAATAAATATATGCTTTAGAAAAGACAGCTAATTTATACTGAAAGAACATTAAAGAAAAAAAACTTTTCATAGGTTAACTAAAATACCAAATAACAATAAAATCATACATTTTTGGAGCTAGAATAAGTTGAGACTTCTTTTTGATTCTTCTTTTTAAAATTAGAGTATTGGACATTTGAAAAATTACTTGTTCAAGATTGCACAATGAGAACTAGAAAATTGTAGAGTTTCCAACCTTCTAATTCATTACTTTTTTCAGGTCGAATAAAAGTAAAGTGTCATGAAGATAATACTCAGAAAAATTGGATGAGGATTTGTCTTATAATGCATATATATTAACTAATTGCTTTGAACTGAAGCAAGTTTGGAATCCCCCACATAAGTAGTAGAAGGTCTTCCCTCTCGAAGAATGAAGTTAATATAATCAGAACTAAATACGTAAATGCCTTTCCATTTGCCTTCTTTTTCAAATATCCTTACTTTTTATGTTTTAAATTTATTTTTAAATTTTTTAAAGATTTTAATCACCAGTGATCATCATGACAAGTACACTCTTTAATCCCCATCACCAGTTCCACTCATCCACCCACCCTTGTCCCCTCTGGTAACTACCAGTTTCTTCTTCATAGTTAAGAACCTGTTTTTTTGCTTTGTCTCTCCCTTTTTCTCCCCCCATACCTTTGCTCATTTGTTCTGTTTATTAAATTCCATACATCAGTGAAATTATATGGTGTTTGCCTTTCTCTGGCTGACTTACTTCATTTAGCATAATACTCTCTAGCTCCATCCATTTCATTGCAAACAGCAAGATTTCATTCTTTTTTATGGCTGAAAAATATTCCATTGTATGTATATACCATCTCTTCTTTATCCATTCATTAATTAATCAGTGGACATTTTCATATCTTGGCTATTGTAAATAATGTTGCTAAAACATAAGGGTGCATGTATCCTGTTGAATTCGTGTTTTTGTATTCTTTGGGTAAATACCCAGTAGTATGCAGATTGTAGGATAGTTCTATTTTTAACTTTTTGAGGAAACTGCATACTGTTTTTCAGAATGTCTGTACCGGTTTGCATTCCTACCAAAAGGGCACAGGCTTCTCCACATTCTTGCCAACTCCAGTTGTTTCCTCTGTTGTTGATTTTAGCCATTTTGACAGGTGGGAAGTGATATCTCATCGTAGTTTTGATTCGCATTTTCTTAATGGTAAATGATGATGGGCATCTTTTCTTGTGTTTGTTGGACACCTTCTTTGGAAGAAATGTCTGTTCATGTTTTCTGCCCTTTTAAAAATTGTATTATTTGTTTTTTTGGCTCTTGGGTTTTACAAGTTCCTTATGTATTTTGTATACTAACCCTTTACCGCATATGTCATTTGCAAATATTTCCTGCTATTTAGTAGGTTGCCTTAGTGTTTTGTTGGTTGTTCTCTTTGCTGTTCCAAAGCTTTTTATTTTTAAGTGGTCCCAATAGTTTATTTTTGCTTTTCTTTCCCTCATGTCAGGAGATCTATCTAGAAAAAAGTTGCTATGGCCAATGTCAGAGAAATTCCTGCCTGTGCTTTTTTCCTAGGCTTTTGATGGTTTCCTGTCTCATAAGTAGGTCTTTAATCCATTTTGTTTTTTTGTTTTTTTTTTTTTTGTTTGTTTGTTTTTAAAAAATATGGAACGCTTCACGAATTTGCATGTCATCCTTGCGCAGGGGCCATGCTAATCTTCTCTGTATCGTTCCAATTTTAGTATATGTGCTGCCGAAGCGAGCACTTTAATCCATTTTGAATGTATTCTCCAGTTATCATTCTTCTGCATGGTGCTTTCCATTTTCCCAATACCATTTTTGGAAGAGACTGTCTTTTTGTACATTCATTTATGCTTTGTTGAAGATTGATTGACCTTATAATTATGAATTCATTTTTTATTTCTTTTCAGTTCTATTGATCAGTGTGACTATTTTTTTGTGCCAACACCATACTGTTTTGATTACTGCAGCTTTGTAATAAAATTTGAAATCCAGAACTGTGATACCTCCAGCTTTGCTTTTCTTTTTCATGATTGCTTTGGTTACTCAGGGCCTTTTGTAGTTCCATACAAATTTTAGGATTGTTTGTTTTGTCTCTGTGAAAAACGTTAGTGATATTTTGATAGGGATGTATTAGCTGTGCATATTGCTTTGGGTAGTATGAACATTTTAACAATATTTGTTCTTCCAATCCATGAGCATGGAATGTTTTTCCATTTCTTTGTGTCATCTCAATTTCTTTCAACAGTCTTATCATTTTGAGGGTACAGGTCTTTCACCTCTTTGGTTAGATTTATTCCTAGGTATCATTATATTTGGTGCAATTGTAAATGGGGTCACCTTCTTAATTTCTCTTTCTGCTTCTTCATTATTATTGTATAGAATGCAGAAGATTTCTGTAGATTGATTTTATTTCCTATGACTTTACTAAATACATTTATTAGTTCTAGCAGTATTTTTGGCAGAGTCTTTTGGGTTTTTTCTCTATGTGGTATCACACAATTTAAAATAGTAAAAGTTTGACTTCTTCCTTGCTAATTTGGATGCCTTTTATATCTTTTTGTGGTCTGATTGCTGTAGCTGGGACTTACAGTACTATATTGAATAAAAGTGATGAGAGTGGACATCCTTGACTTGTTCCTGACTCTAAGAGAAAGGATCTGTTCTTCTCTATTGAGGATTGTTGTGAGTTGTGAGTTTTTCATATATGGTCTTTATTATGTTGAAGTGTTTTCCCTCTAAACCTACTTAGTTAAGGGTTTTTTTGTTTTTTTTTTCTTTTGTTTGCTTTTTGTTTCTTTTTGTTTTTGTTTTTAATCATGAACAGATGTTGTACTTTGTGAAAAGCTTTTTCTACATCTATTGAAATAATCATGTGGTTTTTAATCTTTTTCTTATTGATATGCTGTATCATGTTGATTGATTTATGAATGCTGAACCACCCTTACAACACAGGAATTAATCCTACTTGATCACGGTGAATGATTATTTTTAACATATTGTTGGATTTGTCTTGCTAATACTTTGTGGAGGATTTTTGGCATCCATATTCATCAAAGAGACTGGCCTATAGCTCTTGTTTTTATTGTGCTGTCTTTTTTTTTTTTTAAGATTTTATTTATTTAACAGACAGAGATCACAAGTAGGCAGAGAGTCAGGCAGAGAGAGGAGGAAGGATCTCCACTGAGCAGAGAGCCTGATGTGGAGCTCGATCCCAGGACCCTGGGATCATGACCTGAGCCAAAGGCAGAGGCTTTAACCCACTGAGCCACCCAGGTGCCCCTATTGTGCTGTCTTTATCTGGTTTTGGTTTCAAGTTAATGCTGGTCTGATAGAATGGATTTGGAAGTTTTCTTTCCTTTTCTATATTTTGGAATAGTTTGAGAAGAATACGTATCGGTTCCTCTTTAAGTGTTTAGTAGGATTTACCTATGAAGCCATCATCTATCTGGTCATGGAATTTTGTTTATTGGAAGTTTATTTGTTTATTTATTTATTTATTTATTTGCTGATCCACTTTCTTTGCTAGTGATTGATCTGTTCAAATTTTCTATTCTCAAGTATCCTTACTTTTTGCACACAGAAGTGCTATTAAGTAACATTGCATGTACTCAAAATTTTGAATCAAGTTTTAACCTTTCTCTTTACTGGGGTAGCTCACATTGCCAAGTTCAGTTGTCAAGTCCTGTTAGTTCTGTCTCCCAAATATCTCTCAAAATGCTTGTCAGTCTCTTGGCCATTTCTAGGATCATTTGGTTGTGGAAGGGCTTTATCACCTATTGTGTTGGCTACTGCAAATAAATTTCATCTAGACTTTATCTGTTCTTCTCCTCCATGGAATTTTCTTTGTGTCATACTTTATGAATATTTCCTTCTCACTTTTAAGGTCTTTCTAAGCGGTACTGTTCTGATCATCCTATCCCATTCCTGATTCGATCTTTCTTCACAGTACTCATTATCTAAAATAATCTTGCTTATTTATTTATTTATTTGTATTTGCTTATTGTTGTCCCTAAAGAGTAAATATCTGCCTTGGTCATTGCCTGATTCATAGTAGCAATTTGACTCTCAAAAAATATCTTAAATAAATACCAGAAATAGTAACTTTATGTTTAAGAACCTCATTCTCTGATAATTACTTGTTTTTTTCAGATCTGTCAACCATTTCTACTTTACATGTACTTAAGGGCCCTCAGTTCCAAGTCGTTACAATTTCAGCCTGTGCCAAGCCTCATCTCAGGTTATTTCATAATCTAGAGGTTTAGACGCATCACTGACTTGTTGATTATTGCATTATTGTGGCTATTTTTTTTAAATGGTGCCTATTACTGCTCCTCACTACTGAATCACCCTAAGTTTCTGATTCAGAAATATATAGATCTCTAGGGGCGCCTGGGTGGCTCAGTGGGTTAAGCCGCTGCCTTCGGCTCAGGTCATGATCTCAGGGTCCTGGGATCGAGTCCCGCATCGGGCTCTCTGCTCAGCAGGGAGCCTGCTTCCTCCTCTCTCTCTGCCTGCCTCTCTGCCTACTTGTGATCTCTCTCTGTCAAATAAATAAATAAAAATCTTAAAAAAAAAAAAAATAAAAATAAAAAAAAAAAAAAAAAAAAAAAAAAAGAAATTTCCACGTGAGAGGGAGGAGTCAAGATGGCAGAGAGGTAGCAGGCTGAGACTACTTCAGCTAGCAGGAGATCAGCTAGATAGCTTATCTAAAGATTGCTATTCAAATCCATCGGCAGATCCAAGAGAAGAAGAACAGCAATTCTGGAAAGAGAAAAACAACCACTTTCTGAAAGGTAGGACAGGAGGAGAAGTGAATCCAAAGCGACGGGAAGATAGACCCCCGGGGGGAGGGGCTGGCTCCTGGCAAGAGGCGGAGCAATGGAGCACAAAATCAGGACCTTTAAAAGTCTGTTCCATTGAGGGACATCGCTCCAGAGGCTAAACCGGGGTGAAGCCCACGCGGGGTCAGCGTGGCCTCAGGTCCCCCAGGGTCACAGAAGGATCGGGGGTGTCTGAGTGTCGCAGAGCTTGCGGGTATTGGAACGGGAAATCCAGCTACAGAGACAGAGCCGACAGTAAGCTCACAGCTCGATGTTACCTTGAACCAGCCACAGGCTCGGTGAGCTCGGAGCGCGGCCAGAGGTCAGGCAGACGGGAGTTACTGGGCACTGTTCTCTGAGAGCGCACTGAGGACTGGGGCCCGGGGCTCTCGGCTCCTCCGGGCCAGAGACCAGGAGGCCACCATTGGTATTCCTGTCCTCCAGAACTCTACGGAAAGCCCTCAGGGAACAAAAGCTCCTGAAAGCAAACCCGAGCTGATTACTCAGCCCGGTCCCTGGTAAGGGCGGTGCAATTCCACCTGGGGCAAAGACACTTAAGAATCACTACACCAGGCCCCTCCCCCAGAAGATCAACAAGAAATCCAGGCGAGACCAAGTTCACCTACCAAGGAGTGAGGTTTCAATACCAAGAAGAGCAGCAGAATTCCAGAGGAGGAGAAAGCAAAGCATGGAACTCATGGCTTTCTCGCCGTGATTTTTTAGTCTTGCAGTTAATTTAATTTTTTTCTTTTTCATTTTTTTTCTCTTCTTCTGCTAAAATTTTTTTTTAACTTTTATCCTTTTCTTTTTTAATGTTTTTAAACTGGTTTATCTAATATATATATTTTTTCTTTTTTAAACTTTTCTTTATTCGTTTTCATTTTTAATTCTTTTCTTTTTTTTTATTTATTTCTTTCTTTTTGAACCTCTTTTTATCCCCTTTCTCCCCTCTCACGATTTGGAATCTCTTCTGATTTGGTTAAAGCATATTTTCCTGGGATTGTTGCCACCCTTTTAGTATTTTACTTGCTCCTTCATATACTCTTATCTGGACAAAATAACAAGGCGGAAAAATTCACCACAAAAAAAAAGAACAAGAGGCAGTACTGAAGGCTAGGGACCTAATCAATACAGACATTGGTAATATGTCAGTTCTAGAGTTCAGAATGACAATTCTCAAGGACCTAGCAGGGCTCAAAAAAGGCATGGAAGATATTAGAGAAACCCTCTCGGGAGATATAAAAGCCCTTTCTGGAGAAATAAAAGAACTAAAATCTAACCAAGTTGAAATCAAAAAAGCTATTAATGAGGTGCAATCAAAAATTGAGGCTCTTACTGCTGGGATAAATGAGGCAGAAGAAAGAATTAGGATAGGGAACCTGGGGGATTCAGTGGGTTAAGCCGCTGCCTTCGGCTCAGGTCATGATCTCAGGGTCCTGGGATCAAGTCCCGCATCGGCTCTCTGCTCAGCAGGGAGCCTGCTTCCCTTCTTCTCTCTCTGCCCGCTTCTCTGCCTACTTGCCATCTCTCTCTGTCAAATAAATAAATAAATAAAATCTTAAAAAAAAAAAAGAATTAGGATATAGAAGACCAAATGACAGAGAATAAAGAAGCTGAGCAAAAGAGGGACAAACAGCTACTGGACCATGAGGGGAGAATTTGAGAGATAAGTGAAACCATAAGATTAAACAACATTAGAATAATTGGGATTCCAGAAGAAGAAGAAAGAGAGAGGGGAGCAGAAGGTATACTGGAGAGAATTATTGGGGAGAATTTCCCCAATATGGCAAAGGGAACGAGCATCAAAATTCAGGAGGTTCAGAGAATGCCCCTCAAAATCAATAAGAATAGGCCCACACCCTGTCACCTAATAGTAAAATTTACAAGTCTTAGTGATAAAGAGAAAGTCCTGAAAGCAGCCCAGGAAAGAAGTCTGTAACACACAATGGTAAAGATATTAGATTGGCAGCTGACTTATCCATAGAGACCTGGCAGGCCAGAAAGAGCTGGCATGATATTTTCAGAGCACTAAATGAGAAAAACATGCAGCCAAGAATACTATATACAGCTAGGCTATCATTGAAAATAGAAGGAGAGATTAAAAGCTTCCAGGACAAACAAAAACTGAAAGAATTTGCAAACACTAAACCAGCTCTACAGGAAATATTGAAAGGGGTCCTCTAACAAAGAGAGAGAGCCTACAAGTGGTAGCTCAGGAAGGAACAGAGACAATATACAGTAACAGTCACCTTTACAGGGAATACAATGGCACTAAATTCATATCTCTCAATAGTTACCGTGAATGTTAATGGGCTAAATGCCCCAATCAAAAGACACAGGGTATCAGAATGGATAAAAAAACAAAACTCATCTCTGTGTTGCCTACAAGAAACTCATTTTAAGCCCGAAGACACCTCCAGATTTAAAGTGAGGGAGTGGAAAAGAATTTACCATGCTAATGGACATCAGAAGAAAGCGGGAGTGGCAATCCTTATATCAGATCAATTAGATTTTAAGCCAAAGACTATAATAAGAGATGACAAATGACACTATATCATACTCAAAGGGTCTGTCCAACAAGAAGATCTAACAATTTTAAATATCTAAGTCCCCAATGTGGGAGCAGCCAACTATATAAACCAATTAATAACAAAATTAAAGAAACACATCAACAATAATACAATAATAGTGGGGGACTTTAACACTCCCCTCACTGAAATGGACAGATCATCCAAGCAAAAGATCAACAAGGAAATAAAGGACTTAAATGACACACTGGACCAGATGGACATCGCAGATATATTCAGAGCATTTCATCCCAAAGCAACAGAATACACATTCTTCTCTAGTGCACATGGAACATTCTCCAGAATAGATCACAACCTCGGTCCTAAATCAGTACTCAACAGGTATCAAAAGATTGGGATCATTCCCTGCACATTTTCAGACCACAATGCTCTGAAGCTAGAACTCAACCACAAGAGGAAGTTTGGAAATAACCCAAATACATGGACTCTAATAGCATCCTTCTAAAGAATGAATGGGTCAACTGGGAAATTAAAGAAGAATTGAACAAAATCATGGAAACAAATGATAATGAACAAAGAACAGTTCAAAATCAGTGGGACACAACAAAGGCAGTCCTGAGAGGAAAATATATAGCGGTACAAGCCTTTCTCAAGATACAAGAAAGGTCTCAGGTATACAACCTAACCCTACACCTAAAGGAGCTAGAGAAAGAACAAGAAAGAAACCCTTTAGCCCAGCAGGAGAAGAGAAATCATAAAGATCAGAGCAGAAATCAATGAAATAGAAACCAAAAAGACAATGGAACAAATCAACAAAACTAGGAGCTGGTTCTTTGAAAGAATTAATAAAATTGATAAGCCCCTGGCCAGACTTATCAAAAAGAAAAGAGAAAGGACCCAAATAAATAAAATCATGAATGAAAGAGGAGAGATTGCAACTAACACCAAAGAAATACAAACTATTATAAGAACATACTATGAGCAACTCTACGCCAATAAATTTGACAATCTGGAAGAAATGGATGCATTCCTAGAAACATATAAAGTATCACAACTGAACCAGGAAGAAATAGAAAGCCTGAACAGACCCATAACCAGTAAGGAGATTGAAACAGTCATTAAAAATCTCCAAACAATCAAAAGCCCAGGGCCAGACAGCTTCCCGGGGGAATTCTACCAAACATTTAAAGAAAAACTAATTCCTATTCTCCTGAAACTGTTCCAAAAAATAGAAATGGAAGGAAAACTTCCAAACTCATTTTATGAGGCCAGCATCACCTTGATCCCAAAACCAGACAAGGATCCCATCAAAAAAGAGAGCTATAGACCAATATCCTTGATGAACACAGATGTGAAAATACTCAACAAAATACTAGCCAATAGGATTCAACAGTACATTAAAAGGATTATTCACCACGACCAAGTGGGATTTATTCCAGGGCTGCAAGGTTGGTTTAACATCCGCAAATCAGTCAATGTGATACAACACATCAATAAAAGAAAGAACAAGAACCATATGATACTCTCAATAGATGCTGAAAAAGCATTTGACAAAGTACAGCATCCCTTCCTGATCAAAACTCTTCAAAGTGTAGGAATAGAGGGCACATACCTCAATATCATCAAAGCCATCTATGAAAAACCCACTGCAAATATCATTCTCAATGGAGAAAAACTGAAAGCTTATCCGTTAAGGTCAGGAACACGGCAGGGATGTCCATTATCACCACTGCTATTCAACATAATACTAGAGGTCCTAGTCTGAGCAATCAGACAACAAAAGGAATTTAAAGGCATCCAAATCGGCAAAGAAGAAGTCAAATTATCACTCTTCACAGATGATATGATACTATATGTGGAAAACCCAAAAGACTCCACTGCAAAACTGCTAGAACTTGTACAAGAACAGTAAAGTGTCAGGATATAAAATCAATGCACAGAAATCAGTTGCATTTCTCTACACCAACAGCAAGACAGAAGAAAGAGAAATTAAGGAGTCAATCCCATTTACAATTGCACCCAAAACCATAAGATACCTAGGAATAAACCTAGCCAAAGAGGCACAGAATCTATACTCAGAAAACTATAAAGTACTCATGAAAGAAATTGAGGAAGACACAAAGAAATGGAAAAATGTTCCATGCTCCTGGATTGGAAGAATAAATATTGTGAAAATGTCTATGCTACCTAAAGCAATCTACACATTTAATGCAATTCCTATCAAAGTACCATCCATCTTTTTCAAAGAAATGGAACAAATAATTCTAAAATTTATATGGAACCAGAAAAGACATCGAATAGCCAAAGGGATATTGAAAAAGAAAGCCAATGTTGGTGGCATCACAATTCCGGACTTCAAGCTCTATTACAAAGCTGTCATCATCAAGACAGCATGCTACTGGCACAAAAACAGACACATAGATCAGTGGAACAGAATAGAGAGCCCAGAAATAGACCCTCAACTCTATGGTTAACTAATCTTCGACAAAGCAGGAAAGAATGTCCAATGGAAAAAAGACAGCCTCTTCAATAAATGGTGCTGGGAAAACTGGACAGCCACATGCAGAAAAATGAAATTGGACCATTTCCTTACACCACACACAAAAATAGACTCAAAATGGTTGAAGGACCTCAATGTGCGAAAGGAATCCATCAAAATCCTTGAGAAGAACACAGGCAGCAACCTCTTCGACCTCAGCTGCAGCAACATCTTCCTAGGTACAACGCAAAAGGCAAGGGAAGCATGGGAAAAAATGAACTATTGGGATTTCATCAAGATCAAAAGCTTTTGTACAGCAAAGGAAACAGTTAACAAAACCAAAAGACAACTGACAGAATGGGAGAAGATATTTGCAAACGACATATCAGATAAAGGACTAGTGTCCAAAATCTAGAAATAACTTAGCAAACTAAACACCCAAAGAACAAATAATCCAATCAAGAAATGGGAAGAGGACATGAACAGACATTTCTGCAAAGAAGACATCCAATGGCCAACAGACACATGAAAAAGTGCTCTATATCACTCAACATCATGGAAATACAAATCAAAACCACAGTGAGATATCACCTCTCACCAATCAGAATGGCTAAAATCAACAAGTCAGGAAATGACAGATATTGGCAAGGATGCGGAGAAAGGAGAACCCTCCTACACTGTTGGTGGGAATGCAAGCGGTGCAGCCACTCTGGAAAACAGCATGAAGGTTCCTCAAAATGTTGAAAATAGAACTGCCCTATGACCCAGCAATTGCACTACTGGGTATTTACCTTAAAGATACAAACGTAGTGATCCGAAGGGGCACGTGCACCCAAATGTTTATAGCAGCAATGTCCACAATAGCCAAACTATGGAAAGAACCTAGATGTCCATCAACAGAAGAATGGATCAAGAAGATGTGGTATGTATACACAATGGAAAACTATGCAGCCATCAAAAGAAATGAAATCTTGCCATTTGCGACAACATGGATGGAGCTAGAGCGTATAATGCTTAGCGAAATAAGTCAAGCGGAGAAAGACAACTATCATATGATTTCCCTGATATGAAGAAGTGGTGATGCAACATGGGGGCTTACGTGGGTAGGAGAAGAATAAATGAAACAAGATGGGATTGGGAGGGAGACAAACCATAAGTGACTCTTAATCTCACAAAACAAACTGAGGGTTGCTGGGGGGAGGGGGGTTGGGAGAAGTGGGGTGGGGTTATGGACATTGGGGGGGAGGGTATGTGCTTTGGTGAGTGTTTTGAAGTCTGTAAACCTGGCAATTCACAGACCTGTACCCCTGGGCATAAAAATATATGTTTATAAAAAATAAAACATTAAAAAAAAAAAGAAATTTCCATGTGAGAAGAATGTACTGTCTAGTTCCTTACCTATTCCTTCTCTATCAGCACAAAATTATTCATCTCGATACCAGATCCAGATGTTGTATCTCTACTGAAATACTTCACACTCATATCCCTAAATAAGTCCTCCCAGTCTAAGGCAACGCAACTCTCAGTTTATCTCTTTTATGGTTCTGATAAACTCCTTTGCTGTGATGATGAAATGTATAATACAGGTACAATGCTTAGAATATTTCTTTTTCCTTTAATTTCTTTTCTTTCCTTACCTTTTCTTTTCTTTTCTTTTTTTGTCTTCTCTCTCTCTTTTTAAGTATTTGTCCAAGCTTTTATTTGGCCCATCTCTACTTTATACATATTAACAAATTTAAAAGTCAGTTTTCATTTTTTCTGTTAATAATCTTCATAACTAATACATACACATATGTACCTATGTAATCTGATGTAAAACAAACGCAAATATGTATACACAGAAATAATTATAGGAACATGTTTTTAAAAAATGGAAACCAGAGATATTTACATAGGAAGACAAAACTCAAAACAAATATGCACAGTAAGTCTCTGTTCACCATAATCTTCAAGATTATTATCATAGCTATATTTCTTGTTTTGCCTTTCTCTTCCTTCTAAGAAAACTATGTGCTACTCAAATACACTCTTATACATGTATACTAGATAGCAATTCTTGAAGAACAAAACTTTTTTGTCCGCTAATTTTGTTTAAGTCAGTATTTCTGGACACCTGGGTGGCTCTGTCAGTTAAGGGGTTGACTGCAGCTCAGGTTATTACCCGATTGTCCTGGAATCAAAACATCGGTCTCCTTGCTCGGCAGGGAGCCTGCTTCTCCCTCTGCCTCTGCCTGCCACTATGTCTGCCCGTGCTGTCTCTCTCTGACAAATAAATAAATAAAATCTCAATAAATAAATAAATAAATCAGTATTTCCTACAGGTCATAGTATGGTACCTTTCACTAAAAAGAATATTATTAAATACTTGATATGGAAATTTAAAAAAAGGAAGAGAAAGGAAAGGATGGAAATAAAAATAAAAAGAGGATAAAAGAATGGAAGGAAGAAAGAATGGAACAGAAAAAAAAAAGGAAAGAATATTTTAAAAAAGAAAGGATTGTATAGTAACTGAGTAACAGGGTCTATTTCCTCACAGTGCCAGATACACAATATTCATTTTTTAATATAAATTTAAAATATATTCTCCATCATTTCTAACCCCCTATTAAAAAATATGGGAAATATTTGGGACTACTCTCATGATGTATTTATTTATTTATTAAAGATTTTATTTATTTGTTTGACAGAGAGAGAGATCACAAGTAGGTAGAGAGGCAGGCAGAGAGAGAGGAAGGGAAGCAGGCTCCCTGCTGAGCAGAGAGCCCAATGTGGGGCTCCATCCCAGGATCCTGAGATTATGATCTGAGTCAAAGGCAGAGTCTTAACGCACTGAGCCAACCAGGTGCCCCTCTCATGATGTATTTAAGAGTAAGAATTATTCACCAATTCCAGGCTGCTGTTCCAATGTCACTATTTCTGTTCATATATGCCATTCTTTTTTGGGATCTCCATTAGGTAGCCTAGAGTGGCTAGCGCAGATAATCTATTGTTCTTTAGCTTCTATACATGATACAAATTGAAATAATACAATGACTACTTTAGTACTGTAGTTCACTATCCCTGAGTGACAATATTAATAAGTGTCTTAGACAGCAACAAAAAATGAAGTAAGTGCTTGGAACATGTGTAATGTATGGAATGACACAGATAATAAGTCAAGCACTACTCAAGAGTTTGAAAGGTCTAAATGTAAAAATAAAGGCAGAGATATAAATTTACCAACTCCATCTCCTGCACCACTCAGAATGCCTGACAGAAGATGCCAGTAAGCAGAGAATGACAATGACACAAAATGGTTACCATGTCAGTCATGCCGAACAGGTTTTATCAAATTTCAAATAGCTAAGGACAATGTTTGCCAGTCTATAAAGCAATGTGCATACACAGCTGACAGGTTGGTGTTATGAATAGAATCGAGGAAGGGAGTAAACAAGTAAATTAGCAATTCCTGGATAGCTTGTTCATATTCCTACAGGACAGTGTTTAGAAGTAATTTCTAGCTTTTTTTCTGTCTTTTTGGACACCAAACCAACAGAAACAAATGATCCACTCTGATCACTTAATAGTACCCAATTTCACAATGAGGGTTTTGCTAAATCTCATTTGTTGGCAGATAAAAAATGAAAAATATCAAACATCAAAGGTATGTTTCCTCTGTGTCAAGCCCTAGGCTTGCTGATGAATGTGCAAATAAAGAAATAAAGAAATAAATACAGTGTCTTTGAGTTCATACACGTGGGACTAGAAGAGAGGTTAAGAGACAGAAAAGTAAACCAAGAATGAAGTTAGTTGAATAAAAGTATATTCACTATGTTATGCGGGCACTGAAGAGAGACTAACATCTGATGTAGGGTCGATTCTGATACTGTTTTCAGAGGACGATGATATCTGTCTCTTGCTATCAGGAGCTGTGCACCCAAGAACAACTAATTGTTATGTAATTAAGTAAACTCTGTATCAGCAAAATTGACAACACTCCAGGGAAACCCAGAAGAGAATGTCTGCCTAAGAGTTTTAGGAAGGTAATATTGTATCTAAACTTGAACAAAGACTTAGTTTATGATGTGGGAATGTGGGTGAAGTATCTTATAGGCAGGGAGCAATGGTTTCAGAGGCCCACAAACAAAGTATGTTTAAGGAACAATTAATAGTTGGAGTCAATCAAAGATATTTGCAGATAGGATGAGTGATGGGGGGAATGCTGCAGGATGGGTTTGGGAAGTAAGTTGAGTAAGACGGTGATGGACTTTTTGGCCATGGTAAGCAAATGCAATTTAACATTGTAGCGTTTTGGGGTAAAGATCAAAGACACTGAAGTAGGACAACTGCATTTTTAAACTATATTTTACACTGTAATCATAAATTAAAGGAGAAAACAAATTAGGAGGCTATTATATTATTCCATGAGGAGGAAAAATGAAAGCAAGTGTAGAGCAGGCATATACATATATACATACATACATACACATGTATATGTATATAATTAGTATTTAGAATATATATGTATATAATTAATGTCTTGTTATAGATTCCAAACATTTTAAAAAATGTTTTATTTACCTTAAGTCATTTAACACCTTGGAAAGTCTATATAATTCTCCCCTTTTCTATAATGCAGAAAATGAAGTCTCAGTTTCTGTGGCTAATATATGATGAGCACAGGATTCAATTGATACTGCCTTTGACAAAGATTTTTTTTCCTACTCATAAGAGATAATTCTAGATGAAAATATGCAAAGAAGAAAAGGATAGTGGCAAGTGTACTAAATACAGTATTTAGGGTTCGGTGCACACATTCATTTTTCAGACCACTAGGGTACCATTTAGTGTGATGCAGTAAATTAGAAAAACTCAGCTTAATACCAAGGAGTGTCATAGATACTGGAAATTATGAATCTCCAAAGGATCATAAAACTCTGAGCTAGAAAAAATGTTAAAATGTAATATAGTCTGTTCTCAACTTCTACTAAGACTGACTGAACATAAAATTCCTCTAAGAGATGGGTTCAATCCACCTGTGTTGTAAACCTAAGGCTCTGAACTCTGACAGAATCCTGCAAAAGATGAAAAGGATTTAGTGACAAGGTAGCCTGGTCCCTCATCCTGAGAAGATCACTAGGAATCAGGTTGACTATAAGCTATTGTACTTCACATATTCTGTAGTTACATGAGGTCAGATACTCAAATTTTCTGCCTCAACTTCCTTCTTCACTACCTCTTTTTTATTTCCTGATACTATGATTGTTTAATTTTCTTCTAGGAATAAAAGAGTATTCCTTTGCTCACTCAGCCATAAAAATATCTTTAAGAGGAGAACAAAAGAGGAAAAAAAACCTACAACATGCTATGGTACAATCTGTAGCTAAACTAAGGGCTTTTATGTGCAATGCTTATAATAAACACTCTTAGCATGATCATTATCATTTAAGAAGAAGAAAATAGTATAGGATAGCAGAGGGAGATAAGACTCCTTTTGTGTGTCTGAATTTTCTGAGACTCACCACTCCTAATCTCCAATAAAATGCAGAAAAATATTCCTTTTCTCTTACAGGGTCGTATTAAGTGTCAAATGAAATGGTTATATAAAAGAACTTTGTGAAGTAAAAAGTAACATGGCACATAAACAGACTTTGTTCAAGGAGCAATCCTTCATTATGTAAGGACCATGGGTCACGGAGTCCGCCCACAGGAATATAGCATTCTCTTGCCTGCAGTTGTCACCTGGACTCAAAACGTGTTGGTTATGGGTGCCCAAATAAATATTGTGCATATATTTTAAATTCTAATAGAAAGGATTCGTTAGTAGAGAGCTATTGAATCCATACCATTAATATCAGCAAATACATTGGAAAAACCAAACAATAAATCTAATGTGAAAATATGCCATAAATTAAAATCCCTATGTAATAATACATCAGTACAACTTTATGAAGTTCAATGACAGGCAAAATTAAGCTCTTATAAAAGAAATCAGAATAGTGGCTACCTCTAGAAGATAGACTGGGAAAATGAACACAAAAGCTGGGAAAAAGGAAATGTTTTATATTTTGAACTGGGAAGTGATCTAACTGGTATATACAAAGGTAAAAAAATCACTGAGCAATACCTTTAAAATCTGTGAATTTTACTGCATGCAAATTAGATCTCAATAACACCTTTGTTCTGGTTCTAGGCTTACTGCACACGTCTTGACAACATGATACTATTTCATAGAGCTCTTTCTCTACAGCCCATTTTATCTGGTCCCCTAATGGTGACTAGCATGTAGGAGAACTGAGTGTTTTCTTTGGAAAAAATAATGACTTTTGTCAGTGTTCAGTATCTGAGCATAGTGCTTTTAAGCTCATTTTGATTTCAAGTGCTACTAAACATAAATGTGCCTTAGTGTTACTAGAGGACGTCAGTTCTGCTCCAGTGAACCTGTAGAAAGGGATTGCTCCAACTACTTCTGGCCACTTTTGATTTGCAAATTGTCTCTATCTCGGCTTTGAGTTGTGAAAGTAAGAGCAGTTACTGAATTAAATGTTATGCATCTGTAAAGGCTCTCAGAATAGTTGTGCTCATCTGAGCTCCATTGTCTAGCACAGTTTTGGTACAAAATACACACAATGAATATTTGATAAATGAAAGGACAGATAGAGGATTTACTTGCTGTATCTCCATATGTGTTCTATTTTCTTGTTTATTTACATTTGCCTGCTAAGTTCTGTTGATACATAGTAGTCACTTTTGTTGAAGTTACATTTTTCAATAAAACATGATACTTAATTTATGTCACTCAAAAACCCACAGGGATTTTCTCACAAAATTCTTCCCAGGGCGCTCTCTTCTAATCCCGGCCCAAAGCAAAAGGGAAAAATTAGAGTGATTATATTTTCCCTAACTTTTTTTCGTAACAATGAGAAAGAATCTTCCTGCCAGATTCTGGAATAAAATACTACTTAATCTGAGATAAATTGGACAACGACTTGTTCCTTAACATCCCCAGGTAAAAATAACACGTTTTCTATACATTCCAGTGATAAGTGATTTTAACACACTTTTAAAACCTGAAAACAGAACTAAGATTTATAAACAAGAATGCGGAAATGACTCCATCTCTGACATTTTAAACCACAGTTGCCCTATCTGTAATTGTAATAATGAGGATTTTTCTTCTAAAGCTTCTAATTATAATAAGGGAATTATTTTATCCACATATACATCCTCCAAAGTTATACAGGGACAGATTAGTTCATATTTATAAAGCATGTTGAATATAAAAATGACAGTTTTAATTAAATTTCAAAGAAAGTTTTAAAACTTGGCTTTTTGTTACCAATTACTTGTAGCATGTTCTCTATAAATGTGGCATTGTCTATACAGCAAAGTTGTCATAACCACATGTTCTCTCCTAACTCTCTCTGATTTTACATTTAAGAAAACAACAAGAAAAAAAAAAGTGAGAAAGACTGTATGAGCAAAGTTTATATAAATTGGTTCTAAATTTAAGCAAGAAGCTATAAGACTATAAAAGCACAGCAAGTGGTGAAAATGTTTTAGATTTCTAGTAGTATAATATTCTTATTGGCTCTGGAACTTGTAATTTACATTTTCATTCATTCATCTTTCCTTCAAGGAGGAAAGGATTTAGAAGGGGGTGACAGACAAGTTAACAGATAATTACCAGACATTGTGATAAGTGCTTTCATGGAGAGAAGCAATTTGAAGTGCTATTTAGTTTAGCAAATTGCTCTCATACATATCGCACCATCTGATGCTCAAGGTAACATTCTGAGTAGGTTGAGTACATACTACCTATAGTGTCCCCATTTTACAGTTGGAAGAAGCTGAGATTTAATGAGTTCAAATTAATTTTCCTGAAATCATATAAAAAGCTGTCGAAACTGGGATTTAAACAAGATATCCTGACTTCTAATGTTGTGGCCAATCCAGTGAATACGTGTCTAACTGGTTAATACTCCTTAACCAGTATAATCTTGGGCTTCAAATGCTGATTCAAGTGACTCATAAATGGTGCAAACATTATTTTGTGGGACAAAAGGTGATCTTAGAGAGAAAAGCTAGTCTTAAAAAAAAAAGAGGGGGGGCGCCTGGGTGGCTCAGTGGGTTAAGGCCTCTGCCTTTGGCTCAGGTCATGATCCCGGGGTCCTGGAGCTCTGCATGGGGATCTCTGCTTGGCGGGGTGCCTGCTTCCTCCTCTCTCTCTGCCTGCCTCTCTGCTTACTTGTGATCTCTGTCTGTCAAATAGATAAATAAAATCTTAAAAGAAAAAAAAAAGAGGGAAGGTATAATAAGAACAACAGTAAAATAATGGATAAAAAAGCAAGGGCAAAGAATATTCTCCTAAGATCTAGTTAATACTATAAAGGTCCTGGTTCAGTACCATTATCAAATGAACTACGTAATACATAGTCATGTGTTTATGGAAGCTTTTAAAGCATATAGAGAACAGTGGAGAAATGATGTATTTAATTCATATAAGACAAGTAAAGGTAAGTAAGTAAGTAAGTAAAGTGTTAGAAACATAATTAATTGAACAAAGTATCTGTTTGTAGGGGGAAAAATACTGAAATGCTACTGAATAAGAATTAAAGATCTATTATAGAAAAATCCATAAAGCTTTCAAACAAATACCTAACTGAAATAAAAGCAAAAGGGATGCTACATTTTATTGGCAAAAAATAGAACACATATCTAGAGAGAGACCATTTATTTCACTGATTAGAATTCTTATAAATATAGTGAAGAAGGTGTCTCAATATTATATTTCTTACCTTGCTCTCCTTTTTCCTCCTTAATAAGTTTCAAGCTAAAATACCTTTGATGGAGGGACCTAAGTTTAGGGATTAAGTCTCCCCACCCCTTTTTTTCTAACAAAAAAAAGTTAGACATTAATGTGCATTTACAGCTTTTGGGGATTTAAGATTTTTTATTTTATGAAAGTCCAGGTGATTAAGTAAGTCTGCAAATCCTCTGTCGCATCCTGGGGTGATTACACAGCATATTACCCTGAATGGAGAGAGGTTTGACTGTTAGAGATGCATGTTATCCATGATATAAACTAAGCATTCTCATTAACAAGAGGAGTTTAAAGGAAAATTCAGAATGGAATGTGATATTAAACCATGAGGAAGACCTAATATGTGTTGGTTGTTTACTCTGAGGCAGACATTATGCCAGACTCTTAAATTTACCCCATTCAATTCTCCCACAACTGCTGTGACACAGGTCACTAGTTAAGGTTTTTAGTAGAAAGCACCAGAGGTTTACTTTGGCTAATTTAATAGAAACAGAATTTATTACAAGAATGTAGGGTGTCTCATAGAATCCCTGGGAAGTTTAAAGAAGGAGGCTCACAAAACTAGCATGATCAAGGGGGCTGGGCAGCCAGACATGGCCACATTCCTGACAAAAATACCTCTGGAGAGAACACACAGACCTTTGGCTCAGGCTGCTACATTGTTGACAGAGAACACTGGGTTTATTACTGATTTTGTTGCCATTTTGTCTCTGCAAAGTTAATTTGTCTGTCAGTAGCCTCAGGGAACTTTTAGGGGTGGTTGATATACGAAAATGAAGTCATCAGGAAGGGGGAAGTTTTCCTTAAAAGAATACAAATAAAAACTTGTCTTAAGCCTGAAATCGTATTTCATATAGTCCAAATACTAAAGTAGGGCCATTTTATAAGGAGATCACAATACAAATAACATATGCTTTTATATCTAAAAAATACCAGTATGCCTGAAATGGCCAAGTTGGAATGACTGAAAGAAGGGAGATGTTTAAAAATGCTGAACATTTTGTTGTTGTTGTTGGAAAAGGAACATGTGGCTTATTAAAATGCAAAATGAGTCTAGCTTCTTAAAACTGTTAACATGTTAACACTTTATTTCATA
Source organism: Mustela nivalis (assembly GCF_964662115.1). Classification (NCBI taxonomy): domain Eukaryota; kingdom Metazoa; phylum Chordata; class Mammalia; order Carnivora; family Mustelidae; genus Mustela; species Mustela nivalis. The sequence continues at coordinate 49,735,849 of NC_139021.1, forward strand.
TTCTAACAAATTTAGGTAAGAGAACTTAATATTTAAAATAAGAATATATAATGTAAACACATAAATGTAAAATAAATATTACAATAAATGTTATATATTTGATCTATTTCAGTGAAATATATTCCATATGGGCCATGGCAGATATCAATAACTAAGGGATGATGGGGCGCCTGGGTGGCTCAGTGGGTTAAGCTACTGCTTTCAGCTCAGGTCATGGTCTCAGGGTCCTGGGATGGAGCCCCACATCAGGCTCTCTGCTCAGCAGGGAGTCTGCTTTCCCCTCTGTCTCTGCCTGCCTCTCTGCCTACTTGTGATCTCTGTCAAATAAATAAACAAAAAATCTAAAGAAAAAAAATTCTTAAAAAAATAACTAAGTGATGATATTTTGTCTGTTTTACATCATTTCCTTGTGTTAAGGATATCTTATTTGGGAGTGTCACTGTAGACACAGTGACAATGTGTAAGTAGAGGACAGTTGCATCCCCACATGGTTTGAAATGACAGTAAAAATTGTGTCAGTGCCTACTGTTTCACTCTTCTGTGGAGTGACTCGTGCAGAATTCCCTTTCTAAGCCAGAACTGAAGGGTAGAGTGGACTGCTGAAAAGTCAGTAAACAGAAATAGGATCGGAGTGAAGAATGTTCAGTTTCTCAAAAATGTCAAAGCTTATTATTATGGATTTTGGCCAAGGAACATGTTGTAAGAAGAAAATGAGGTTACAGTGAATGTTCAGAGCATTTTTTTGTCTCTTTGAACTTCTTTCAATTAATCATTTTTGGCTGCAAAAATATGTCTTTTCATAAGATGTTCCCTGTAGCTCCATGAACTTTTCTTTCTCTTCATTATCATAGCTTCTCATCTTATTACTAAATGTTCATTGGTTTTACTATTTTGTTCATTAATTAAAATCAGAGAGACAATGATTAAAGTTGTATGAAGAATGTGTTTCATATATTCATGTCTTACATCATACTCAGGGTTTCCTAATAGTAATTATAATCTAATACTGTTACTCCTAAGTAAAGAGAAAACTTGTAAGTCAAAAAGAGTAATAGAAGGAAAGTACCTCCAGATGTAGCAATGACCTCCTAAAATTCTCTCTTCCATAAAATCAAAATGAACCCTGAATTTTTAAAAATCAGCACTGTCAGAAATCTGGACATTCACCAATGGCTTATAAAATTTGGAGTACAATTTATTCAAGAAAAAAATGGTTGATAGTAAGAAGAGCGAGCTTTGCAATTTTTAGCTCTTAAAAATCACTAGCTCTGCAGTCACAGTGAACACCAGCAGGTAGCAGCCCCTGGAGGGGCCAGATGGGGTTAGAGCAACAAAAATGTCCCATACCTGCAAAATTGTCACAATTTGACCTGTCTGGCAACTCTCATGAAAAATCTTATTCACAGGACATTTCTTTATTTTACCTGACATCTTGCTGCATGAGGGAAGACCTTTCCCCAAAGCTTTTCACTTAACAATGGCTGCCTTTGGCAGTGATACCAGTTAGAGCAAAAAAAAAAAAAAAAAGATTGCCAGAAAACTAAAAGGGAAAATCTGTAGAGAGAAATGTCCATGTGGGACTTGAAAAGCTCCAGCATATTTAATGGAGATTTGGAAGGCCATGGGCACGTGCAGGGCTGTGCTATGACCAAGAAAGACCTTAGAAAGCCTTAATGTCTTACTTCTGGCAGACTTTGAAGCTAAGCTGCTAGAGCAATGAAGGTGTGCCTCCACAAGCACACAGCGCTTTTCAGCAAAAGGTAGGAGACTTATTGTTTCAAATAAATTATTGAAAATAATCATTAAGTGACCACTAAGCTAACTGAAGAGACTTCAGTGGTCACCCTATAGAACAACAACAACAATGATAGTGATTTTGTAGTGTGGTTTCAATAAATCACTAAACTAACAAGCAACACCAACAAAAACAGCACCAAGAACAAATCTGAATGAGGTGGGTGAATCTCAGGATCTTCACATTATATTACTTAAAATATCCAGTTTTGGGGAGGCACCTGAGTCACTCAGTCAGTTAAGCATTCAACTCTTGATTTCAGCTCAGCTCATGATCCCAGGGTCGTGAGCTCAAGCCCCAATTCAGGCTCCATGGTGAGCGTGAAGTCAGCTTGAGATTCTCTCTCTCCTACTTCTGCCTCTCCCCACACTCACGCATGTACTCTTTCTCTAAATAAATAAATTAAATCTTTAAAAAATAAATGCATAAAATACCCAATTTTCCATCCTACCTGTCTTACTCCTTTAACATTCTCAACTTCCTGATTAGATATGCACTATTTTGATTCCCATTTATTTTATTTTATTTCTTTTCAGTGTTCCAAAATTCATTGTCATTTTAAAGATTAAGAAACTGAAGCATAGGTAAACTAAGTTTGTTGATTATTTAAAGACTATTGAGTGATTATCATGTGCCACTCACTGTTCCAGGTACAGATATGCAGTAATAAAGAAGACTGTCAGTGATGTTATTATTGAAAGCTTATAAGAAAATATCAGTAACAATAAGTTATATAAGGAAAATAAAAAGATGAAAGGATGATGTAATAACAAAACAAAACAAAACAACACAACAAAAAAAAAACAATTGGATACGTTAGATTAGTGGTTAGGAAGATAACTTGCCCAAAATTATATAGTTAACTAATGTAAACTAGGGTTCAAACTCAGTTCCATGAAGTGTGAGGGTAGAGGTATTTGCCTCCCCTTTTTACTGTTGTTTTGCCAGCATATCACTGAAATATTTGTTGAATAAAATGCATAATAGCTAATATTTATTGATGGCATGTTATTCATTGTACCATATTATTTCCACAATATTTAAAAATATTTATAAGGTTAATATTATTACTCTTATTTTAAGGATTTTGAATCTGAGGTTTACTCAGTAAAATAAAAGGGTCGCGTTTACACTGTGGCTCTGTAGAGGTGGATATTTGAACGGCTGAATCTCCAAACAAGTCTGAAAATAGGAATATCTTATGGATGAGCATTTACAGTGAACCTCTTTACTACTCCATAGGTTTGGGAATATTGCCACTGTGTGGATCTTTTTTTCTTTTCAGTGCAACAGTATTCATTGTTTTTATACCACACCCAGTGCTCCATGCAATATGTGCCCTCCATAATACGCACCACCTGGTTCCCCCAACCTCCCACCTCCCGCCCCTTCAAAACCCTCAGGTTGTTTTTCAGAGTCCATAGTCTCTCATGGTTCTTGATGCCAGGTTGTGGGAAAAGCCCAGATTCTTGTCTCTTGGAATCTGGATGCTTGCTCCAGCACCCTGAAGAGAGGAACTCCGTATTTCTTGAATGCAAGAAGTCATCATCAGTCAGTGAGAAAAGAAATTACAAAACTGTTAAATACCCAAATCTAAAGTTACCACTATGTCATAGGATAGCTTAAGAGTAAAGATACTCTTTTCTGTTTTTTTGCTGGCATTTTGCTAAAAGTGTAACATTAAATCGTGAATGATTTTTGAGTTAGATGATACCTACACATATCTCAAAAACTAGGATGTAATTTGGATATTGGGCTCATTCTGGCTCTTGTGATAAGGAATAGCAATGGATAAAACCTAATGTAATCTGCTTTGGTGATTAAGTTTGGGAAATGGACAAAAATTTCAAATTGTACTTTGTTTTCTGTGTTCTAGGTATTTAAAATTTTGGTCTATTTATAATAAAAATTGAATGGAATATGCAACTCTCAAAACCAATATGATTTCCATTTCTGAATAATACAAAATGTTCTCATTTTATCTTGAGCTGTTTGATATCTTAGCAGTGATTATCATTATATCTTATATAATCTAAGCAAAGTTAGAAAATCTGTTGACATTTCAGCCTACAGTCAGGAAGTGCTTCAAGGTTGGTTGGAGATAAATCATCTTTAAGTGCAAGGATCAGTTGATGGTAACAAAATGCCTTATCTCCCATATTATTGTGAACCCCTCATTAAGCATGCTGTGAGGAAAGACTACAAATCTGGCCAGCCAGGATAGATCAGTATGCTGTTCCACATCAATTTGTACAGTAATTTGGTTTGCTGCAACACTGAAGATATCTATCAGTTGCTTTCTAAGAGGAAATGCATCAAAATATTCTTTTGATTTTCTTTTGACTTAAAAATAAAGTCCCCGTTTTCCCACAACACAATGAATGTATTTATTCTCCACATTCCAAAAATTTTCATAGGATACATGGCAAAAGAGTCTAATGCATTCTCTTTGATTTCTATCAGGAGATAGCTCACAGACGGCTTCCTTAGCCTATGACTTATTCAGCTTCTTCCATGGTGCTGGCAACCCTCAAAACTAATTCCATACCTGTCTGTTGAATTCTTTAAGTGCCACATTTAGTTGCTGGCACTGGGAATACAGTGGTGCACAAAAGTGATTACCATTTCTGTTCTCATGGAGATTCCTTGTCAGGGAAAATCCATAGCCAAACTAATTTTTCTATTCACATTAAATTCTTACATACCCTCTACCTACTTTAATTTCTCAAGTGGCCTATTGATTTTTTTTCAAGCCTAAGACCCTATATACAAGCATATTGGAAGGTTGTTGCAAGTGAACTAACAAGTTCAAAGCGACAAATGTAAATAGAAATGAGCAATGATGAAAGATATGTAATTAATCTCACTCAGTCAAATATTCAAGGATGAACCAGAAGCTACATAAAACATAATGTCAACTTCTCACTTTATTTTACTTAGATAAAAATTCAAAGAAAAAAAATACTATACTTCCTAGCATGCTTATTTATGGTTCTAGGATAAGACTAGGCGGAACCAAGGTTATCTATCACCTTATTTTTTTTATGGCCCGTGATCACTGTATTTTTTATGATTCTCTTCTTTCATGATTTCTATCATGTTGCAAGTCAGGAAACTGTAAACGATAACTGATAGTATCTGCAATTAAGCCATTAAGCAACATGGTCTTATAATAATATAAAGATATATTACAAAACAGGTCTCAGGTAAAGAAGTTGTGGAAGTTCATTTTTCAATTATTTTTTGTGACAATTATACAAGGAACCCTTCTTGACCTAATTCTAAGCTTATACTTAACTACAGTCACCATTTACAATGGTTCGTGAATGTGATTAAATTTCATTGTGTTCCTATCATCTGCTTCTCAGAGATTTTCAGTTATTTTTAGACATCTTATAAATGCAACCAGATTTATGTTTTATTTCTAAAATTTAAAGATACCATTTCCTAATGCTTTGTAAGCAGTCTAAAATAGTTTGAGAACACCATTATATCATTAATTTGGGAATGAAAGGGAGAAGAGTTCATTTTGTTTATTTCATTCCTAATTGTATTTCTGTCCAGAAGTTTTCACATTTTCTAGCAAGTTTTATTTGGTATTGCATTCATGAAGCCCTCATTGATGAAGTGATCCAGAGATATTTTATGAGCATCTGCTATGAGGTCATCAAGGCTCTGATTTCTGAGGATTGAAATTAAAGTTTTTGATTTCACTAAGAGGGATGTATACTATAGGCAGTAAAGATAAATATGACAGAGGAAATACTAAGAGTGGTGAAATCAGGTACAAGAGGTATTTAACCCATTCTATATAGCCCTTTATTTCATACCACCATATTCTAAGCATCAACCTGTACTCAATCTGATTTGTGCAGATTTATCAATCACTTGGCAAAGAGCATATCTTTTCGATGAAGTGTATACTTTTTGCTGTAATGTCACAGTAATCGATATCATCCAAAATGTATGTCTTCACATATATGTATGATATAAATTATGTAAAGATGAGTGCTTTGTTATGTTAGTGGGTATATATGTATTTATGTTCAAACACACACACACACACACACGTGCACACATATTCAGTTGGCCTTTGCACGATATGGGTTTGAAGTGTACAGGTCCACCTACATGTAGATTTTTTTTTCTTTTTAAAGATTTTATTTATTTGTGAGAGAGAGAGAGAGCGCAAGCACAGGCAGAGAGAGTGGCAGGCAGAGTCAGAGGGAGAAGCAGGCTCCCTGCGGAGCAAGGAGCCCGATGTGGGACTTGATCCCAGGACGCTGGGATCATGACCTGAGCCGAAGGCAGCTGCTTAACCAACTGAGCCACCCAGGCGTCCCAAGATTTTTAATGATAAATACAGTACAGCATTATAAATGAATTTTCTCCTCCTTATGATATCCTAATAACATTTTCTTTTCTCTAGCTTACTTTATTGTAAAAATACATTCTCCGATACATATAATACACAACACATGTGCTAATTGACTGTTTATATTATTGGTAAGGCTTCTGTCAGCAGTAGGCTATTAGTCATGAAATTGTGCAAAATTAAAAGTTAAACAGATTTTCCACTGCACGGGCCTTGGCAGCCCTAACCTCCACATTGTTCAAGGGTCAACTACATATATATGTCTGTATCAAACAGATACAAAAACATGTATGTACCTATTTATGTATACATATGTATATGCATATATGCACATATGCACATGTGCATATACATATAGTATACATACATAGTATACATAATGTATACTGCTTAACCAACTGTATACTATGTATGTATACTATATGTATATACATCTATGTCCTATCTACACAGAAGGAGGGACTGGATTAAGTCTGATGTTCAAAGGATTTCAATTTTTATATTTTACTTTCTTTGACCTTCATGGATTTGCCTCTATTGAATTGAGGTTTTGTCATTTTACCTTGAGATTGCTTTGAGGGACATGTTCATTAGGATTCAGGTAAAGCTTAAAATTTATGGTTTTATTTATTGCAATGACATTTTGCAATGTCTCCCACATCACATAGGGTCTTCTTTTTAAAAAATTCTATGGGGGTTGGAATGAGGAGATTATTCTCATGAACCAAGGCGATGCTCTTAATCTTTTAAGTGCAGTGATTTTTGAAATGTTATTTTTACCTTTACTTTAGCCACTAGAAAATTAGGAAAAGAAAAATGTTACTTCACTTTTTCATGAGCTTTGCTTTTTCTTAATGTTTTCTTTCCTGGGGCACCTAGGTGGCTCAGTGGGTAAAAGCCTCTGCCTTTGGCTCAGATCATGAGCCCCGCATCAGGCTCTCTGCTGGGCAGGGAGCCTGCTTCCTCTTCTCTCTCTGCCTGCCTCTGTGCCTACTTGTGATCTTCATCTGTCAAATAAATAAATAAAATCTTAAAAAAGAAAATGTTCTCTTTCCTTATGTATTGTGTCAAGTATTATCTTAGGCATCAAACAAAATATGAGATGCAAAAGTGTATTTCGTATGCATTCTCTCTATTTAGGTTTTATGAACAAATTGGGATTTTAACATACAAAGATGTAAACAATACACTGCTTTTTTATTTAGTTACATGTTTAGTTGATAGTTTTTCATTTTAGCATTAAATAGCCTAAATTTTTCCTGCTATCATTTACATTTTCCTTTTTAGTGTTCTATTTTTATTATGATGACATCTGGTATTCCATATTTATAGCACTGGGTAAGAGGATAGTATTCATTTTTAACTTGTTGATTATTTATTTTCTGTAAAAATAATTTGGGCCTCCTGAGCCCAATCTTATTCTGCTGGTAGACACAGCAAACTTTTATGACAGAGACACAAGTTTAATTCATCAGTATAAAAGGAGAATATATCTGGTTTAAGGATCTAAAGAAACTGTGGCTTGTATTACTGCGGAATAAAACAGAGAAGGAAACCAGAGCAACTGAGGGTCCTTTTTCTGAAAGAATTATGCTTTTACCTCATGGAATTCTTTTCACTATTGATTGGCTCATGTTCATGGCATTGTTAGAACCACTTTGCTTCCTTTTGACTTATTTTTCTCAGCTCTTTTCCGTGGCTGTGCAATGTTTCACACTAATCAAGCCCGCCTTCTTGGTTAAATCCAGTAGTTCTTTGATAAGCACGAGGGTTAGAAGTGACAGCTCAGAGAAGAGTATAGACAAGGAATGGATCATGAAGATTTCAGTAAAGAAGTATGATTCCCTTTCTTCTCACCTTAGTCTAATGTGTTTGTAGATGTGTAAATTAATTTTTAGCTTATAAAAATAATACATTCAGAGTGCTTGGACTCGTTAGGAAAACAAAGGAAAACATGGAAGAATAAGAGTGCTTTCGTATGTTAAGAACCTTTTCCCCATTCAGTTCACTATTAAAAAAATTTAATGAATGTCCTATGGATTATTGTTTAATTCTAGTGTGTTGGTCTGATGTAAGTTTATCAGCTCAAACGTTTAAATGATTTCATTATATTTTGAATTTTGGTGAGTCCAGTTTCCATATATGCCAGTTGTACTATACTGTCTCTTTTTAAATAAGTACCAATAGTCAGAGAACCAGGTTTAATGTTGTGCGTGCTGGGCTAGAAGGACGTGTACAATATTTCTTAAAATTACATTAGCTTTATTATTTACATCAGTAAATATATGCAATCAACTTGTGCTCCCAATTTTAGTTTATTTTTTTTAAAGATTTTATTTATTTATTTGACAGACAGAGATCAAAAGTAGGCAGAGAAGCAGGCAGAGAGAGAGAGAGGAAGGGAAGCAAGCTCCTTGCTGTGCAGAGAGCCCGATGCGGGGCTCGATCCCAGGACCCTGAGACCATAACCTGAGCCGAAAGCAGAGGCTCAACTGAGCCACCCAGGTGCCCCAGTGCTGCCAATTTTAAATGTCACTCAAAACTGTAAGAATAAGATCTTATTTGAGCTTCAGTGATATCAGAGACATTTTGCAGGATGTTTATATTTGATGATGCATAGTAATTTACTCTTAAGGTAGGAAATGTTGAAGAAACTGGTATGCATCTGCACTTGTACTAAAATTAAAAAATTATATGTATCAGTGGTTTTTTGAAGAGTGTCATAAAATATTGGTCCTTCTGACTACAATTTGATACCTCATGATTTAGGAAATATGAGACGTTCCTTTTGACCAGAAAATGAAAAAAAGAAACAAATGAATACATGTATTTATAATGTAGACCTTCCTCATAACTAAAGAAAATAATGACAAAATCAGAGCAGATATTTGTAAACTTCACCAATTCCATGATCTTGGATCAAACCTAAAATTGTTCTTTGGCTGATATATTGCTAGTTTACTTAAAAATACAAATTATAAAATGTCTTTCTCTTTTTTGATAATAATTACTCAACAAGGCCATACTGAATACAATGTATAGATCGGATGATCAAAATACATTTAACTTATTGTATTTCATAATTTAAGATAAATACAACCACACAATTTGTCTTGTTTTGGATTGAATTTGCCTCAAATTATTAAATTATTAAAGTTAATATAACAGTGGTATATGGTTATCAACAGAATTTATTTATTTTTGAAGGAGTTTTTAAAATACCATGGGGGAAGGAAATGTTAAAGCTCTAAATTTAAAATAAATTTAACTACATGAATATTTATTGTAAAAATTTGTTTAAAACATGGGTGTAAAAAGTAGTCAAAGAGATGCATTTTCTTGTGTAAAAGAGACAATTTACATTTTTCAGGAGTTAAGAATTTGAGCCACATGCACATGATATTAACACCTAATAAACAGTAGAAATAAGAGAAATTCTATATTGAATAAGAACATAAAACACTTCATTAATAATTCAATTGTAAACTTTTATTTATCCATTTTATCTTGTAGGTAGCCTTCTAGATGTAGCCTTCTAGATACTATTGAATAGTTCCAAGATCTTACTTATTGAAGATTCACCATGGTGAGTTTCTTGAAAAGTTTTGATACCTTGGTTTCTGACTTCTGGAATCACAGAAGTTTATTTAAAGATAAATTTCTAGTGTCAAAAAGTAAAATGAAGTGACCTACATAGACAGTTGTGAAACTTCAGGTAAAACAGTAAGTCCAATACTTTGGTTAACAAAAATAAGAAATTTCAACAGACTAAAAGGGTGGTTATAATCAGTCACTGAAATAGCACACTTGATAGCTTTAAAATACTTGCATGAGTGAATGAATGAATATATTTTTAGAGATTTATATAGTTGCTGTTTAAATAATTTAAATTTGAAAACTTTGATGAACATTTTTTTATGATACATAGATTTTTTTTTTTTAACCTTACTAATAAAAACTGTTTGACATCTGATTGGCTGTGGGAGCTCATCTGGAATCAAGGGATTTATATGTTGGCCATACACTGTAACGATTTCTAACTGAAAGGCAACAAAAAGGTTTAGAACACATTTCAGAGTCAAATCAAATTTTTTATCTGATTCCTTCCATATATTGATTTCAGAAGCCCTATCTCCTTGGATTTTAAGGATTTTTAAATTTTTTTATTTTTATTATTTATTTATTTATTTATTTATTTTGGTAGCTCTCTTGTAGTTACACCCATTCTGATCACAACACAAAACAGTTCATACCAATTTTCTAGGACAAGGGTTACTAACTTTGTGTCAGCAAATTTCTGTGTAAGAAATACACAAGCTTGGGGTGCCTGGGTGGCTCAGTCGGTTAAGCAGCTGCCTTCGGCTCAGGTCATGATCTTGGGGTCCTGGAATCAAGCCCCGAATTGGACTCTCTGCTCAGCTGGGAGCCTCCTTCTCTCTCTCCCTCTGCCTGCTGATCTGCCTACTTGTACTCTCTATCTCCGTGTCAAAAAAAAAAAAAAAAAAAAAAAAAAAACCTTTTAAAAAAAAAAGAAATACACAGGCTTGTATATATCCACACTTTTTGGCAATTAGCTATCATTTCATTTTCTGAACTATTAATTATTCTAATAAGACTAAAAAGTGAGTTTATTTTGGCAAAGGTATTTGTTTGGGGCGGGTGCTGAAATTGGGACAATCCAGGATGAGAGAAAGGGTCTCACATTTCCCCAAAAAGAAAAATAAATGATCAAGTGTGGTTTTCTTTTTCAAATATCTTAAGTTCAAGTCTTACAGAAAAAGAACAAAAGTCAACATAAGTATTGAAGATTTACATTTATTTGTCATAGGCATGATGTTTAAAAACAAGTGATGGGGCACCTGGGTGACTCAGTTAGTTCAGTGTCTATCTTCTTTCTGCTCAGGTCACAATCTCAGGGTCCTGGGATTAAGCCTAGCATCCAGCTCCCTGCTGGGTGGGAAACCTGCTTCTCCCTCTCCCTCTGCCTGCTGCTCCCCCTGTATGCGCTCTTTCTCTTTCTATCTTTGTCAAATAAAAAAATAAAATTAAAAAATAAAATAAAAAATAAAAACAACTGATTATCTTAAAGTTATAGGCTCTTTTTAAAAAGAAATTCTATAGGTACAATTTTCTTTCATATTTAGAAATACTTCCTTTATTCTACTATTTATTATTTTCTCAGATAATATTATGTTCAATTGCTGGTTATTGGTCAAATATTTTTTCAAATTGTTTTTAAAGATACCCAGAAAATTAATATATACTAATTATTTTCAACACAGAAATTCTTTATTTGACATGGTTCATATTACTTGCATAGCAGTTACTTAAGGTAGTTTGTTGATAGCAACAGGCATCAAAAGAACATTTTTCATTACTTTTTTTGTTGGGTTGAAGTTCAACATAGAGTTTCTTTTTCTTTAAAGACCAAATAAGTGAATAACTATTTTAATATTGAAAGCCATTTAGAGAAAATTTCAAGCAGCTTCCAGTATTTAATTCCAATCTAGTTTCCCAAATTTAGCATTTGTGTTCCCTGAATTTAACTGAATATTTTTGCCCTTCATTATCAGTCTTGGTGTATACTAAATGGAAGTTGGAGTACGGCAAACTTTACAGTAGTTTCTATTAGAATATTTTTGGCTGGGATTCAATAGGAGAAATTTGGACTTCAATGTGTAACTTAAAGTTTTAATTTTTTCATAGCAATTTTTAATTCAAAGAATTTTGAATAAATTCTAATTCATTTGGGACTCTTTCAAACCTCATTTCTGTAAAGAAGTTTGCAATTATTTCTTTGATCCAAACTTATGAAGCTTTCTTTTGTGGAAGGAAACTTGACTTTTAACGAGGGGTAAAAGGGAAAGCCAGAAATTCAGAGATACAAAACATTCTTTGTTATAAGATTATCAAACAGTAACTTGGGAGACTTTTTTGGGAAGAGGATGGGATTTTATTGTTACTTTTATACTAGATGTTATTTTCTCACTTGTCATGAAACAGAAAGACTGGAAGATTCCACATTTACTTTTAAAGAATTTTAGGCTATAATAAAATGCATGCTGTTTCATTAAAGTTGAAGTTTGTCATTATTCAATAATCATTTTCACTGGTGAAGCCTCCATCACTCAGTCTAATTAATACCTTTGTAATCCCCTATATGAGTGTACAAGACCTTTAGACTTAAAATGATCCAATTTTCAGTAATAAAAAGCTCGTAGGAATTACTCAGTACTCAACTTACAACTCCTTTAAGTGCAAGCAGACACATTATTGTCCATCATTTAGATAAAGAGCCACGTAACTATGAATTACAACTGAAACAATTACACTTTTAAAATATGATTCTGCTAGAATTCATTACAATATTCTGATTCTTTATCATGTGCTATTCAACCACATGTATTGATATTGGGATGACCTCATTAATTATAGTGACAGAGTAATGGATAAGGGTTGTATTACACTATCATTCATGGCTATGGAGGAAAACTAAGCATCACTTTCAATACCTTTAACACTGAGTATTAGAAAAACATAAAGATTAAAAGCTGAACACTAGTATAATTGCCATGATTTTCTATCTAAGTCCTTCCAGTCTGAAGAAGAAAATGTTTGGACCTATAGTGTTTGGGTACACTAAAATCTACCTGTGATTGTGAAATCACCGAATCTGAATCATCCCTCCTCACTTGTCAAGAAGTAGGATGTTTCTGTTTAAGCTTTAGAGTAAAAGTAACCATCCATTCCTGCTGAGGGTGGAAAAATGTTTTCAGGGTATATAAAAGATTATTTCCAAATGCAGATACACAGCAGACTAAAATATTTAACTAGGTCAGAGAATTATGTTTTTATATCCTAAATCTACATGAACTTTGAGTATATAATTATAATAATGATAGTTTTAACTACCTGTTCTACAAAATGTTTACAAATGTGGAAGTAGACAATCATTTACTTTTATTTTTTGACAGATGCATAAAATTGTTCTATATTTTATTCATATTAAAAACACAATATTTATCTGCTTTTCATTATTTTAAAATATAAAAATCCCTCATAATTATTATTGCATTCTTTTTGTCCTAAGATTTTATTTATTTATTTGACAGAGAGCATGTATGAGCCTGGGGGAGGGGTATAAGGAGAAGGAAAAGCAGAATCCCCAGTGAGCAGGGAGCCCAAGGCGGGGCTTGCTTGATCCCAGGACCTTGATCATGACCTGAGCCAAAGGCAGATGCTTAAGCTTAACCAATCGAAACACCCAGGGGCCCCATCATTTCATTCTTTATAAAAAGTGTGATAAACCTTTATGGACTTTTAAAATTTGGGTAAACACACAAGCCTATGCTCACACATATGTATGTTTGTGTTTTCTACCTATCATATAACCTCTACCCTCCAGCTGTAGTTTATGTTCCATTATTAATATTACTATCTTTTCACTGAATACTCTTCAAAAACATATTTTCTCAGTACTGAATACTAACCTATATTTTTTTCCTAAAAGGTCTATAGTGAAATCCAGCTCTCTTCACATGACAAGATTCTGAAACAGCCACTAAAAGGCAATCACAAACCAAAAAGCCTACATTAGGTTAAAAAAAAAAAATCATATCCCCTTTCTTAGGAATCAATGTTTTTTACTCCTGTCTTCAAACCTCCTATAAAACACTTTCATGTAGAAAATTAATATGGGAAGGTGGAACATTATGGTGGAGATTAATCCCCAGACAAATTTTTGATCCTGGGTAAACTTAAAATTTTTTTTAAAATTTTTTATTTTTTATAAACATATATTTTTATCCCCAGGGGTACAGGTCTGTGAATCACCAGGTTTACACACTTCACAGCACTCACCAAAGCACATACCCTCCCCAATGTCCATAATCCCACCCCCTTCTCCAAACCCCCCTCCCCCCAGCAACAATGAAACAAGATGGAATTGGGAGGGAGACAAACAAAATTTTTGTTGTTTTTACAATGGTGAGAAGATCCGTTAGGAAGAAGGAAGAAGTTACACCAGTCTGTGAGAGAAGGATGAGGCACTGAAGGACAGCGATACAAATAATAATGAGCGCTGCTCACTCAAACCAGAAAAACCCCAAGAAACGAAAACTGCCTCTCACCCCGGTCTTTCAAAGTCCCACCATTTTGATTTTTTCCAGCAGTTAAGTTCAGACATCAGTACTTGCTCCTTTTCCCTGTTGCATTCGCCTTGAATAAAGCCTCCCTACTCTGTTCAAATTTGTCCACTGCAAGTTTTGCTTTGGCAGGCCATTGTACAGGTCCTTCCACTGAGGAAAAGCTACCTGGAGCTGGGTTTATATTTCTGGGGATTTGTTTCTGTAGACTTAAGACTCATGCATCTTTATGGATGATGTAGTCGGAGAAGATTACTGGGGACAGAAACTGCAGCTACTAAAGAGCAATGTTTTCAAGTAAAACATTGATGATCACTGAAAGAAAACTTGACAACTGGTATCCAAACTCCCCCAGACATTTTTGTGGTCAGTATCATTTGAAGACTAGAACTTGGGGCGCCTGGGTGGTTCAGTCATTAAGCATCTACCTTCAGCTCAGGTCATGGTTCCAGGGTTCTGGGATCAAACTCTGCATCGGGCTCCCTTCTTTGTGGGAAGCCTGCTTCACTCTGTCCCACTCCCCCTACTTGTATTCCCTCTCTCACTGTGTCTCTCTCTATCAAATAAATAAATAATATCTTTAAAAAAAAAATGAAGACTAAGACTTGCTATAGCAGCAGATGCAGGGTACAGAATAAATGGTATATCTTGACAAGACGGTAATTTTATCCCTTTAATGATGTCTAGATTTTTGATTTGTTTTGTTTTATGTTCATTTACACTTTTGCATGCAGAACAATTTTTGCATTGTCTCTTCTGTCTATGACATGAACACTCTCGACTTCTGGTTTGTCTCTTTATTGCAGCAACTTTCTTGGGCTGTAATAATATTTGTCAACTCAGGTCTATGGAATTTAATCCCTTACATCAATTCTATGGCATACAGACTAGAGAGATAAGGATAAGCTTTTCTGGATTAGCCCCTGTATTTATTATCAATTATTGAATAACAAATTACCACAAACTAAACAGTTTCAAACAACACATGTTTATCTAACAGTTACTATACTTAGGGGTCCAGACGTTACTTAACTGGGTCTACATCTTCAGGATCTTTCAGAGAGATGAAATCAAGTGCTGCCCAAGGTTGAGCCTCATCTGAAGGCCAGACTGAGGAAGAATAGCTGACAAGCTCTCATGCTGTGAAAAGATTGCAATTTATCAAGGGCTATTGGAACAAGCATGTCAGTTTCTAGTAGACTATTGGCTGGTCAAGCACCAAGGTAGGCCAGGAGACAGAAGAAAGGAAGGCAGAGTATGCACAGCAGCCTAGAATGAAAGATGAGGGTAAGCAAGCTGAGAAGGTTTAGAATTAGACAGTTTCAAGAATTCCAGTAAACTCTGGCTTGTAGGGATTGTCCCTGTTTGTCCAATATGTGACCATGGGTTGATGTGGGCTGAGGAATAGTATTCTGCACTGTAGAACCCTGATAAAAAGGAGTAGGTTGGGGTATGGACTCAGACTAGCTAGTTTGCATATCAAACACTGACTCACAGGCAAGTTGTTGGTGATATCTATGAATT
The DNA here is from genome assembly GCF_964662115.1 of Mustela nivalis. Taxonomy (NCBI): domain Eukaryota; kingdom Metazoa; phylum Chordata; class Mammalia; order Carnivora; family Mustelidae; genus Mustela; species Mustela nivalis. The sequence continues at coordinate 49,751,687 of NC_139021.1, forward strand.
CACTAACTCTGGGAGGTGAAGTCCTGCCCTAGATGTGCAGTACCCTAAGATGTTAAGAAATGATAAAATACAGAAAATTAAAAAAAACATGATTACCACATCCTTTTAATCATATGCTATTCTCAGAACTTTGACGGTTTAATTTTAATGCAATAATGGGAAGGATTTATATTCAGTTGATGAGAATAGCAAAGTGATTGAAACATGGAAGTCTGACTGCTCGGGTTTGAGTACCAGTTTTGCCACTATTCAACCCCAAAAGTCAGTGTCCTTGTTTGTACAATAGAGAAAATAATAGTTTTTCCTTGATATATATTTTAACATATTTTAACAGTAAATATGATAATGTGTAAACTAATTAGCCCAGTATCTGGCACATAATGAATCTTCAGTGGATACTAATTAGTTATCTTATTATCTCTAATAATTCTGTAATTTCCAAGCCTCAGGATGGCTGTTGGAATCTTTCCAGATTCGTATATTTCCATCTTGGCCCAGAACAATACAAATATAAAGTAGAATGGGATTTTACTTGGAAAAAAATCAAAAAGGGAAAGCAAAAATAGAAATTAAAAAGTGATTTTAAGAAGTGACATGGGCAAGACCAAGAGAAAAGGACAGAAGCTGGATGGATGAATGTGGACAGCCTCTTTGTCTGGGATCTCTTTGCGTACCTTGACGTACTCACCTTTCTCCCCACCGAGTTTGGGACCCTGTTTCCCATCGTATCCCTTAATCCTATTTGTATGTGTCCTTCCAGATGTGCAAATCCCACAGATTCTCAGCTCCTTCGTGATCAGCAGGCTGAGGACAGATGTGAGCATCAGGATAATCATACTCTGCATCTCTAATTGGCATGTTAACAGTAGTAATCAACAGTGTCGAAGACAGGAAATGTCATAAAATGTTGAACCGCTCTGTTCTGGTGATAGGACAGACTTTGTTTTTAAATGAGACTCCATTTTTTGTGCTTTGGTTTTCAGTGGGTTTAATAAATCTGGTGATGGCATTTTGTTTTTTCCCTCTGTTGTAGTTGCCACTTTCTGAGGATGAGCAGGGGGCCAGATTCCTTAACTTCTGCCTCCAGAATGCTAAGAACATTAGGATCCATTTGCCATTTGATTTCCTCTGGAATCAAAACCAGAAAAAGGGGAGAAAGCTTTAGTCCCTAATTGTCGTAGCACTTGTGGATGCTTCTTTAGATAACTGGGCATTCGGACCTTTTGCTCTTAAACCTCTCCTTTCTTTGCCTTACTACTACAAGCTATTTTAAACACAGTCACACTTAAACACATATCCCCTCTAACAGAGACTCACACTGTCTCTGGCTTTATTCCCTTTTATAATTGCTTCTTTGTTTTCTCCTCCCTGTCCAGGGCCCCATTCATATCCAGGTGGTATTGTGAATGAGGCGTGTGGTTGGGAAGCAGGAAAGAACTGTGACTGCCTGCTGAATAGACTTTTTACCTGCTGCTCTTCTGATTATTTGTGCTGGGATGAGACAGCTCTTTAAAAGATCTGAGATTAAGTCTGTTCAGAGGGAAACTGAACTGGGTATCTAGACAACACAGGAGAGAATCGATGAATTACCAACTGTACTCACCTCACCTCAGCAGCATATTTAGAAACTCTAGTCTTTCCAAATTTATTGTATCACAAGTCTTTGTCTTCCTCTGTCACAGGAGAGCAGAAAGCCAACTGAGATTTTTGATCCCAGAGATGGTGTCTTCATGGGCTTTCTATCACATATTTGTTGACAGCCTCCTGTTGTGCAATTTCCTCTTACTCCAGAAATTTCTCTGGTTATTATTTAGGATGAGAAAAAAAATTTTTTTTTTTCTTTTGGAAAATGAAACACACTTTTACTATCCCAGCTGACTTTCTGGTGGTTGCAGAGAAAAAGACTGGACAGAACTGCTATTGAGGGAGGGCAGCAAGAGGTAACAGGCGGACGCCGGTCAGCATGGGCAGAGGGACTATGGAGAGTGAGCCTGTGCCAGTGTTGACCTTCAGCCCCTGTTCCATAAAGCCTAGATGGAAACGTCAACCACCCCTCTGCACAAACAGGGCTCTGAAATTGTAGTATGTGTTCCATGACTGTTGGCCCTTCCCATTCTTATGTAATATTTACATGGCATCTGCATTACACTCCCAAAGCACATTTCTGGTAATCACATTCACTCTATAGCACATAAACTTTCAGTACATTCTCTACCAAACCATCTGAACTCCTTAGTTTAACACCCAAGATACAACCCTAATTCACACGAACACAGTCCTTGTTTCCTTGAGGCTTTTCCCTCTGCTATGTTTTCTCTCCTTTCTCTTTTTTATGGCGTTCTTTCTCCTCATGCTTTTATTGTTCTCTCTTGGAGGCTTAAAGTACATTCCTTTAATACTTCCATAGATGAATCTATTTAAGCCACATAAAATAAAGAGATAGATGCTATTTTTTAGTCCAGTTTTACTGATAAACTGACATTTCACAAGCTTAAATACATTGTCCAACATAATTCCAAAGTGAAGCTTTCACCAGTATTCCTACTAGTTATTTATAAGTATACCCTTAAGAGCCACATTTAAGGACTGATACTTAGTAAGTAGTTGGAGATACATATTTTGATTTCAAGGTAAATGCCTGGAGCTAACCATGGAAAAGGAAGACATCAAGTATGATTAATGTGGATAGAAAATAAAAGACATTTTAAATCTAGAGACAATACTGTCCAGGTGTCAGAATATGGCTTTTTAAATTTTGGATCTGTTTCTTAACCATTAGTTTAGCCTCCTATATGGTACTTACTTCACTAAAAAGTAAGATTATGTGAGAAGAAACGTATTAAAATTGTTAAGAACATAGGTTTCAAGCTCCACCACTATGTGAAGGTAAATAAATTACTGGGATCCTGGGTGGCTCAGTTGGTTGAACGACTGCCTTCCACTCAGGTCATGTCCTGTAGTCCTGGGATCGAGTCCCACCTAGGATTCCCTGCTCGGCAAGGGGGTCTGCTTCTCCCTCTGACCTTCTGACCGTCCCCCTTTCATGCTCACTTTCTTTTATTCTTTCTCTCTCTCAAATAAATAAATAAAATCTTAAAAAAAAAAAAAAAAGAACATAGGTTTCAAGCTCCACCACTATGTGAAGGTGAACAAGTTACTAAAATTTTCTAAATATTATTTTATTTGTTCACAAAATAGAAAAAATACTTATAGCTACATCAGAAGGTTATTTCAAATTTTTATACATATGAATATTTGAAAAAGTATTTAGTGAATTTATGGCATCTAGTAAGTCTTTGGTGGTTTAGACTTTTGATGCTTTCTAAAATGTAGTTGGTAATAGTACCTTCCCCATACCCTTAAGAATTAAATGAGATAAGACACATATAAGTACTAAATAAACTTTTTTTTTAATAAAATCTTTCATCCAGGTGATCATGCTATGCATAACAGATACATTTTTAATTTATTATATTCTTTTACATAAAAATGCATAGGTACACTTTTGTGTAAATAAATATTTAATTCTTTTCTTGCTTCAAGATTTATTCTTTTTTATAACTCCTGAAAGGTGTTTATACATGGCTTAAAAACAAAGCACATATTTTCTTTTTCAAAGCACGTATTTTTAATATCTTTTTACCTTGCCGTGAACTTCAGTATATGTTTATTTTCTTGATTCTTTCAATAGAGTCACTCAGATATTGGAATGAAGTTTGTTCTAGTTGATGCATTATTTATTGAAGATGTCCAATATATTTTAAAATATTGAATTTAAAATATTGTAGACCTTTCACTTTTTCTTTTATATATCTAACATTTTTAATTAAATATATTTTCCTATAAGTGGTCTCCATTGCTAGGTTACAGATATGATTACATGGAATATCACCTTCTACAGACTCAAATTTGGTATTATAAACAATCTTTTCCCAAATTGGATAAATGTTTAATTTCCAAATACTTTGGATTTCTTCTCAGAGTGCCTTCATAGTGCATTATCAATGTTTTTTATAGTTGGTGTACTTTGTTTTAATTGGAAAGCATTTTCCCTGCAAGGAATTTTTTTTTTTAATCCAAACTGTGACTAAAGTCATTAGCTTAATGGCTCTTACTGGCCTTCCAACCACAGAACAATATCTCTTTACAACTGACAAGGGAAACTCTGTAGTTGTCTAGAGACACCTATGAGTTTTCATTACTTGATACCTACCTAAATGTATATTCTCTGAGTAAAACTTTAGGAAACTTGATTATATTCCTGAACAGATAACATTGTAGTCAAAGGCTGCCAAGAAACTCCTAGGAGAATTTCGAAGAAATACCTTGAAGTGAACAGTAGTATTAAGCAGTATAACTCCATGGATTTAGACCTTAGAGTGCATAATTTCTTTGCAGTTTGAAAAGTATGAACAGTTCTCCCCTTCCCTAGCCATGATTGTCAGTGCAGGAATTGTCACTGGAAGGATATAGGAAGTCAGAGGGGAGTTGAGAATATTAGAAATCTAGAGAAGAGGAAATTGTGATTGCTGCTTTTGCCTACAACTCAGTCTTCCTTGGCAGAGTTAAGAGGCACATCTGATTCTGAAAATCTACCAATATTTCTGAGAAACAGAGCAGCTGTTGGATTTAAGAGACAAACTCCTCCAAAATGTCTGGTATGATGGTCCTAGTAAATTAGTAAAGAAAAATTAGATTCGTGTGTTCAAGACTACATTTTCTCCCCCAAAGTAGCTTTTGAAAATGTGAGTCATAAATGGACTATGAAAGTTAATGATAAAATATCAGAAACAATAGAAAGTGGGGCGGGGTCTAGAATAACGGCAAATAAAGTTGGATGAGCACATATGGGTTCTCCTGATGCCAACACTTGGGGAGATAATGGAGTGTAATAGAAAGAACATAAGCAATGAGGGAAAGAAACCTCTATTTTATTTTCGACTCTATCATTAAGCCAGCTGTGTGACAGATTTAAACTTTTGTTCCACAGTGGCTTATTTAAAAATCAAGATGATTATTAAATGTAGTTCCAACTGTGCTCCTGAAACTTTCAGGGTTAGAGCATATGATTCTGGGGAGATCAGAGTAGGTTAACATTCTGGCAATAGAGGTCACATTTTATTTTTCTACCCATAATATTCCCTTTTTATAACTGTTATAACTCAAATGAGCAACAGTTTATTAAAGAACTCTTTTCCTCATATTATAATTCCCTCCACAGCAGAAGCATTCTCTTTTTTAACATAGTGCCTAAAATATATTAATCTTTAAGATACATCACAGTTTAGAATTTAGTGCAAAATAAAATATGTATACTCATTCCATACATCTTTATACAAAATACCAAGTGAATTTTCAATCAATATAGCTTCTGTCAGATACTGAAGGAAGGAAAGATTTACTAATTGGTAATTATAATATTAGCAATAATGATAATGGCAAGAAATAACAACAGTTGACATTTATACTAAACTATTTTATAACACTGTCTCACATGTTTCTCAAAATAAACTTGCTTTATTTCTATTTTAGGAACCAGGCCTAGAGAAATAAAATGCTTCCCCAAGATTACACAGCTAGGAAGTGGTGATGCCAAAATATGAACCAGGGTATTTGTTTCCAAACCAAAGATGTAGCCCATATCCCAACTTACCTAATCTACCCATTTGGTTTAAACTGAGAATCTTAATGAATAAAGAATGATTTAGTGCTGTATTACACATATATAAATTTTATTTTCCTTTTTTACATATATAGAAATTTTCTAATTTAAGATTACCATACTTAGTACCTCTAAAACAAATAAATAAAAGTAGCCAAAGCCAGACTAATTAATCTAGGAAAACTTGCAGCAAGTTTATATATATATATATATATATATATATATATATATATATATATATATATTTGTTTTTTTAATGGAGTGTTGTTCAGGGGTGCAGAGGGAGAAAGAGAATCCTAAGCAGGATCCACACTCATGATGGAGCCCAACTCAGGCTTGATTCCACAATACCAACATCATGACCTGAGCTGAAAGCTGGAGTCAGGGGCTTAACTAACCAATCCACCCAGGTGCCCATTTGCAGCTTTATTCTCAATCAGTGACTCTTTCTGATAACTTGGATTTTTATCTCTTTCTGAGATAAATTCAATGATTAAATTTTTGAAAGTAGTCTTTAAGTCTCTTGTAGATATTGGCATACTAAATGTCACTGTGTAAAGTTACTGTATGGTTTCTGGATATTTAATATATACTATGTACTTTATTTATTTTTAAAGATTTTATTTATTTGACAGAGAGAGACACAGCAAGAGAGGGAACACAAGCAGTGGAAGAAGGAGAGGGAGAAGCAGCCCTCCCGAAGAGCAGGAAGCCTGATGCAAGACTCGATCCCAAGACCCTAGGAACATGATCTGAGCTGAAGGTAGATACTCAACAGACTGAGTCACTCAGGCGCCCTTATGCTAAATACTTTAAATATACAGTGTCATTTAATCTAATAAAAAGCCTAGGTACTAAATATTTTTTCTTCTTCTGGAGATTATTATACTAAGTCTCAGAGAAGAAAATTAAATATACAAGTTTGTACAGTTGATAGAGAAACAAGGTACCTCAGACTCAAATTCATTAATTTTTATTTCTAAAGTTCATTTTCCTTTCTATATATGAAATATCTTTAAAAAACTTCATGCACATTGTCAGTGGTGTTGGGCTGGCAGGAAGGGGGCTACCAAAGATGGCGAAAGTTCCCACCACAAGACCTGAGTTCGGACAGGAGAACAAAGGCCCAAGCAGGAATCTGAGACCCCTGCCCCAGGCTCCTGTGGACCAATGGGATCCCGATGAGCAGCAGGATATCCAAATAAGGGAAACTTGCCCAAAGACCCCTGAGCTTTCCCCAAGACCCCTTAAAAGCCCCCTCCTCCCTGCCTTGGGTGCGACTTCCGCCACTCTGCTTTCCAGAGTGGCGGAACCTCGCCTGAGGGTGCCCACCTCCTCCCACGCAACTTTCCTGGCTCCCCTTCTCCTGAGCCCTGAAACTTCGCTGGAGAGCATTTTTAATAAATCTTGCCTTGCACCCACTTTGCCTGGTGTTGTGTTTTCTCGCCGGAAAAAACCTTACAAGTGGTATAAGTAATATATTAATAGAGTTGTGGTTAGTAAATACAAGACATATTTAATGGCCCCATTTTATGGTCAATTTTCGAAAATGTCTGTCATATTGTTAATTATTATGTTCATGTTATTTGCATATTATTACTATTACTATTATTTTCTTGAGCCATTAGTTACTCTGAGGGTTGTTGATTGACAAAATACTCACCAAAACTAATACAGACATCTTGTATTATCAATTGTTCCAACTTGTGCTGATTTCAGTACAAAATGTTTTGATTCACTTTTTATTTAGCCACATTGATATTGTTCATACTAGATGAGCACCCATGACATAAGAAATACAATTTATATGATTAGTTTTGAAAGCTACTTATATAGCATTCCACAAAGATAAAGCATTTATCAATTTTTCTTAATTCTTCTTTTCTAATCTCTCTTGGTTGACAGTTTCTGATAATTCAACTATCTGTTGAAATGTCACCGCCTTAGATAATTTTCCTGACTGTCCAGTCTTTTAATTATTCATCCAAGACTTTATTATATCATCTACTTTGGAAAGAAAGGAAGAAAAAAAGAAAGAGAGAGAGAGAGGAAGGAAGAAAGGAAAGGAAAGGAAGAAATGATATTTTTTTTTCCTGAGGACTTATCATTATCTGAAATTATTGTGCTTTACTTTATTTTGTTGTTTTTTTATCTCTTTCCTTCCATTAGAATATGAACTCTGTCAGAACAGAGACTTTGTCGTTCTGTTCACCACAGTGTCCCTAGAATTTAAAACAATGACCATAATAGTGCTTAGGAAATTTTTGTTGAACAAATAATGCTGAATAATACTGAGTCCAATTTTCTTCAGATTCTACTTTCAAAATTTAAGAGGAGAATGTGGTTATGTATATAATTATCTAATTTTAGTGATCATAAGACACATCCTGATCCATCACCTTCTTTTTTTTCTTTGTATTTCTATCTCTTCCTTTTATTTTGTTATTTCTTTGCTTTCTTTACCTATTTATTTCTTTCCTTTTTCTTTTCCCCATTTTTATGTGGATGGTGGATTTTTCTGAGACTGGCTGATTAAACTCAATGTCATTCCCAATGCCTAACAGTCAGTGGACTTTGCAAAAGAAGAAATTAAAATGGCAAATTCAGTAGCTCAAGGTCAGATATTAATGTTCATTCATATGTATAGACACTGAAGATGCAAATGATGGTGTTGGGTTTTTCTCAGAGCATCAATGTGGAGCTTTTATTGTTTTGTTATTATGAAGATAAGTCATCATGGGGATCAACCTACGCTGTGTATTCACTTTAATAAGTTTCTTTATTGTTACCCAGAAATGTGCATCAGCATGGAATGTAAGCCACTGCTCCTTTAATCTTCCATTCAGGAAATGAGTGTGCCTCAATGAAATATTAATACCTTTTTCTTTCAGCCTTTAAGATATGGCCTATTTTAATCAATTGTCCCCTTCTGATTACTGTTAATAACAAAAGGACATGCAAGTAGGGGCTCTAGTTATTAGTAACATGCCAGCATTGAATTTGACATTGTTTTGACTGGTGGAGAAGACGAAATAGGATAAGGAAACAATAAATTACAACACAAAAACAGTGTGTGTGCTAACGTTAAAGTCCAGGGCAATTCAACACAAATTGATCACACATTTAGTCTGACTCCTAAAAACTAAGTGAAGTTGTATCTAAATATGCCTAGATTGACACAAATTCTGCTTATGCATATGAGTAAATTTCCATAACAATACTTGTTTCCATTATGTGGTTACTAATCACAGAGAACTTCTCATTAGCATATAAGATACTTTCATTATCAAATTCATCATTCAATGGACAGCTATTAATTGCTTACAGCACAATAGGCTGTGTTTTAAGCTTTAGAAATATAATGGTAAACTATCCATGACTCTTGTCCTCTTGGAGGAGGGAAGATGTAACAAAAATGAAACAAAACATACCACCACTTTAGACTGCAATAATGACTTTGCAAAATGGGTGCTGTTAGACTTATTTTAGTTACACTGGGCAGGAAATGTTTTTATGATGAGGTGACCTTTGAGATCAGGCATGAATAACAAGGTAACCATGCAAAGGACTCGAGAACAATATCTGCAGTGAAGAGAATAAGGTACAAAGGCAGTGGTATTCCTGGAGTAGAAAGAAGACACACATGGCTGCAGGATCTAGATTGCAAAGAGGAAAATAATACAAAATGAAGCTGGAGAGAGAAGTAGGCACTAAGTTATGTCAACCCTTGTAGGGTAATATTTTAAAAAATTAACTTATTATAACTTTAAAACAAACTAGTGAAGTATATTAATCACGGGAGTGAATGATCTTATGTACTTTTGAAGTGTTATTTTTAATATCATGAGCCATACTGTGTAGAAAGTGACTATAATGTGATAAATAAGGAAGTGGATAGACCAATTAAGAGGAAATTTTGGTTGCGCACATGGAAAATAATGTTGATCCGGAGTGGTGAGAAGAAGTGTAAACAGTGAGAAGTGGTCAAGTGGAGAAAAGCAAGTGAAATTAATGGTGGATGGCATGCATGGAAGAAGAATGACAGTGATTAAGAATAACTGTAGCCGTTTCAACATAATACTACACAGATTTAAATTACATAGAAATAAATTTGCTGTGTGCCTTATTTCATTCAGGTTCTACATTTTCCATAAATGTTTCTATCTTGTTGACTATTGAAACTTTTCTGTGATCCCAGGGTCAGATCCTGATGAATACTGACTGTATTTATTTTATTTTATTTTTAAAGATTTTATTTATTTATTTGACATAGAGAGAGACACAGTGAGAGAGAACACAAGCAGGGGGAATAGGAGAGGGAGAGAAAGAAGCAGGCTTCCTGCTGAGCAGGGAACCCTATGTGGGGCTCTATCCCAGGACACTGGGATCATGACCTTACTTAAGATCTAAGCCACCCAGGCACCCCTGACTGTATTTATTTTGAAAATAATTTGAAAATATATTGCAGACCAACTTTTTGTATCCTGCTTCCCAATATACATATATATATATGTGTGTGTGTGTGTGTGTGTGTATGTAGAGAGAGTATAAGTCTTGAATAGTTTAAAAAAAAAGAACCCTTTATGTTAAGAATTAATGGTAAATGTAAAATATTGAAGAATTATCAACCAAAATGATTGGTAACAGTTTTATAATTTTATGTGACATTTTATTTTATAGTGAGAAAAGGAAACATACTGAAGCACTGGAAAAAATCAATAATGAGCATTAATCGAAGGGCTATATAAAAAAAAGAGGCTAAGATGGGTTTTTTAAAGTTCATTTATCAGAGGACAAAAGAGGAAAAGACTTTATCTTACATAGTAATCTATATGGAACATATCTAATAGGCCTAATTCACAGTAGATAACACTTGTCCATAATGGTCTGGCTCACTTAAAAAAATGACTGAATACATGGTAGGTCCTAACATTTAATGTTTCCGTGACACAGTTTTTTAAAAGAGCCAAAGGCCTCAATGTCTCCAGATATTCTTGGAATTTACCTGAGTAATTTGTCTTACGCTTGTGCAACTGATATTACCTGATTTTCATTTCTCTTGAATTGTGATTATAATAATTCACTTTTTCTGGCATGAAGTAATATTTTATTTCCCCATTGGTGTTAATAAGAGCACATCTTTGCAAGAAGCATATTTTGATTAAAGATTCAGCTCTTTGCAGCCCATCTTCATTTTAAAATTCAATGTTGTTAATCTACAATTCTTCCCTGTGGTATTTTTTTATTACTACTACAAACTGGTATTCATATCATTTTTTCCTTAAACTGTGAAGACATCTGGTGGTTTTAATAAATGGATTTTTTAAAGTGTGTTAATCTTTACAATTTATAATGAAACACATTTTTTCCACAACTACTTCATTCTCTGTATATCATTCCAATAACAAGAGTTAGAACAAATTCATTTCTATAAATCTAGATTCCTATACTTATTTAAAATAAAGTATTAATATCTCCATGTTGACATAATGCCAATTATATCAGAAATGAAAAGTCTATGAGGAAAAAACCTCAAAATCTCTACAGTAAAACTAATTTATTTTTGGTATAAGAGCAAAATAGTATTTGTAGATATTTCTTTTTTAATAAAAATTCAGATGAAGGTGGAAACCTTTTCTCATGTCTTCACTAGCATCTGAAATACAGCTTGGGAAGATAATCTAGAAATTAGTGTAAAGGTAGGTTATAACTGTCTAATTTCCTGGAAATGAAATCAGGAGATCTGGAGATAATCCATAATAAGATGGATTAACTGGGGAGTCTGGGTGGCTCAGTTGGTTGGGCATCAGCCTTTTGGTTTTGGCTCAGATTATGATCCCTGGGTCATCAGACTGAGCCCTGAATTGGGCTCAGTGCTCAGCGTAAAGTCATTTTGAGGTTCTATCTCTCTTTTTCCCTCTGCCTTCCCCCCTTGGCTTGTGCTCCCTCAAAAATAAATGAATGAATGAATGAGTGGATGAATGAATGAATAAATAAATAAAACATTTGCCTGTGCTCTCCGTATGCATTTCTTTGGCTTGTGCCCTCTCATAAGTAAATAAATAAATAAAACATTTATAATAAGGATTAGTTAATAATTAGCTAATGATTAGCCACAATAATTGGACCCAAGCTATAAAATATTACAGGCTGTCCAAATATGATGTGTGGAGATGTACTTACATTCATGCAATTGCTGCAGAGGATTTTTGGAGAATGCTTTTATAAATAGTAGAACAAAGAAAAGTTACCTTAACTCTTGTAATCATCTAGTGTTTTAGTGATATGATCTACCCCAGGGAAGCTTTCCCTCAATTATTATGCAAATAGTGTGTGCTGAGCTCTGTGCTAGGTGTTGGAAATGCGAAGGTGAACTAGATGGGAGTATACCTAGCCCTTGGGTTTATACATTCTCGTGGACAAGGAAAGGGAATCATGTAAGTAATTAAAAATACAAAAAAAAATATTTCTAACCAGGAATAAGAAAGATTAATACTGGCCAGAACTAATTTGGATTAAGTGTTCACATAAGTTTGTTTTAAGGAAAAGATATTTAAACTGAGCTCTTCAGGAAAAAAAGGAACCAGCCATGAATAGTTAAGATCAATTCAGGTAAAACTTTCTTTAGGAAAATGAAAGAATTTGGTAAAGTTGGAAAAACAAAACAAGAAAACAAAATAAATTACATATGCTGTTAATTACCGTGAGACCTGTCTGAAATGATCATTTTAGAAGAATGTTTCTGACCTTATCAAGTAATTTAGTATTCTTGCAAAAAATGTGTAGTCTATGTGAACTATTAATCTAAGAAAAAAGTACGTGTACTGTTTTTAGCCAAACTGTACTTGGCTAAGGGAGTCAAATAAATCTTTATCTTTCAATGAGTGACTTCACTCTAGAAGTTAACAATATCTAGGTGACAAAGCAAGCTGATATTAACACTATGTGGTACTAAAGATTGTTTTTTCTAAACTATTAGACATGTCTAATTTTCATAAATTAATTTTTTAGAATTTTTCCTAGTTATAAAAATAGTATGATTGTCAAGCAATGAAAAGAAGTAGAAAGAAGTGAAACAACTTTTAGATATTAATTCAGTGTCATTTTTGTGAATACTTTAGGTATAAACTTACTGATTTATTTCTTAATAAAATACAAATATACTGATTTATAATCTACTACTGGACTCTTAAAAAATATAATAATCTACCTTTTTTTTTTTTTTTTCTCTAAAGAGGGAGGGGGAGCAGGGGCAAAGGGAGAGGAAGAGAAGTTTAAGTAGGCTCTACATCCACTCAGAGCCTGACATGGGGCTCTCTCTCATAACCCTACGATCATGAACTGATCTGATGCCAAGACTGAGACACCCAGGCTTCCCAATATAATGACCCACACTTTTAGGTCAAACTATGTAGTATATCACATTGTATATGCACAATAGTTCATTTATTTTCCAAGAACGGTCATTAAGCTTTTTAAATTTTTTAATGATTGTAAACAGAGTTTAGTATTCTTGTTATATATAAACTTTTGGTATGTATCTAATCATTCTTTCTGATAAATTCCTGGGTATGAGATTTTTTTTAAATTTATTTTTTATTTTCAGCATAACAGTGTTCATTATTTTTGCACCACACCCAGTGCTCCATGCAATCCTTGCCCTCTGTAATACCCACCACCTGGTACCCCGACCTCCCACCCCCTGCCCCTTCAAAACCCTCAGATTGTTTTTCAGAGTCCATAGTCTCTCATGGTTCACCTCCTCTTCCAATTTCCCCCAACTCCCTTCTCCTCTCTAACTCCCCATGTCTTTCATGCTATTTGTTATGCTCCACAAATAAGTGAAACCATATGATAATTGACTCTCTCTGCTTGACTTATTTCACTCAGCATAATCTCTTTCAGTCCTGTCCATGTTGCTGCAAAAGTTGGGTATTAGTCCTTTCTAATGGAGGCATAATACTCCATAGTGTCTATGGACCACATTTTCCTTATCCATTCGTCCATTGAAGGGCATCTTGGTTCTTTCCATAGTTTGGCGACCGTGGCCATTGCTGCTATAAACATTGGGGTACAGATGGCCTTTCTTTTCACTACATCTGTATCTTTGGGGTAAATACCCAGGAGTGCAATTGCAGGGTCATAGGGAAGTTCTATTTTTAATTTCTTGAGGAATCTCCACACTGTTCTCCAAAGAGGCTGCACCAACTTGCATGCCCACCAACAGTGTAAGAGGGTTCCCCTTTCTCCACATACCCTCCAACACATGTTGTTTCCTTTCTTGCTAATTTTGGCCATTCTAACTGGTGTAAGGTGATATCTCAATGTAGTTTTAATTTGAATCTCCCTGATGGCTAGTGATGATGAACATTTTTTCATGTGTCTGATAGCCATTTGTATGTCTTGATTGGAGAAGTGTCTGTTCATATCTTCTGCCCATTTTTTGATATGATTGTCTGTTTTGTGTGTGTTGAGTTTGAGGAGTTCATTATAGGAGTTTCTGGATATCAACCTTTTGTCTGTACTGTCATTTGCAAATATCTTCTCCCATTCTGTGGGTTGCCTCTTTGTTTTCTTGACTGTTTCCTTGGCTTTGCAGAAGCTTTTGATTTTGATGAAGTCCCAAAAGTTCATTTTTGCTTTTGTTTCCTTTGCCTTTGGAGACATATCTTGAAAGAGGTTGCTGTGGCTGATATTGAAGAGGTTACTGCCTATGTTCTCCTCTAGGATTCTGATGGAGTACAGTCTCACATTGAGGTCTTTTATCCATTTTGAGTTTATCTTTGTGTACGGTGTAAGAGAATGGTCGAGTTTCATTTTTCTACATATAGCTGCCCAGTTTTCCCAGCACCATTTATTGAAGAGACTGTCTTTTTTCCACTGTATTTTTTTTTTCCTGTTTTGTCGAAGATTATTTGACCATAGAGTTGAGGGTCCATATCTGGGCTCTCTACTCTGTTCCACTGGTCTATGTGTCTGTTTTTATGCCAGTACCATGCTGTCTTGGTGATCACAGCTTTGTAGTAAAGCTTGAAATCAGGTAATGTGATGGCCCCCATTTTATTTTTTTTTCAACATTTCCTTAGTGATTCGGGGCCTCTTCTGATTCCATACAATTTTTAGGATTATTTGCTCCAGCTCTTTGAAGAATATCGGTGGAATTTTTTTTTTTTTTTGGTGGAATTTTGTTCGGAATAGCTTTAAAAGTATAGATTGCTCTAGGCAGTATAGACATTTTAACAATGTTTATTCTTCCGATTCAAGAGCATGGAATGGTCTTCCATCTTTTTGTGTCTTCTTCAATTTCTTTCATGAGTGTTCTGTAATTCCTCGAGTACAGATCTGTCAAAGTATAGGGATAGAGAGAACGTTCCTGAACTTCATCAAATCTATCTATGAAAGACCCACAGCAAATATCATCCTCAATGGGAAAAAGCTTGTGTCCTTGCCATTGAGATCAGGAACACAACAAGGATGCTCACTCTCACCACTCTTGCTCAACGTAGTATTAGAAGTCCTAGCAACACCAATCAGACAACAAAGGAAAATAAAAGGTATCCAAATTGGTAACGAGGAAGTCAAACTCTCTTTGCAGATGACATAATTCTTTATATGGAAAACCCAAAAGACTCCACCCCCAAATTACTAGAACTCATACAACAATTCAGCAACATGGCAGGATACAAAGTCAATGTACACAAATCAGTGGCTTTCTTATACACTAATAATGAAAATACAGAAAGGGAAATTAGAGAATTGATTCCATTTACTATAGCACCAAGAACCATAAGATACTTGGGAATAAACTTAACCAAAGAGGTAAAGGATCTGGGTATGAGATTTTCATTCAAAACACCCTCATATTATGTTTATATCTATGGATAATTATCTTTTAGAAAGAAATAGTTTTGCTCCTTCATTTCTAACCAGAAGAAAATATTACTGTATTTTTAACTAATTAATCTATTTATTTATTGTGCCAATATCAGAGGTGAACTATGTACTTTTTAAAATTGTAACTTAAAAGAAATTTAAATGTTGATGAGTAAGCTTGTGTATCTTTACCTGGTCTGGCATGAATTACCTCTGTATACCTTAAAGTATTTTTCTGTTGAAGTATTTCCTTTAATCAGGACAAGTGAGGGTGTATGTAGTAATAAAGAAATCCCAGTATCTCATGATACTAAAACAAGGAAACTTTATCTCTTTTTCATGTCACTAGAGGATGAACACATGGAAGCATCCATTGGCTCTTCTACAAATCTTAAAAAGGCATCTCTAAAGCACACATTGTTTTCATAATGTAATGATACAATATGGAACTCATAATTGTGAGGTTGCTGGGGAGGGGTAAGAGAAAGCTGGGATATCTCAAGACTGTTTTTCAAGGTTATGTTTGGAAGAGGCTTATGTTTCACATTTCATTGGTCAGATATAGGCCACTTGATCCTCTGCTTCATTTCAAGGGAGGTCAAGAAAAATGTGATGAGCCATGTCTCCACTACTGTGGTGGTGTTTTGGTTCTATGCTTGCAAGGTCCTTCTTGCCTAAAGATTAAAGAACTACTACTACTACTATTGGTACTGCTGCTGCTGATGATAATAATAATAGTTATTATCATTAGTATTATAATGTAATATTTTCTTATTCTTTCTACAAACCAAATGAATTTGGCATGTTCATTAAGTGAGAAACAGTTCTGAAGAGCCAGGTTTCCTACATCTTGATATAGTTATTTTAATATATTTTATTATAATAACATAAAGTGTATGTTAGTTCAACATGATTCCTTCATATTAGTTTAAAAACACCCTGTGGCATTGAATTTTGAGCTGTATCAAGAGAATAATCTGACACCAACTTGATTAAGTAGTAATTTGTCATTTGTTATAATTTCAGTCAAAATTTGAGTTGATTATGGGCTAATCCCTTTAATTTGTGCTCATACTATCTAGGGGACTAAGACAAAATTCCTGGTTTACTCTGCCCATGTGTGGTAGGTTGAATGGTGGCACCTCAGAAAGAAATGCCCATGTTCTAATCCCCAGAATCTATGCATATATTGATTGTTTTGAAAAAGGCTTTTTACAGATGCAATTAAATTGACAGTTTCCTAATGACACCATCTTGAGTTTTCAAGGTAGGGTCGAAATCCAATGAAAATGACTTTATAAGAGAAAGACAGAGATTTGGCACAGAAAGGAGAGGAGAAGATAAACAGAGAAGGAAGCAATAGTAAGAAAGAGGCAGAAATTTGGAACTATGCAGCCATAAACGAAGGATCATCTGGAGTAACCAGTGCAGGATTCTCCCTCAGAAATTTTAGTAGGAGTACAGCTTTCCTGACACCTTGATTTTGTACTTTTTTCCTCAAGAATTTTTCAAGAATAGTATTTTGTGCTTTAAGCCTTTAAGTTTATGTTACTTTGTTGCAGCAGTCCTAGAAAACTAATACAGGCACAATTCTTATTCTCATAAAGCTCAGGATAATGAAAGAATCAGACCTATATGCAAAAAAATTAAATAGGAAATATCATTGTAAGACACTTTTTTTTTCTAAACATTTATTTATTTGAGAGAGAGAGAGAGTGTGTGTGTGTGAGCAGAGGACGGGCAGAAGGAGAGGGAGAGAGAGAATCTCAAGCAGGTTCCATGCCCAGGGCAAGCCTGAGTCTGGGCATGATCTCAGAACCCTGAAATCCTTCAAAGAATACCTCTCAGGGTTCTAAGATCATGACCTGAGCCCAAACCAAACGCTAGACACTTAACCAGCTGCACCACCCAGATGCCCCCTGTTTTTCACAAATTTTAATGAGTCAACAAGAGGATCAGTGTGGGGATTCTTCATTGGCATTAGGAAATCCTTTGTTTTTGACCTCTCACTCCCATCTCTGTGCTCTCAGTGGATGTAGATCCTTTACAATGGACTTCTTGCATTCTATCTTTTATTGATAACTTGAATGTGAATCCTCTTTACTTGCTTGCTTTGTGTTTTGGTTCTTACTATTTTTTTTAAAGATTTTATTTTTTTATTTGAAAGAAAGAACATAAGACAGTGAGAAGAGAGCATGAGCTGAGGAAGAGACAGAGGCAGAAACAAACTCCTTGCTGAGGAGGGAGCCTGACAAGATACAGGACTTGCTCCCAGGACCCCTGGACCATAACCTGAGCTGAAGGCTTAACTGACTGAGCTAGCTGGGTGCTCCAGTCAGTACCATTTGCCACACATGAGCACCCGGCTGTGTGCACACACAGTGCACACACAAGACCTGCCAAATATATAAAGCAGTTAGTGCAGTGCCTTGCACATAATATAAGCTTATGTAAGATTTCTGTTAAAATATGGTTAGTGAATATTATATATACAATATAAACACATTTGAAGTATGTGGCGTATTTAAAGTGATAGGAATTGTTTTGCTTATAAATTTAAGTATATTTTCAACCTTCACTTAATCTACACTTAATCAAGCTTCGCTTAATCTACACTTAATTTCTTGGACTTCTGTTTGTGGGTTGGCTCTTTTTCCAAATATGATCAATAAATGACTCAATTCCCCAAATGATGAGACTTCTTTTATCAAAAAAAGTGTGAAAAAACTGCAGAAATTTTCAAGGAACTTGATTTTGATGCACGAAATTGAAGAAAAACTACTCTGCAGGAAACTCAATTTCAAGATGTAAAAGTGTTGCTGGCCTTATTGATTTGAACTGTATCTTCACCCTGGGATGCCACTTTCTTAACAAACTTTCTATTTTGTTTCTCTGTATATGGAAGAAACAGAAAATATGAAAAATTCACTTTATAAATTTAATTATATAATATTACTCCAAGTTGCCCTGAGACAAATAATACATTATATGTTAATAAAAGTAATTAATAAAAAAATCACTAAAAGAACGTGAAGAGGTAGTAAGTTACCAATATGAAATTGACCAATATAGTAGTAATACTATCTAAGTAAAAAGAGTTAAGACATATTCGATTAGAATAAAACCTAATGCAAGCCAATACTAGAAAGGATATATTGTTTTAATATAGTATTTACATAATATTTTACCTAATCTCCCTTTTCATGGAGAGCTTTCTTGACAGTTGAAGGAATTGCAGGAATAAGATCTGGCCCTGCCTGGATTTTGAGTCATTGCATATGAAATATTCAGCAACTCTCTGAAGATGTTCTATTGCAACACTTCAGGATATGCTTAAACCCTTAGGATTTTCCTATGTAACTTAAGAGTGGAGTGGGTAAAAATTTTATTAATATCCATAAATTTGGGAAGAATGCAGAGCAGCATATTACACTCTAAAATAGGGCAAAAAGAAATGGATTCTCCTTCATAGTAAGCAGCCAGGGGAGCAGATCTCAGAACATTAGTTTAATAAGAAGTAAGTGTGGAAAGATACAAATTCCTGGACATTGTCTTGCCTAGTGTTACTTTGCAAGTAGAATAAAGACAGTTCGAGGGCACACTAAGACACCAAAATCATAGTTAATCCATATATTTGGTCTAATAATTCTGCTTCACTGTACCCTTATGCTTAGTATAAACGACTTTACTTTTCCAGGTCACGGTTTTTATGTGGTATGCTAATTCACAATATTAAAACATTTCTCCCTTCCTTCCTTGCTTCTTTCCTTCCTTTATTGTAACAGATATTTTTCAAGCACCCACAATGTGACTAGAAGGTATTTAAGTAAATGTCAGTGATGCAAAGATGTAACACAGTCTTGGCTCTGAAGGAGCTTTTATTCTAGAGCAGGAGACAGATAAATGTAAGTAAACAGATGCTTTTAATGGAATGAGGTCAATATTAAAAGTCTGCTCAGAGAATGAACTAAGATAGCACAGCTATGGGTACTATGGGGTAGGCAGTCTCACAGAAAAATAGAATTCAATGTCAAGGTAGTTGATCCTTCTACAGTGATTTTCACATAAAGTTTCAATCCTTATACATGGTTTTCATTCTTTGGAAACTCATATGAAAAAATACTTCCATTTTAAAGGTGAATGGTTATATGTAATTGTAGCAGAGCTAAAATGCTAACATTTAATTATTGGAAAACAAATAACCCAAAGGGACTTAGTGTAGCATTCTATAAGCTTTAAATGCATTACCCCTGAATAAACAATAGGAGTTTCTAAACTGTGGTGAAACATCAAAGGACTTCATCTTCAAAATACATTTTTCATTTTATTTTTCTTATGTCATTGGTTCAACACTCAAAGTAAAATTTCTGTTCAAACACAATGAATGAATGTTTGAATGAATTCATTCAAACATACTGAAATAATGAAAGAATTAGATCAAAGAGAAATATATTCTAAAGTCTATAGTATACTACACTGGAAATTTTTTTAAAAGATTTTATTTATTTATTTGATAGACAGAGATCACAAGTAGGCAAAGAAGCAGGCAGAGAGTGAGAAAGGGAAGCAGGCTCCCTGCTGAGCAAAGAGCTGGAATTGATTTCCGGGCTTGATCCCAGGACCCTGGGATCATGACCTGAGCCAAAGGCAGAGGCTTTAACCCACTGAGCCACCCAGGCACCCCTCTATACTGGAAATTTTTATCTTAAAATAAAATAACAGTCCAACTGTAGAAATGACTGCAATGTAGAATGAGAAATTATTAATTATTTATTTAGCAACTAAAATAATCAATCCTCTGCTCTCATGAGATGATAGTGTTTAGTGTTTATTCCAAATTAAATCATAGTCATTCTCTATTATCTTTTGAAAATATAATGAAGTTATGGTAAGATGCTAATAAATAAGCTAAAGCTTACACTCTTCTTAAGGTAAAAACCACCAAAACTAAGCAAAACTAGCAATAGTGTTGTGTTGAAAATGTATTTGACCAGAATCTCATTAATTTAATTTGTAAATCCATGATCCCAGCGTCCTGGGTTCCAGCCCCGCATTGGGCAGCCTGCTTGGTGGAGGGCCTGCTTCTCCTTTCCCCATCCCTTTGCTTGTGTTCCCTCTCTCGCTGTGTTTTTCTCTATCAAATAAATGAAATCTTTAAAAAAATTAATTTGTAGAATGGAATGATATCAATTGTGTCTAAAATTTGTTGGGGAATTTTATAAGAGGATGTTTGTAATGCATCCTAGCACACAGCAGGTGCTCAGTGAATGCAGGAAGCTGATCCTTCCTAAACTCCTACCTTGGATAGCATAGCCACACATGCCCTCCCTATGTTTTCCATAAGGAAATTGTCCCAATAAAAAATGGCTTTGTACAATTGCTGTAAAGGATATAGTGAATAATTATGTTTAATTATTATTAATATTTTGCATTTTCACACTATTCATATTTTTATACCTCTTTACCTATAATTAGGTAATTATTTAATAATAATTATTTGCAGAGGCTACTTGGGAGAGTGTCATCCTTAAGACATATTGGCTGAAACTGGCACATTGGCTTGCTGTCATGCAGGCCAGGGAAAACAGGGCAAGATCTCTGGTAAAGAGTTGCAGAACATCATTTTTTTTTTTTTAGTAAAAGTAAAGACAGCTAGTCTTATGTTTTAGCCAATCTGTTTTCCTTTTAGGCAAATGAGTTAGATATTTAATAGGTGTAACTCAGTGGTTAAAACAGGGAGTCCTGCTTTGGAAGTCTGGGAACCTCACATTCTAGCAGCTTATGTCTGAATCACAAGAATATAGTCCATTTTCTCTGTGTAATAACGCAATATAATTGCTATTAAAATGCTTTTCAATGAAAGTTACTCTTTCTCATTCAATCTCATATGTTTCTATCAGTACATATCTTAAATGGTTCCCTAGAATTTCCAAATTGTTCTCGGTCTTCCCTTTAAACAGCAAACTTTGTACAAGATTTTAAAGTAGGCCTATAAAATCTGAACCATGTATAACAGTAACAGATCTCACATATGTATTGTCTCTTCTAGTTCAACTAATGGGTTAGGCAACTGTATTATCCTGGTCAATATTTTAAATTTGCAAAAAAAAAAAAATATGAGAAGTATGTGTGTGTGATTTTTGGAGATTGAACAACGGCCTTGACTGAGAGTGAGCACGCATATTCTGACTAGTAATGTCCTTTGCGGTAATATTTTCAAGAGTATACTGAGTGGTCAAACAGTGACTTGTAAAATCCTGAAGATGGTAATACTAAGCATTTTTCTTTGCTTCTTTACCACTGTTGTGAGCAGTTTCTTAATTTTAACTTTACACTATGAATATTTCCATGCAAAGGTGAAAAGGACAATTAACTTCCCCATACTATTCGTTAGCATGAGGAGACATCACCAATAGCCATATTTTTATATATGTTTTTCAAGACCCATGGTTACCCTTTGAGAATCAATTAAAAGCCCATTTCTTTGGTTTTTCAATCAGTTGTTCTATTCCTAGGCTTGGAACCAATCCTGGCATCCAAAGAAAAATGAATTTGCACAGCATAGTCACTACTTGCTTTTGTTTGTTTGTTTGTTTTTGTTGTTGTTTGGTTTGGTTTGGTTTTTATTTGGCAGAGAGAGAGAGAGCACGAGAAAGCACAAGTAGGCAGGGCAGCAGGCAGAGGAAGGGGGAGAAGCAGGCTCTCCACGGAGCAGGGAGCCCTATGGGGGCTCAGTCCCAGAATGCTGGGATCATGGCCCGAGCTGAAGGCAGTGGCTTAACCGACTGGGCCACCCCGGTGCCCCATAGTCACTATTTGTAATGTCAGGTGCAGCACATAAGTTAGACACACTGAACGGTAATTATGCTCCTTTTGGTCATGAAACATCTAAAACTTGCAAACTCCTTTTAGTTTAAATGAAAATTTATATCTCCTAACAGGGGCTGTAACCTTCTCATGAGCTAGTTTAGATTTTATAATATCATAGTCAGTTGTATAAATCTTTGAATGCAAATATTCTGTTGTCATAATTTTGGTCTCCTAACATAATGTAGCAAAAAAAAAAAAAAATCATTACTTCTGTAAGCCTTAACTATAAAATTTAAGGATATTCTTGGTGAGATTTTGTTTTTTTTTTTACTTCTTGCTGGAGATAATTTTATGACACGTAACTAAGGATAGTTAATTTAATAGATTTTAAGTGTATCAGAATTTTAAGGTACAAGTAAGTGTTTTCTCCTGAATGATTATCTTGAGACACAATATATTTTTATCAGTAGTGTTGTCATCTTTAAAGGTATAATTGGAATAAAAATTAAGAAAATAAAGATGTAATTAGAACATTAATATTACAATAATTGGAAAACTGAGGAGCCTGGGTGGCTCCTCACCACCCAGGTGTTTAAGCCACTGCCTTTAGTTCAGGTCATGTTCCCAGAGTCCCAGGATCAAGTCCCACATTGGGCTTCAGCTCCACAGGGAGTCTGCTTCTCCTTCTGACCTTCTCCCCTCTCATGCTCTCTTTCTCAAATAAATAAATAAAATCTTAAAAAAAAAATTGAAAAGCTTTCTTTTGCCTTTTCTTAAAAAGCTTAGTGATGTTTTAAGTGTGACAACACTCCCCCCTCATTAAATCCATTATGTGCTGAAAGTTATGACGGTCACACTTCTGATTACAGTCATCTCCTTCTCTGACCTGATCGGCCATATAAGATGTTCCTAAATATTAGGCAGTATCCTGGTGGCAGATAAGAGTTGGGAATTTTCTAATCTGAGCAAAAACAATTTATTAGGAGAGATGCGTAATCTCACATAAACACTGTATTCCCTGACAATGTTGCGTTCAGCACTGAAAAAGTGTGTAAAGCAGGAAAGGAAGATAGAAAATGCTCTTGGAGCACTTACTAAAATATAATAACTTGTTGAGGCTTCAATGAGACAGCAGCATGTAAGCTAGAACACAAAGGAAATGGAAGAACTAGCTATGCAGGTATCTGTGGGAAGACTGCTGGGGGAAGAGTACAAGGAGTGGTAGAGAATGCCTGCATATCTGAAAGCTAACAAAGATGGCTGGCGGTAATCTACAGTGATGTGAATCAAGTGGGTAACTGTTGCACAAGAGGTTGGCAAGCCATTGGCCCGAAGATCACGTAGATTATTTTAATGACCAGTTTCACTCTGTACCCAAAGAGGAGCTCTGGAATAGATTAAAGAGAGGGAAGAGAGGAGGTGAGGAAACCAAATAACAAACTACTAATAATCCAGAAAAAGGTAGATGTTTTTAGACAAGTTCTGCGAAGAGATTTGAGTTAGAATACACAAGCTTGGCTGGTTGATTGAATGTGGAGTGTGACAGAGAAGAGACTGTCGGTGAGGTGCTTGGTTGAATAGAAGAGGGGGAATTTGTAGTTACTGATGGGAGAAAGTATCTAGTTTAACAAACTTTTCCAGAGGGGTAAGATAGAAGATCAAGGATTCCCTTTTAGTGATATCTTTTTATTTATATGTGCATATATGCATTAATATTTTATACTTATTCATGTAGAAATGTTTGTAAACCGTTGAATATATAACCCTAATATATAAAAGATGCTTTAGTTTCAGATAGGAGGGGAAGCCTGTATTTCAGCTTTTCCATTCCCAATTACTGATTGGAGAAGTGTTTGCATACAATCACTTCTGCTATCAATTATTACATTGGTTAAATTACTTAGTTGCAGTAAAGAATAACTAGTCTAGTTGGAGCAAAAATGGATTTAAGAGAGATAGAACATTGTGGGCATGCCTGAAGAAAATGACTCAAAGCTGAGCTTTTGGGAATGACATACAGATCCACAATATAGAAAGTTGCTCTCCCAAGGGAACTACTGCCTCTTCTATGCAATCAAGCAGAAAGCTGCCTCCACAGCTGCCAGGTCCAGAACCACTTTGCCTCTGTCACAATCTTGCACCAGGAGAAAATACATGTCTCCTACTTTGCATTTTCCTTAGTTCCTTTAGTCCTACCACAGTTTCATTCAAGTATATTAGATTGCCAGAAGCATATTCATACATCTGTACTGCAGGAGCGAAAGAAGCTAGAAAACAGAATATATGTCCAGCTTAAAAATTTTACATTAGGATTTACACTGTGGAAGACTCAGGATCAACATCAAAAACCACATTATCAACAAGTTTGGGGTTGTCATTTCTATCCCATTGGTCTCTGGTCCCTCCATTTGGGACTTGCAGGCTAAATGCTCTGTGAGGGTGACCTGACACAGAAGAATAAGGCTGTTGTTCCATCACAAGGGTGTGATTAATTCACACCCTTACTAGATTTTTCAACTGTATAGACTTTTCCAAAGCAAGGTAAAAGTGAGAGAACTGATTATGTTTCTGTGACTTACACACTGGCTTTGAAGGTTTACAATAAAAGAGCTCAAACTTTACAGACATTAAAGAAATTAGAAAAGATGCTGTAATTAGGACATACTGATCTAGAACTTGGATATACATAATCAGGAAAATATTTTAGAAGTAAGCCTGGGGGTGAAAGGACCCAGATTTATTTCATTGTTCTTTCCTTCATGACTTAAAACCTTGAAATGTGACTTGCCTTCAGAAGGGAAAATAATTTTGATTGAAGCATTTTTTTTTTTAAATTTTTGGAACCTAGACATCAAATAAAAATCAGGAGATAGGTGTAAGACTGGGTGCTGTAAGTAATGTAAGTTTTATTTTGTTGCTATTTGCTGAACTACTATGTTGTTGCCCTTTTACAAGATGCTGAGGGTAGAATTGAGAATAAGGTAACTCTTGTGGGTAGAGATGGAGGATATAATTAGGGTAAAGGCATGGTAATGAAACAAATATTCTGAGATGCCAGGTCATGAGATGTGTACTTACAACATTGATAAGGGACCCAGTTCAACATTGGCATCAGTAATAGCACACACGTCTGTAATAGTAGGTTGTGATCATTTTGTGGAGTGCAAATGCCAGGATGAGGAATTGACACTGAATTTGGAATATTATCTAGGAGCCTCCAAAGGCTTTCTTAACAGAGGACAACGTGATCTTTGCTACTTTATAAGATTATATTAAGATTAATGATATTTGAGAGGTACAAAGGATATTTATTTCTAAAATGTTATAATGGGTATGATCTTATTCTATCTACATAAACCCTTAATGCCAGATACGTAAAAGATATTTCTTTTTGCCATTTTACTATTAAGAGGTTATCAGTTTTCTAAGGTCAGACGGTTCAGAACACAAACCTATATTCTAAGGTAACTGTGAGATCATACTTTTAAAATATCTTTCATAGGATTTTTTAAATCCTAAGAGGTCAAGCCATATTTTCTCTTGAATAGCTGAAACCTGCAGATCCTTTTGGCTGAAACATTAATTTAAATTCCACCACATATAAACAGTTTTAAATGTTTTTAAGGGAAGAAAATTTTTCCTTTCTTCCCTTCTTGATTCTTTGGCTGATCTAATAATTACATTGACATACGACAGGTTAACATGAGAAAAAACTATGTTTTGTACATACAGGAATTCATAAAAATATGAGACTCAAAGAAGTGACTAAAGCAGGCAGCTTTTATATCTTTCAGGCAAAGAAATAATACATTTGTGACAAAGTGACAAGACAAAGAAGTTTGGGCTTGGGGTAGTAAATTAGTGAAGTGACAAGATTTGTTTATATAGCCTTCTTGGCCCTGAATTTCCTCTCTCTGGTGATAAGGATGTCTTCTGATCCAGGGAAGGTATGTTTCTCATGGGAGATTTATTTTCTGCTCTCAAGGGCACAGAAAAGGGTCATGGTGTCCTCTTCACACTGGCTGTTTCTTAAGAAACTTTAATTTTAAAATAATCAATATGCCAAAGTTGCATATTTTGGGGCAGCCTGCCCTGAATGGTCTATGTCAACAGAGGCTTACAGGTTCTGTGATCCACAAGCAGTAAAATAGATCCACTAGTTTGGAGGGTTCCAAATACATGAAGGACTCTTCCTCCAAATAATAGTTATGAAAGCTAAATGTGCTGTGTTTACAAACTCTTGTTTTTAAATTGGTAAATTGGTTTTGCTCATCCATAGCGACTATATTAGGTTTAAACTACTGTGAAATTGTGAAATTAACTTTACTAATCATATTTGTAGAAAATATTTTCAAAGCAGAAAAGTAAGGTCAAAAGGTTAATTTTTTGGCTTAGATTTCAGTAGTTATTAGTGAAACATAACTGGATTTCTGTTTACTTGAATTACATTTCCATGAACAGAAATTGCTCTATAACAGAATCATTCATGGAATCATGCAGAAATCCGGAGAACATTAGACAATTGGATCATGAGCAAGACTATAGTTTTTGAGTTGTGCTATCATAGGAAAAGTAAAAAAAAAAAATAATTATCCTTCAGGTACGTTATAGTGTATGCATAAAGGTGTGTATATTTTTAAATATCTTTGTGGTATCAAATAAGGATTGCAACCTACTTGACATTTTTTCTTTTGCTCTAAATATTTTTTTTTTAGATTTTTTAACTTATTTATTTGACAGAGAGAGATCACAAGTAGGCAGAGAAGCAAGCAGAGAGAGAGAGAGAGAGGAGGAAGCAGGCTCCCCGCCGAGCAGAGAGCTGGATGCGGGACTCAATTCCAGGACCCTGAGATCATGACCTGAGCTGACGGCAGAGGCTTAACCCTCTGAGCCACCCAGGTGCCCCCTTTTTCTCTAAATATTAAATGAGTAGGTTTATAGGATAAAAACATTGAAGGGCTCTGAGAGTCTAACATATGGATACCCTCGAGAAAAACTAAAATAATCCTGTTAGTGTTATTTAGACCTGGAGGCCCACTTCTAAGATGCTTTAAACAAAAACAACAACAAGTTTTAGCCAACACTCAATCCATTGATAATAGAATCAGTCATTTGGTAGACAGTGAAGAGGCACAACATTCTGTGATTTACAAACTCTTAGTTTGGAATGCCAAAGGTAGGTTTGTCATTATCCCTGGAGTGCTTATACCTTTCATGCCATTTCTCATAAATAATTAGAAAATTATTTGTTTCCTCACCTACTTTATTTTCTTCACTTCTTTCTTTCCTGTTACTGATGTGGGAGAAAAATGTCTTCACTGCATAAAAAAAGAATGAACATGTTTGATTTTGTTTTGTTTTCTAAAATATATCTGATCTTGATTAGAGCAATGGAATATTCTGAATTAATACATAACATATCTTTTCTTTTTGGTAAATGATTTTCTTTCTGTCACCCTTTGGCTATTAATAATTGACCATGGTTGAAGACTTACAGCCCTGGGGAACAGAGAATTCCAAAGGAACTCAGTTTGAAAGTTGTGTGAAATTACTGTTTTTGAGTTCCAAAACTTTGTTGAAATGCAACTTGGATTTTGACTGCAAGAGCTGTACATTTGATGGGACTTCTGGGGGCCCAGTTATTTGAACATCAGACTTTTGATTTCTGCTCAGGTCATGGTCTCAGGGCTGTGAGATGGAGCCCTGGGGTTAAGCCCTTCATAGGGCTCCATGCTCAGCAGGATATCTGCTTGAGATTTTCTTTCTCTCCCTCTTCCTTTGCCCCCTCCCCCATAAAGAAATCTTTTTCAGCTATACATTTGCAATGATTTTGAAAACATTTACTTCCATTAAGTTTGGCTTTGTCTACCAAATTGAAGTTTAGCAAACTACGTTGCCTAAAGCATAAAGTATAGAGAAATGCAAGACTATACAAAGAAGTTTCCTTTTGTGCAGAAAAAAAAAATGGTGCAGAAAATTACTAAACTAGGGTTGGAAACTTTGAAGAGGATTGAAAAAGAAAATCGTAAGAATTTAGCTGTTAGTTTGGGTGGGGAATACTGTCTCCTGCCGTTTCCTTCATTATAGAATTCTTAGAAGATGGTGGAGGTGCTGTAGCAGCAAAAATTCCAGAATAGTTTAAGAGATCACAAGAAAATAGTGGAATCATGCCTTACTTTTTAGTGTGAGCCAGGACATTTAAATACGACTAATTATTTAAATGTGACACATAAGCAGAAGAAGAGCAAATACTTAGTAAGGTATCCAGAAAGATGGGACTTGGGGCAACTTCACAGAAGAGTGTGAACTGTAGAAGATACTGGAAAAGAAACTAAAAGTTCTTGTTCACCAAGGAAGGGTCAGAAATAATCAGATTAGAACATCTGTGCTCAGTAAGAGGAACAGAATGCTTGGACCTGGTAACCAAAAGACATATATTGAATATACGTATCAGCAGAGAATGCAAATGTGTTATAAGAAATGCCAGAGGAGGAAAGCTACTTCTACCCAGATGCCAGCAGAGGAAAGATGACTAAAGATATAGCAACACACTTTCAAGGCCATGCCTGTCCCTTTGCAGTTTAGAAAATCACTGAGCAGATGAAATGGTTAGCATTGAGGGCAAGAGTTCTGCAGGTTGATCAAGTATTATCTTAAAGAGGCCAAATAGGTAAGAATAAAGCTTTAACCATAAATACAAAGAAGTATGAATATGTATATTATAGTTATTATGTCCTGGTAAAGTTAACGTTTGTACACTTGATTTATATGAACTATCAAACACATATACTGTGAAGTATATGTGCTACATCAACAGTCTTAGTAGTATATTTCTTCTTAATATACATGTAGGGGAGAATATGGACTTAAATGGGAAAATAATATTTTGTTTGGGTTTGTACAAATACTTTCATCATTATATTTATTAAACCTGACTTATTATAGCACACACACAAACACACCCGAAATTCAATGTTTCCTAAGCAGCCATAATTTCTTTACCATTTTCTTCATTTTTGTCATATCTGCATACTACAGGTTTTAATTGATTTAATATTTTATTTATGCTTACTTTTAAAACATTACTTTCCTAATGATTCTAATTGAAAGAAATTATGTAAATTAAACCTTTAGTGGACTGGGAGTTAGTTTATATTTATTCATATAAATTGAAAATTATTGTTGAAAGGATAATAAAATCCACATAACACCTCAAATTTTAGCAAATACCATCTAGTAGTCAATTACTAACTTTTGGAAAACACTGATCTCATTAATAATGAAGTGGAAAAAATAAAATGAAAGTTTATTTAAGGACCTTATATTCAGTATTTCTTAGTAAAGTAACATCTAACACATATTTATTGTTGTTGTTGTTGCTGGGAAAAGGAAACATCATCACTCTTTGGAATCTGTCTATCCTTCCATGACATTTAGCAGCTGGTACTAAATGCCAGGATCATCATGAAATCCACTTCCTGATCATTTCTAATCACTTCTTAATAGATTTTGATGCCAACAATTTTTATGTCAAGGGTATGTATTCACTATTGAATTAAAAATAAATCTTTAGGGACACCTGGGTGGCTCAGTTAGTTAAGCATCTGCGTTTGGCTCAGGCCATGATCCCAGGGTGCTGGGATGAAGCCCTGCGTAAGGCTCCCCACTCAACAGGGAGTCTGTCTCTCCCTCTCCCTGCTCATGTATGCACTCTCTCTCCCTCCCCCGCTTCCTCTCAAATAAATAAATAAAATCTTAAAAAAATAATTAACTCAGTCTATTATAATATGCTTGATGGTTTATAAAAATATCAGAATTGGAGAAAAACATTTTGAAAGAAAAATATTAGTAGGACAGGATGACAGGTCAGGAATATCTATTTGTAATTAAAATGCAGAAGACATTTGGAAATATGAAACCAATTAAACTGGTAGACTAAGAATTGTATTTTTATATCTTTTAAGTAAGAATATATTGAGCCTTGTGCAGGAAAAATAGAAAGAGCCTTACTTGGATCAAAGAACAAGTCGATTTCTTTCTAGATTTTGTCATGCTTTGGCATGAAGTTATAAAGAAATTGTAGGACTTATTTCATTTTTTCCATGTAAATCCATTTTTCCAAACACTGTTGAAGAGACTTCTCCCATTGTGTATTCTTGGAACCCCTGTTGAAGATGATTTGACCATATATGTGTGGATTTATTTCTGGTTCTTTATCCTGTTTTACTGGTCTATATATTAGTTTTTATACCAATACCATACTATTTAGATTATGTTAGCTTTGTAATATGGTTTTTTTTAACTCTTTTTTATTATATTATGCTAATCACCATACAGTATATTATTAATTTTTGATGTAGTGTTCCATGATTAATTGTGTATAACACCCAGTGCTCCGTGCAATACATGCCCTCCTTTTTTTTTTTCATTTTAATTTATTTCCTTTCAGTGTTCCAAAATTCATTGTTTTATGCACCACAACCAGTGCTCCATGCAATATATGCCCTCCATAATACCCACCACCAGGCTCACCAAAATCCCCACCCCCTTTCCAAAACCCTTAGTTTGTTTCTCAGAGTCCAGAGTCTCTCACGATTTGTCTTCTCCTCCAATTTCCCCCAACTCACTTCTCTCCATTTCCCAATGCCCTCCATGTTATTTCTTATTCTCCATAAGTAAGTGAAACCATATAATAATGTTTATCTGTTTGACTTACTTCACTCAGCATAATCTCTTCCAGTCCCGTCCATGTTGATACAAAAGTTGGGTATTCAACCTTCCTGATAGAGGCATAATTCTCCATTGTATATATCAACCATATCTTCTTTATCCATTCGTCCATTGAAGGGCATCTTCGTTCTTCCCACAGTCTGGTGATTATGGCCATTGCTGCTATGAACAAAAGGTACAGATGGTCCTTCTTTTCACTACATCAGTATCTTTGGGGTAAATACTCAGTGGTGCAATTGCAGGGTCATAGGGAAGCTCTATTTTTAATTTCTTAAGTATTCTCCACACTGTTTTCCAAAGTGGCTGCAACACTTGCATTCCCACCAACAGTGTAAGAGGGTTCCCCTTTCTCCACATCCTCTCCAGCACTTGTTGTTTACTGTCTTGTTAATTTTGGCCATTCTAATTGGTGTAAGGTGGTATATCAATGTGGTTTTGATTTGAATGTCCCTGATTGCTAATGATAATGAACATTTTTTCATGTGCCTGTTAGCCATTGGAAAAAAGACAGTCTCTTCAATAAACGATGCTGGGAAAATTGGAGCTATGTGTAGAAGAATAAAACTCGACCATTATCTTACACCATACACAAGGATAAACTCGAAAAATCCGGATAAAAGACCTCAAAATGAGGCAGGAAATCTATCAAAATTCTAGAGGAGAACATAGGCAATAACCTCTTTGACATCGACCACAGCAACTTCTCCCAAGATATGTCTCCAAAGGCAAAGGATACAAAAGCAAAAATGAATTTTTGGGACTTCATCAAGATCAAAAGCTTCTGCACAGCAAAGGAAACAGTCAATGAAACAGAGCCAACCCAGGGAATTGGAGAAGATATTCACAAATGGCACTACAGACAAAGGGCTGATATCCAAGATCTATAAAGAACTCCTCAAACTTAACACACACAAAACAGATAATCACGTCAAAAAATGGGTTGAAGATATGAACAGACACTTCTCCAAAGAAGACATACGAAGACGACATAGCTAGACATGTGCCTGGCTAACAGGCACATGTAATATAGTTTTAAATCAGGAAGTATGATACCTCCAGCTTTGTCCTTTTTCTTCTAAATTTCTTTGACTATTTGGAGTCTTTAGGGATTCTATAGGGATTTTAGGGCCTTTCTTCTATTTCTGTGATCATTTTATTAACGGTGGGCATTTCATATAATGGCTTTTATTGTGCTGAGGTAAGTTCCTTCTATATTCACTTTTTGAGGGTTTTTACCATGAAATGATGTTGAATTTTCTTAAATGCTCCTTCTACACCTAATGAGATCATGTGTTTTTTATCATTCATTTTGTTAACATGGTGTATCACACTAATTAATTTACATATGTTGAATGATCCTTGCATGCCAGGAATAAATTCACCCAGTCATGGTATATAACCCTTTCAATGTATGGTTGAATTTGGTTTGCTACTAATATTTTGTTGATTTTTGTATCTATATTCATCAAGGACATTGGCTTGTAGTTTTCCTTTTCTGTGATGTTTTTGTCTGGTTTTGTCTGGTTTTGGTATCAGGACAATACCTGTCTCATAAAATGAGTTTGGAAGTATTCATCCTCTTCTATTTTTGGAAGAGTTTAAGAAGGGTTGATATTAATTCTTCTAGAATATTTGGTAGAATTCACCTATGAATCCATCTGGTCCTGAGCTTTTTGTTAAGAAGTTGTTAGTTATTGATCTAATCTCCTTATTTGCTATTCATCTTTTCAAGTTTTCTATTTTTTTCTTGATTCAGTCCTGGCACGTTGTAAATTTCTATCTTACACCATGCACAAAAGTCAACTCAATATGGATTAAAGACTTAAAAGCCTGAAACCAAGAAACCCCTAAAAGAAAACATAAGGGAAAACCTTTTGACATTGGCCTTGGCCATAATTTCTTGGATATAACCCTAAAAGCACAGGCAACAAAAGCATAAAAGGACAAATAAGATTATATCAACCAATAAAACTGATGCACATCAAAGAATACAATCAACAAAGTGAAAAGGCATCCTTTGGCATGGAAGAAAATATCTACAAAGCATGTATATGATGAAAGGTTAATATCCAAAAAGATTTTAAAGTGGGCAAAGGACCTGAATATTTCTCCAAAGAAATACAAATAACTAACAAAAATATGAAAAGATGCTCAGTATCACTAGCTATTAGGTAAATGCCAATTAAAATCACAATATCACTGATTAGAATGGATATTACTAAAAAAAAAAAGATAGCAAGTGATAGTGAAAATGTTAAAAATGAGAACACTTGTGCACTGTTAGTAGGAATGTACATTGGTGCAGCCACTATAGAAAACATTATGAAGGCTTCTCAAAAAATTAAAAATAGGGGTGCCTGGGTGGCTCAGTGGGTTAAGCCGCTGCCTTCAGCTCTGGTCATGATCTCAGGGTCCTGGGATCAAGCCCACATCGGCTTCCCAGCTTGGCAGGGAGCCTGCTTCTCCCCCCACTCCCTCGCCTCTCTGCCTAGTTATGATCTCTCTTTCTCTCTGTCAGATAAATAAATAAAATCTTAAACAAAATAAAAAAAAATTAAAAATAAACTACCATGTGATTCAGCCATAACCCTTCTGGTATATCCAAAGGAATTGAAATAAAGATCTCAAAAATGTATCTGCATTCTCATGTTCATTGCAGAATGATTCACAATAGCCAAGATAGATAGTGACATAAATGTTCATTCACAGGTGAATAAATAAAGGAAATGTGGTATTTATATAATATAAAATATTATGCAGCCTTAAAAAAAGAAGGAAATCCTACTATTTGTGGCAACACGGATGAACCTGGAGGACATTATGTTAAATAGAATAAGCCAAATAGAGAAGAACAATTACTTTGTGATCCCACTTACATGAGGAACCTAAAATAGTCAAACTCACAGAAGTAGAGAGTGGAATGGTGGTTACCAGATATTGTGAGGAGTGGGAATGGAGAAGTTCATCAAAGGGTACGAATTTTAATTTATGCAAGCTGAATAAGTCCAAGAGATGTACTGTACATCATATTGCCTATAGTTGATGCTACTTTATTGTATACTTAAAAATTTGCCAAGAGGATAGTTCTTATATTAAGTGGTCTTCTCAAAAATAAAAAATAATAATAACCTGTGGTTAATAATAACCTGTGGTTGAAATGGATATGTTTATGGCATTGATTTTGTCAGTGTGGTGGCGTTTTCACAGAAGTACACTTATGTCCAAACTCATTGAGTTGCATACCCTTAATAAATACAACTTTTTAATATGTCAATTGTACATCAATAAAGTTGTTTAAAATATGAAATCAGGGGGCACCTGAGTGGCTCAGTGGGTTAAAGCCTCTGCTTTCGGCTCAGGTCATAATCCCAGGGTCTTGGGATCAAGCCCCACATCCGGCTCTCAGCAGCGAACCTATTTCCTCCTCTCTCTCTCTCTGCCTGCTTCTCTGCCTACTTGTGATCTCTGTCTGTCAAATGAATAAATAAAATCTTTAAAACAAAACAAAACAAAAAAACCAAAAAACCTCGAAATCATGAGATACACTAAAAATAATGACCTTACATGTTAAGATAACTTATGACTGTTTCTCTTAGGAACATTGATCTCAGAAAGATAAATAAATTTCATCAAAAGATTTTAGGTTATCAAATGAAGTTATTTTGTTTTTGGAATTATTCTTTATTCTTGAGATGGGATCCAGGAATCAATAAATAAACCACACAAATATTATTTCTATGAATTACAGAATATAAGAATATATATTCTACTATACTGTTATGGAGTAGACCCTTTTTTGTTAAAAATGCAATCCTTGGGGCACCTGGGTGGCTCAGTGGGTTAAAGCCTCTGCCTTCGGCTCAGGTCATGGTCTCAGGGTCTTGGGATAGAGCCCTGCATTGGACTCTCTGCTCAGTGGGGAGCCTGCTTCCTCCTCTCTCTCTGCCTGACTACTTGTGATCTCTGTCTATCAAATGGATAAATAAAATCTTTAAAATAAAATGCAATCCTTTAAAATAATAGGAAAAAGCATTTGTAGTATCTGAGACAAAGAAAGTCATTTTAAAGTCAGGCATATGTTTGGAGTTCTTACCTCTACTATTTCTGGTGGTAGTGTGAATATTCATATTGATATAATTATTTTGTAGAAAATATATTAAGGAGTACTGATATAATTAGTTTAATGTAATATAATTTCCTTCAACTTATCAAACCTTAGATTACATTGAAATATAAACTTATCAAACACGTAAGTAACTATATAAATAATTGAATTCTATAATATACAATTATTTGCTTTTTTAGAAATCATTTTCTTATATATAGTAATAAATATATTGAGTTATTATTAAAACATCTATTTAATAAAAAATATTACTATAAAAGTAATTGACAAGAGTGCTTTTTCAAATAAGCATATAACTCACCTGTATAATTCATGTATAAACTAATAATTAAAGAGTTAATAAAAAATTCCTAAGGGGGGGGCACCTGGGTTGCTCAATGGATTAAGCCTCTACCTTCGGCTCAGGTCATGATCCCAGGGTCCTGGGATTAAGTCCCGCATCAGGCTCTCTGCTCAGCAGGGAGCCTGCTTCCCTCTCTCTCTGCCTGCCTCTCTGCCTACTTGTGATCTCTGTCAGTCAAATAAATAAATAAAATCTTTTAAAAAAAATTCCTAAGCTGGAAAATACAATTATTGATATAGAAAGAATTAGAAAAAAATATTGAATGATACAAATCATCAGAAAGTGTTCCTGGACACATTTAGATCACTTATTCCTTCAAACAACTTCATGAAGTGAGAATTATTATCTATCTTCATGTTTCATATTTTAATGTATTTTAATTGAGACCAAAGAGTTTGTGTTGCTTAAAGTCAGTGATACTGTGGTATCTCCTTTCTAATCCAGTAAAATCTACATAACTTCAATTCCTTAGAAGCCCAAATTAGACTCTGAACTAATTTCACTTCTTTTATTCAACAGAAGTAAACAACTATTCAATTCTTTCCTAAATTGATATAGAAATAGAAATTAGATACATTATATTTAGAGTATAATCAAGAAGATTATTATTATAACTCCTTTGAATCTTATGTTGCAAGTTAAGGTTTATATTGTTTAACATAAATTGAACCTTAAAAGCAAAGAGCTATGTTAGTAAGAGATTATGCCAAAATTGGCAGAAGCTGTAGGTAGAGAGTCAGTTGTAAATTTAGTATGTTATGCTGTACATTAAGGAAGGATAATGTTAATTTTCTGGGAACACTTTGTAGCAATGTTACTACATTTGAGTAAAAAAAAAATAAAATTATCAAGACATGGATCTTAGGGACAATACCTTATTTCCTCCTCATTTTCTTTTAGAAAGGAATAAGAAGAGAAAAAAGTGTAAAAGGATCTTTTGCCTTCACTGGGTTATAAAACAGTTATTAACAGTAAGATCAAGTAAAGATTATATGAATTAAACAAGATACTAACTTAATAATTCATAATTGTGGGAATTTTAATATTATTTAATAAATGCTGTTAATCAAGTCCATTATCTTCTGCTATTAAAGAATTTGTCTGCTCTTTGGCTCTTACTTACCTTCTCCTAAAGTGAAGGGTTTCATTTAACAAGTTTAAAGTTTCTTCCACTTCAGTCATTCAACGATTCTGTGTTTGCTTTCAATTTTTTACCAAATAGCTTTTAAATGACAAATAATTATAAACCACAATGCATTTACAATACTAAAAGTTTACCTGGCCTTTTAAAAATTATTTTATTTTATTTTTATTTTTCTTAAAGATTTTATTTGTTTATGTGGCAGAGAGAGACACAACTAGAGAGGGATTACAAGCAGCAGTAGGAGAGGGTGAAGCAGGCTTCACACCACGTAGAGCAAGAAGCCTGGGGCTCAATCCCAGGACTCTGGGATCATGACCTGAGCTAAAGGCAGTTGCTTAACAGCAAGCCACCCAGGCACCCCTATGGTCTTTTTAAAAAGATTTATTTATTTATTTGAGAGAGAGAGGGGGAGAGAGAGAGAATGCTCACGAGCAGAGGGAGGGGCAAAGGGAGAGAAGAGAATCTCAAGTAGACTCCATGCTGAGCCCTGAGTGCAGAGCCCATCCTGGGGCCAGATCTCAGGACCCCAAGATCACCACCTGAGACAAAATCAAGAGTCAGTTACTCAACTGAGGGAGCCACCCAGGCACCCCTATCTGGTCCTCTTGGAAATGACTATGAGAATACAGATATTTACTCATTCTGGGTCTCATTTTTTTATATTAGTTTTAGGAAGTTAGGTGCACAAAAAAAATTATCTAATCAATCAAATTAACTGTTTTACTATTAAAAAATGATTCTGTAAAACCAAACTGCTTAGACTATAAATGAATGAAATGTGTGACTACTTGAAAATGTTGTTAAAATACATATACTTAAAATTCATCATTTATGAATTCTCTTTTTCCTAACATATGCATTTTTAACTTAGTCATGAAATTGCAGCATTTTCTAGTAAGTACAGAGACATTGAAAATGGAAACTTTTAATTTACTGGAGGAATTTGCATCATACTAGATTAATATCAAAAATTTTATCATAGTATCTTCCAAAGTGAAGTAAAAACTGAAGTAAAAATATTGTATGCTCTATGTTTTTTGCTATCCTATCAACTTAAACACGTTTGCTTGGGCTAGAAATCAATTCAGTTCAACCATTTCTAGGTTCTTGTTTGAAATTTTAAAAAAAATGTATATAGAGCAGACTGATTTGAATGCATATTGGAATCTCTTCTTAAAGCTGAATTGAGTCTCTAAAGCTCTCACTGACATGATAGCCTATGCAATAGCTGTGCTGACTTCACGGTTCCATTATGTAAATAAGGTAATACATCTACTTATGCTCCTCAGAATGTGACTAAAAACTGCAAAGAAATACAGCAGAGTGGAATGTGCTTGGAAAATTTTTATGGAGTTTTTTATGTCCAGTTATCAAACTCTGCCAACTAATTATACTGAGAAGGGAAGGAAAAACACCCCTCCCTTACATTGTGTATAGCTTCACACAATAAAATACAGAAGGAAAATAGCTATTTAGTTTTATAAAATATGTTACTTCAATTTAGTTATATTTAAAGCAAAAATGATTATTTTAGTATGCATGTTTTCAGGAAAGAGTTACATCAATCAAATTGTCTATTTTTGGTCTATGTAATTCTGTACATTTCCCGTCAAACTATTAGAGTGAAATATATGACTTCAGGGACTTAATCATAAAGCAATTTTACTTTGGTTTCCAATTCTTCCTCTACAGAGGTACAGGGAGCTAATTTTCCTACTGCTACTAAAAAAAATATAGAAAACTCTATTCTTATGACTTCAATTATCACATTTTCTTTCCTGTAATACAAACTGTAGTTACTTTTCAAATTCCCAATGCCATGTCAAAATCAAACTTTGGACTTGATTCAAAATCAAAGAGCCTTCCCACCCCCACCTCTCAGTTTGGATGCATGCAATAGGGAAGTCTGTAATAAAGGAAGAACAGTTGGCTTTTTTCCCTACTCTGCTACCCTGGAAATAGTTTTAAATCCACACCTACCACCATGTTTGGAGTGGAGGGATGGGGGAAGGAAGGGCAGAAATACTTTAATGATTGGTAATGTTATGAGCTGGCATCACACTTTCAAAGCGGGACATATTGTGAAGGAGTATTCTCTCCCTGATGTTTTCATAGTTTCCTTGGATAATTTATGCATATTTGGGGCATTATCTCACCTGCAGTTTTCTTGCTGTAGAGGACGTTCTCCCCGTCAACTCATTTATTACCATTTCTTTCTCAGACTCTGCTTGGTGATTCCCTTTGCTCTTCTGGGTAGGCTTTTTGTAAAGAAAAAAAGTGTGCTTCGATTTTCAGTCAGTGACAGTACATCCCAAATCTGGTCTCCAGGAAAAACCCATCCACTAATTCCTATACAGGAGAATACATACAAAAATTAATTGATTGGTTTAAAGATAACTAATTAACTAGTACTATATAGCTAAGAACCTAGAGAACCAGCTTCATACAATTAGTGTGGAACAAAGGGAAGGAAAACAACTATCTAGGATTTCTGTTTAGGATACATGGCATGGAACAAGGGTTTGCAGTTTGCTGCAACAAGAGAGTCAATCTCTTGGGAAATTAAGCTGACTTTAGCTGACACTCCAATTCTTTACTCTTTATGGCACAGCATATTTTTTGTTTCTAGCTTTCAGTTTAATATCTGGGGTGTATGTGTCTACGTAGAGTACCCATTCAAACCAAAGCTGCAAGGGAAGATGGGGAAGCCATTATCTGAGATTTTCATCTTTCTAGTAAGATGTAGAATCTATTTTCCTCTAAATCTCACAAAATGCTAAATGTCCCAGACTAAAACAGAAACCTAAATATAAAGCAATAAAAATGGAAGAAAAATCTTTACTCTTTGGGCAATCACTTACTGATATTGTTTTTGAGACGATTAAGGGACTTAACATATGAAAAGTATTGGAAAAGTTCTTGGTAAGTAGTATTATAAATATTAGCTCTTATTACTGGTATAAGAGAATTGTCAGTTCTTCAACAGATTTTAAATGAATGACTCCTATGTGTCATAAAATGAATCAAGAAGGCTATGCTGGGCCAAAGTTGAGACAGATATGCAAAAGTATGACATTAGGCAACAATCACACCTACCACATCCCAATTTCCTTTCAGAGGTTCTTCATGCTACCTGGACAGAAAGGAGAATATCAGTATCTTCTCAGAGGGTTTTGACAGATATTAATATCCATACACTCTGATTTGTATTTGGCTAGGAAGAAGCATGTAAAAGAAATTCTGTTGATAAATAAGTTTCAAGCATATTCAATTCTGTGTCCTATAGATGGCAGCCAACAGAAATATGGTTGCTTTCATGGATATGCACAGAGAACCAATATCTGCAAAGGCTGCAGATGTCTGGTTCTTACAGTATTAGTGAAAATTCTAAGAGCTTCAGTAACATATTTCATTTTCATATTATCAAAATAGTAAAAGTGCTTTTCTGTGGAGGAAGTTTCAATTAGACTTATTAAAAAGAAAACCACTGGCCCAAGATGGAATCACTTATACTAGGCCAAGTCACCAAACCAGATCTTAATCCTCAACCTAATTCCAGTTTTCAACTTCAGAAATGTAGTTTTATCTGAACAGTCAGAAAAATTCTGGTCAGCACCAATGAGGTAGTCTGTCACAAGGACCTTTCTCCATACCCCCACCCCAAGGAAAATAAGGTAATGTACATGATTAGGCACCCTGTTCTTCCCCCACTTTGGCAAAGTGAACTTGCCTGAAACAATACTTTCTTTTCTTTGACTAACAACTTCCTTGCCCCACCCCCCTTCCTATAAAAAAAACTTCCATTTTCTACAACGCTTTGAATTGCACTCTGCTTGCAAGACGGGATGCTGCCCAATTCATGAATCATTTAATAAAGACAATTAGGGCTTCAGATTTACTCAGATGAATTTTTTCTTTTTTAACTGGCTATACAACTAATTCTCATTCTTTAGTGAATACTGCCACAGGAGCATTTTTCCTCACAACATTATACAATAATAGATGAAGAAATTTAGTGAATAGGAAAAAGGGATAATTTTGGAGAAAAGTCTTAAAACTTTTGGATTGAGGACTTGTATATGGCTAGTCTCGACTAGAATGGAAATTAGTAACTTAGTTTCCCCATGGGTCCATGAATTAATTATCTGTCCAAATATTTACTATGCAAATTACAAGGTAGGGACTATTACAGGGAGTGGGGATACTTAAAAACAAAAACAAACAAGAAACAAACAAAAAACGAACAGAATAAACTCCTTGGTTTTATAAACCTTATATTCTATAAGAGAGAAACTGACACAACAAATTACCTACCTGAATTAAATAGAATCTCTCCCTCTTCAGCTTCTCTTCCACGCAGCAGAAGACAACCAACCAACCAATATGACCAGTTTACTTTAAATTCATT
Organism: Mustela nivalis; assembly: GCF_964662115.1. Classification (NCBI taxonomy): domain Eukaryota; kingdom Metazoa; phylum Chordata; class Mammalia; order Carnivora; family Mustelidae; genus Mustela; species Mustela nivalis. The sequence continues at coordinate 49,792,783 of NC_139021.1, forward strand.
TATATTGACCTTGGTTGGGTTCTCAATGGTATTCTTCCTAAATAAATTTCTGCTGTCTTTTCACCCTCTGCAGTGTGAGGGACTCAAGTCACATCCTCATCCTTGAAACCTTCCATATTTCCCCCACTTATCATCCTCAGCTGATATCCTTGGTTACTATTTCACTGAGGAAAAAGAAGTAATGAGAAAAAAAATTTTCCATGTATTTTCCCCATCACATTTATCATTTCAGCATAAAAACATGCAACTGTCCTCTGTTCTTTGCTCTCCCTAGGGCCCCTATGGGAGAACAGTCCCTTCAATCCAAGGCTAAACTATTCATCTGTAAATCCAGTCCCTCTCATATCCTCAAGAGCATCACTCTCCAATTGTTTCTTTATTTTCCTGGAACAACATTCCCACATACCACCTGTATCATTTCATCAAAAATTAAAAACTGTAATTGATATTACAGCTAGCTTACAAATGAATTTTTTTAACACTGTGTTTCTCTTCAATTAATCTAGCCTCTACCATATGTTTTTTTAATTTTTTTTTTTTATAAAATGAAGGGGAGGGGCTCCTGAGTGGCTAAGTGGGTTAGGCCTCTGCCTTCAGCTCAGGGTCCTGGTATTGAGCCCCATATTGGGCTCTCTCCTCAGTGGGGAGCCTGCTCCCTCCCCCACCGCCTGCCTCTCTGCCTACTTGTGATTTCTCTCTGTCAAATAAATTTAAAAAAAAAATTAAAGTGAAGGGGGACAGAATTTGTCTTGTTGGCATAAAGATTATTTTAGGCTGATTATTTTTAAGAAACAGCAGACATAGGAAAAGCTTTGAAAACTGAATAGATGTTGCTTGTTTGTAAGAGAGATTTACATTTAGGAGGGAAATCTTCATTTGTAAGGGTGTCTCTCTCTCTCTCTTTCTCTGTATGGGGAAAAAATGATGACTTAATCTCTAGAAATGCCTATCAATAGAGAAAGCAAAGACCTAAAGCTACGTAATAATCTTACTCTTTTTGTTGTGCCTTTCTCAGTAACTGCCATAACTGGCTTCCCCAACCCAAAACATCTTTTGTTTTTAGCTGGACATGATATTTAAGGTGGTAGCTTGGGCCATTTTGAGGAATTACTCAGTTTGCCTGGGTATTTCCTACTCATACAGGAGGTATACATGTTATAAAGCTTTTGTTCGTTTTTCTCCTATTAATTTGTCTTTTATTACAGGAGGACATTAGCAAAGAACCTAGGAGTGTAGAAGGAAAATTATTTTCCCTCCCCCACAATAGCAAAACTTCTCTACAAATTTATTTTTATTGCCTCCAGCCTTTCTCAGCCTCATCTCCCTGAATACAGTTTAATTAAGCTTTTATTTCCAATATTCCACTGATTTTGCTCTTGTCAATTTAAACTCCATATTGCTAATACAGTGGTCAGTTCTCTGTCATTATATTACTCAATTTGTCAGTTGTAGTTGGCACAATTAATCATTCTATTATTTGACAAAAACACATTTTTCTTCACTTGGATACTTAGAAGCCCATGGCTCATTTTCCTTCTCACATTTAATTAGTTTCTCTCAAGTTATTTCTCTAGTTTCTCCTTTTCTAAGTTTTTAAAGATTAGAATGTCCTGTACCAATGCTCTAACCAGAATTTGAATTTAATCTAATATGACTTAAGTGAGAGTTTATAAACATTAGACTGATAGATTTTTTAACTCATCAGTGTTCTTGGCTGAATGAGGTTGAGATCCAGATATTTCTTAGTATACCACAGGAAAAAAAAAATCCAATTATCTTAGGGAGATGGAAATAGTAGAGTAGATTTATCATTTTTAAAAAATATATTTATTTATTTTTAGAGAGAAGGAGCACACAGGAAGGGGCAGAGGGAGAGAGTATCTCAAGAAGACTTCCCACTGAGCTCAGAGCCTGATTTGGGGCTTGATCTCACAATCCACAAGATCATACCCTGAACAGAAATCACTAGTCAGATGCTTAACAGACTGAACCATCCAAGCACCCCTAGATTTATCATCTCTGATGTTAACCCATTCCCTGTTGATCTTATAGGAGAAGACCAAAAAATACTTCCTTGATTATGACATCGATAATACGTAGGAAGAGGTAACAATGGAGTGAAAACTCCTTGTAGTGATACTTTGCTTTATATTATCTCTTTCTGAAATGCTGTTCTGGAATGAGATCCCTGCTTTCAGTGGGGTTATTGGCTCCCAGAATAGTGGGTTCAAGAGTAGCAAGTATCATCTGAATTCTTAGTAGGTATTTGTTGTGTATTGGTTTCATAGGATTTCACATCTACTTTTTTATGCCTTAAGTGAAGTTGTTGTCACTTGTTCATGAAAGAAAAAATAAAAATGTTATTTTTGGAAGTAAAGTTGTTTTGATGTAAGAATGAAGAAGATTATGTCAAATGTCATCATCTTACCTGTTCTCACTAGAAAAAACTCTGTAGCTCAGCTCCTGAGGGCCCCTGGTAGGGGCTTATCAATAAAAACATATGGAGAAAACACTACAGCAGGGTGATATTTAGACTCTAAATATTAATAGTTTGTGGGGATTATGGAATTAAATAAACAAAGAAAAAGACAAATCAAAAGACAAACTCAACTATACAGAACAAACTGATGGTTATCAGAAGGGAGGCCGTAAAAGGATGGGTGAAATAAGTGAATGAAATTAAGAAAATACTTATCAAGATGAGCACTAAGTAATGTACAGAATTGTTGAAACACTACATTGTACACCTGAAACCATTATAACACTGTATGTTAACTCTATTGAAATTAAAATTAAGAATAAATAAGCAAATAAATAAATAAATTAGAAAAGTGAATAACCTTATTTGTTCCTAGTCTCTTAGGGATCACAGATCTCTTTGACCAATGTCATGTCTTGAGAGTATTTGGTTTACAGATTTCATCCTTTCAGTAGTTTCTGATTGGAAAGTAATTTCAGTCTCTGTTATTCTTTCCTGGTCAAGAGCACAGATCCTGGTATATCTTGAATAAATGTTTAAGGTGGCCATTATGAGTCTGTGGGGATCCTCAAGTCCTTAGTCCAAAATTCTCAACTAAACAGCAACAGTCAAGAAGCACCAGGGAGGTGCAGTCTGTTGAGCCACTGACTCTTGGTTTCAGTTCAGGTCGTGATCTTGTGATTGTGGGACCCAGCCCTATGTTGGGCTCTGCACAGTCAGCAGAGTCTGCTTGGGTTTCTCCTTCCCTCTACTTCTCTCTCTTTCTCAAATAAACAAATAAATCTTAAAAAAAAAATGACTGTTCTTTTTGCCTCTCTAGAGGCAAAGATTTGCATTTTCTGAGGAGCTTAGAGCCATATGATGACACAGCAAATTAAAACATGAATAAAAATTTTCCATAATATTGTAAAAGATAATTTATACCAGATACTTATTAAAAATAGCAAGGAAGATGTTACTCAAGTTTATTGCAGTAAGGAATTGCAGTAAGGATCAAGACTGTTGCAGTAGCAGGAAAAGATCTAAATCAACTCCAAATGCAACAGGGGCAGGTGGGAATTAGAGGCCAGTAGAAGAGTGGGGGAGATGATGGTAAAGTTATGAAGAATTTGGTTGGGTATCAAGGTGGGGGAACAGAAAATTGATTAGATATCAAGCTTAATTGCATATCAAGGTTGGGGGGCGGTTCTTCCTCCCTTGGCCCACCAGAATTCCTTGTGAAAATAGGTTTGCAGACCAAGACCAGGATTAAGAGCAAGGCCTAGTAGAAAGAAGGCTCTGATTAAAGGTTTGGTCTAGGAGGGAGTCCTTGTCAGAATGTTCCAGTGATTAGACTGTCTGCTTCAAAATCTCCTCCTTTGGTAACAGTGCAGACCTAGGCACCCCTTCCGAGATTCCAGGAATTAAGCACATTTACAACTGGGCCCCAAACATACACCATTATCATGTTCCCCTAAGACCTTCTAAAGCAAAACAAGATTGGAGAACCACTAGTAGTGCGATAGAAATAAAATTATATTGAAAAAAACAAGCCTAAAAAAACCCGTAAAGAAGTATATTGAAATGTCAAAGATGCCAGCAGTGCATATACAGCATGACCTAAATCATCTTATTCTATGTTAGGCTCTTTTTTAAAAAACCTTTCAACATTTCTTACATTGGAATACATCATGAAATAGATGTGTAGATTTTATGTAGTGGGTTTTAGTTTTATCTCAAAAAAGTGTTTGAATCAGGGGCACCTGGGTGGCTCAGTTGGTTGGATGACTGCCTTCGGCTCAGGTCATGATCCTGGAGTCCCGGGATCGAGTCCCACATCGGGGTCCCAGATCCATGGGGAATCTGCTTCTCCCTCTCACCTTCTCCTCACTCATGCTCTCTCTCACAGTCTCTCTCTCAAATAAATAAATAAAATCTTTAAAAAAAAGTGTTTGAATCAATAGTGTATCTTATAGATGTTATCTAATCGAGAAAGTAACATGTATAAATATATATAAAATATGTATATGAAAATAGAAAATGCATAAAGGAATTCATCACTGATGGCATTTGGGGTTGAATGTGCTAGTAGAAATGATTTTTCCATTTCTTTAAAAAAAACTAAAACTCTTCAAAGACATTGGGGCAATGAGCTCCTACCACAATAAAGGTGACTCTATTTATTCATTTATTTCACTGAAGCATAGTTGGCATACAAGGCCATATTAGTGTCAGGTGTACAACATAGTCATTAGACAATTCTATATATTACCCAGTGCTCACCATGGTAAGCATAGTTACCATCTATCACTATATAAAATTATTACAACTTTATCAACCCTATCCCTATGCTGTACTTTTTATCCCCATGACTTATTTATTTTAAACTAGAAGTTTGTACCTCTTAAACCCCTTTGCCTATTTTGCCCATCCCTCTAATCCCCCCTGCTCCCTTCTGGCACTCAAGAGTTTGTTCTTTTTATGAGAACTGTCTCTGTGATCATGTGTGTATGTGTTAAATTGTTTTGTTTTTTTGATTTCCCATGTAGGTAAAATCATCTGGTCTTTTTCTGAATTACTTAATGTAGCACAATACCCTCCTCTAGGCTCATTTCATGTTGTCATAAATGGCAAAATTTCATTTTTTAATGCCTGAATAATATTCCATTGTGCATGTATATACCACCTCTTCTTTATCCATTCATCTACTGATGGACACTTAGTTTCCTTCCATGTTTTGGCTATTGTAAGCAATGCTGCAATACATATAGGTGTATATAAATCTTTTGAATCAGTGTTATTCCAGGATGGAATTACTAGATCATACAGTACTTTTATTTTTAACTTTTTGAGGAACTTCCATACTGTTTTACATAGGGGCTGCACCAATTTACATGCTCACGAATAAGATGGCACAGATGAAAGTTGTGTAGAGAGGCCCCTCAAAGGTCATCTCATCTGTCAACACCATGACAGTCTCTAGCAATATACTCTCACAAGAAAGGATTTCCACTTGTGCTCTGGCAGTTGGACATCAGCTCTTAGTTGGCTAAGAGATTTCCCCTGAGTACCAACTTGAATAAAAGTTCACCTCCACTCAATTAAGACTTTATTCCTTTTATATCTTCTTGCCTGATACAATAGTATCATTTATCTATCATTGATTTGTAGTGCCTTATATCTTTTTTTTTTTTTTTGGCTTGTTTGGAGTTATAATCCTGCAGGCTGTTGGCTTACAAAATACCTACAGGGAACCTGTGCTAAATAAATTGTCGGTAGACAAACTCAGAGCTTGATTTGGCTCCCGAAACAAAACAGTATGGTTACTGTAATAGGGAATGAGGTGAGACAAATAGTCACAAAATTAAAACCAAGGGGATCTGTGGGTATGAACTAATGACTATAGGTCTTTTAATGACCTGGGAAGCCGAAAAAGATTTTACTTATGTACGCAACAATAGCCACAGCCACGCACATCCTCTTTGGCCAGGTGAATCAAGCCAGACTTGGCTTGGGCATATAGGCACAGATCTGGCAACTGTTTTTTTTTTTTTTTTTTTTTTTTTTCCCTGTCTCTTAAAGAAGAAATGATGGCAGCACTTTTCTTTGTTTGTTTATTTTTTTATTTGATGGTTGGGGCAATGTACATTTTCATAATGGCTCAGGTTCATATCAGCTATCTAGATTCATGATAATTTTGTTCATGGAGACAAATCACTAACCTCCTACAGGGCATTCCATTACTTTGCTGTGTCAGTTCCTTAAGATATGTCCAGGTGCATAGGAAGTCACAGGTACTTCAGATTCCTTGTTAAGTTACTCTTGTGCTTGGAGAGGGGAGATAAGCCACATGAAAATTCAGGCTCCTGTTGTCTCAGTTATTTCTGAGTGACCCTCCAAAGTACATTCTTCATCTTCCTTCTTCTTCAACTTGAAATAAGCCAAACCTTTGAGAATTCTTTTTGTTTTAGAGCCAGCATATATCAAACTTGTTCTGTTACCGTTCCTGTGTGAACTGTGGGTTGTAAGCTACAGAAATTTCAAGGTGATCAAGGTTGAAATTCAAGCAGTAACAGTACTTTTTCCTCGATACACTGTTAAGACTCAGTGGGCATGCAAATTCTGACATAAGCGCTCTCAGGCAAGAGGAATCACCAAAAAATAATCTAGGCTTTTGCTGTGGTTGGTGGTGTTTTGCTTCAACAAAGTCATGTTTTGTTAAGCAACTAACCATTTTTCTATCTAAAGGCAATCCCTGGTTCTCTATTGTGCCCATGTAGAAACCCTAATCTGACCCCAGGTTATCCAACAACAATATGGCTTAAAGGTCTCTAGTCTGGCAAACCATAAAATCCCGTGTTAGTAGTAACCTTTTGGCATTATGTCTCAAGAGTGGATTTGAAAACGTACAAAGAGCTAAATTGCTAACATGTTGATGTCATTGCCACCTTTCACACAACTCACATTTATAGATAATTTTTATGGGAAATTCCTTATGAATCAGGTGTAAGTGAAACTGGTTTATTGATGACCGTACCTGATATGTTAGCAGCAATAGAAGGGTTGATACTACAGTTTCATAATGACACACAAGGGGAAGGGGGCACTCGACAATAGTGGAGAAAGTAAATCTTTCCTGTGGGGAAGCATCTGGCACCATGCCAAATTTCAATACTGACTAGAAGGAGAGGAGATCTAAGGTAGAAGTATGTACTGACTCGATGGAGTGGCTAATGATTTTGGCAGATTATCAGGGTCTAAAAAAGCCTGGAGGACGGGTAATAAGGAGATTTGGAAAAAAGTTACATGGAACCCTCCCTTCTCAACATGGACATAGAATGTAAAGATATTTTACTCAGCAAAGAATTTCTTTGCAAAGGAGACATCCAAACTGAAGTAAAACAGACAACATTTTCCATGGTCCTCAACAAAAACTCTTGCCTCATAAACTGTGATTATGATAAAAGGAACAAAGGTTACATAGACTTCACTCAAATTACCACCACTCATCAATCTAATCTTGTTATTGCCAATACCAAGTATGCATCTGATACACACACACACACACACACACACACACATTTATATTTTCTAGAAAATTTGAAATAGGGCTTTTTTTTTTCTCTCCTATGCTATGGAGGTAGTTGATTTTATACCTTGGTCAAAAATTCCTAGAAACTATAAATAAAATTTTGACTAACCTGAAAGAGAAACTAATGCCCTTTAGAAATAGTTGTAATTATAATTAATAATGAACATTGGGTCACCTTTTGGGGGATATTTGAGTATGATTGAAGTTTTATTTGTATGGGGAAGAGTTGTATTACATTAGGCAGATTCAGATTGTTATAGCTATTACATGAACAGCTAAATGGAGCTAAACATAGCATTTGAATAGTCAGAAGGCCAAGTGTGTACTTACTCATATTTAGTACGTATTGTAATGCTGTCTTAGATTGATTTTTTCCTACCACAGTTTCTGAAAATCCAGAAACTACAACTTAAGACTTGCACATGGTTTAATTTTCATGGTGTTGACTGTATGAGAAATTTGGAGGTGAAAGGAGATGATATGAAGGGGCAGCAGTATATGCCGGTGATCCTTTCAAGCCTTGCACATTAGGAACTTCCAAAGAAACAGTGGTGTAGTTTTAAGCATTTGGCTCATATGCTCTAGGGCCAGATGCTGGGCAGTCCTGGCAGTGGTATTTCACTAGGAACACGGACGCCATCGTGTTCTCTACATAGTGCCACCTAGAAACCCGTGTAAGACTTGCAGGTGCTGAGAGCTCTTAGCAGACATCTCTACAGGCAGCCTTCTCCAGGAATGCAGTCTGTCTGCTCAAGAAAACCACCTCTCGACATCTAGGCCCCCTTCCAGGGGCAAACTGCATATCATAATTTACCAATGTAGGGCTGTAGTGGGTTTCGCTACTTGTGAAGGGTCACTGTAACTTCAGAGCACCTGCTGGAATTGGTTGAGATTGTTGTGATGTGTTTATTCTTCTGTTTAAGCCATGTTCCTTAACTTCACATAGGCATTAATCCTAAAAGCTCTCCCCAATTAATTTACTAAAGGTTAATCTTCATTTCATCCTGGGTAACCTGACTTGTCACTGCTGGGTATTTTCTTGTACTATTTCTGATTATATGGTGTCCAAGCCCAGTTCCTGGGCCCTCTTAGATATTATTTATATTCTGTATTTTAATGTATAATATGTAGTATATCACATGTTTTAATAATACTTTTGGTGTAAGTTTGAAAGTGTGGTTTCTATTACATGAAAATATGAACACTGACAATATACTAACAAAATGCATTTCTTCCTTTGACTTTTGATCAGGATATGAATATCATTATTAATTGATCTTTTAGGAATATTTAAATTTATATTTAAAAATATGATGTCCTGAATTCTACATGCCTCTATCTACATGCTAATATATACATAAAATGTGTATATAAATATATTATGATATAATGTTTATATTTTTACTGAAGGCAAAAAATTGAATACTACATAGTGAAAGTTCTGATTTTAATGGAAAAATGTATTTGCAGAGTCCTCTCTATTGCTGTTTGCAATTTTTTTTTTAAATATCAAACATTATCAGGATGCCTGGGGTGCTCAGTTGTTGACCATCATACTGTTAATTTTGACTCAGGTCTGATCTCAGGATCTTGAGATCGAGCCCTGTGTCACACTCAGTGTGGAGTCTGCTTGGGATTCTCTCTCTCCCTTTACCTTTGCCCCTCCCCAGCCCTCACACATGCATGCTCTCTGTCTAAAATAAATAAAATATTAAAAAAAAATAAATTAATTAAAATCTTAAACATTATTATCACATGTAGGATTTTTAAAGATGTAGCTATGGTGTCTTTTTGTAATTACAACAGCTAAGACCCCCAAATCAGTTCTGGACAAACCACCAGGTAGACATCACCATAAAAATTTGTTGTTAATAATGTTTTGTTCTAGAATTGTACGCTTTAAAGGGAAACGTCTTTTAATATAGATTTTTAGTTCAGGTTATTGGTCTTTGTTTTCTAGTTGTATAAATTGGTAATGGGATTTGAAAAAGAAAGGACATTTAAGATAGAAATAAATGTTTCTATCCAAAAATGTCTGACTTGAAAACTATGGTTTTGGCAGTCATTTATTACATTTTAATCTTCTACAAATTACTCATTCAGCTAGATACTAACCTGTGGATTCAAAATACAAAGGTGGGTGACTAACTGAAGGAAAACATACAACTAGTGAAAATTATGGACTCTTTGACCAGTAGACATGTTCTAAGATTTAACATGGTTACTTTGATACAGTTCTTCATGAGAATATCCTGATATAACCATAAGAAGACATTTTGCCCCAGCTGAAACTATACAACTTTAGGGGTGCCTTGGTGGCTCAGTGCATTAACCTCTGCCTTCAGCTCAGGTCATGATCTCAGGGTCCTGGGTTCGAGCCCCACTTCTGGCTCTCTGCTCAGTGGGGAACTTGCTTCCCCTTCCCCCTCTGCCTACCTCTCTGCTTACTTGTGATCTCTCTCTGTCAAATAAAACCTTAAAATCTTAAAAAAATCTTAAATCTTAAAAAAAAGAAAGTATACAATTTTAACTGCTTTGCCTCTTTTTGGTTTCATTTAATTTGTTAAATATCAAACTCTGAGGTGAGGATGAGTCTTAGTGTAAAGATAGTGACAAACTGACAAGACGAGTGCAGAGATGAATGTGAATTCAGCACATGTGAAGGACCAGCACTCAGGACTTAAGTGTATATTAACATTTAGCTTTTGAAGAAAAGGGCATTCTAAGCCTACTACCTGCTCAGTTTTCTAAGTGTTATATGAATTTGCAATTATTTTTCAGATTCTCAAATTTCTTAAGGTCATATTTCAGATATTTATCTGCTAAAGATTGTATATGTTCTTTTTTTTCAATTAACAAATCCAGAGGCTGAGTGTCTTCTTTTATTGTAACCTGTTTACTGTGTTAATCTCACCAATCAGGTCATAAAATACAGACACAGGGTTGATGGGAAAAATACTTGAGCCATACTATGATTTTTTTATTCCCATTTTCACCTTGTTGACTAAATCCTATAATATTTTCTAAGACTTGAAGTGGTACTCAGTGTTATGGAGATCTTTAATGATTTTTTAAATGATAGTTTTAGATATTAAGTATTAAGATATTTATTTTTTATTTTTTTAAAGATTTTATTTATTTATTTGACAGACAAAGATCACAAGTAGGCAGAGAGGCAGGCAGAGAGATAGGAAGGGAAGCAGGGTCCCTCTGAGCAGAGAGTCCAATGCGATATGTGGGACTCTATCCCAGGACCCTGAGACCATGACCCAAGCTGAGGCAGAGTCTTTAACCCACTGAGCCACCCAGGCGCCCCAAGTATTAAGATATTTAATATTTAGTTAATTTAGCTAATTAAATATTTAATATTTAGATATTAAGTTTAAGATATTAAGTATATCAGAAGCTAACTCAGTTATAAATAGACTCTACAAACGTATTTCTTTTTTTCTTGTTTTCTGCTTTTACAAGTATAAAAGGATAGTTTAAGGTTTTGTTTAAGAACTCCTGATGATCCTAGTTCTTAAGAGCAAATCTACATGACCAAAACAAGAAAAAAAAATGCATGTCCTAAATCTAATTTCAAGTTGATTGAGTTAAAATAGTTTCAACTCTGAAAAGAACCATGAGACTATACAACAGCATAGATAGATGAAAATTTAGGATTGAAGAATGGTCACCTTAAGTTTTTCAAAGAAGATTGTTTTGTTAAAATCTGGTCCAGTCAAAGTCCTGTTAGAAAATAAAAATTCAAATGGAGATATTTAAAAAATGAGGAAGAGAAGTGATTTGCGTGAACTTGCTGTTTAATTGCTGCTTTATTGTTTGTTTATATTTCTCTTTTGATGAACCCTCAGCTGTTTGAATATATATTATTTTTGTAATGTTAATTTGAGTTCATCCTGTGTTTTAAAACAACCTACATATATCATCAGTGGAACAAATACAACTATGTGAAATTCATCAGGCAAGATACCTGACTAGAGTTTGGCATTTCATATTGCACAAACTGCAATATGGTAGGAATCCCACAACTCTTACTTGTGTGAAGACTGGCACTAATTGTCATCAACATTGGCAGACGATGGGGACTGTCCAGTTAAAGTGAATGGACGTGACATCTAGAACTCCCCTTCCCAATTAGAGAGCCTTTTCAGAAAGAAGGGGCTGTAGCAAAAGCTTAGAGCTACAGGAAAAAAAAAAATTCCAGAACTCTGCTGCATAAAGAGAACTTCTTATTCCATATCATCCATATCATACTCGGGCTTAAATAAAAGACAACAACAGCAAACAAACAGAAAAGAAAATCATACCTTTAAGGTCACAGGAGACAATTAACTTCCACCCTGTTAATTCTAGGCTCAAAAGGACACTCAAAATTCAAGAGGTCCCATACTCAAGAGGTCCCATGTTAAATAGTTATGCTAACTGGGATACCACTCCTGTTTCTGTCCCTGATTTTATTGCTGTTACATAAGCCTAAATCCTAAAGCTTTTTGTGTATGTATCTTGCCATTTAAAAATTAGGACAATGCATAACATGCAGAACTGCCAAGGAGCTTTGAATGCAATTTGGTATTGTGAGTATTAGTGTTTCCAATTAAAAGAGGACATGACAGAAAACTTCTCAGAAGTGTTTAAAACTTACACTATTTTCATCTTGAGTACTTATTGGACTGAGGCTTAATGCTTATTACTTTATGATACAAATAAATACTAAGGCCCAGTCTTTTACTTTTTCTTTTTTTAAAGGGAATATATCTTTATTTTGAAGTCATATTTACTACTGCTTCTAAGTCAAAAAAGCATGACAGACTAATTACCAGAACTATAATATTACAATTTATGACTGAAACAAGAGCAAATATTTGAAACAGCGCAAATAAACAATCCTATTATCTATAGATACTTAGGACATTATGAACACAGTTCTTGAGAAACTGTAAATGCCTATTAGCTCTGTGTTAGCAGCCTTCTTACTTGCTTTCTCATCACTTCTAGTTGGAATTGGAGAATTGATCTTCTGTTCTCCTAATCATTTTCAGGTTGATACATTTCACCATCCAATAATTCCCAGTTAGATGCTGTTATTGTTTGTCAAAGACTACATAGCAGGGATCTGCTTTGTATTTTTGATGAAATTTTTAAAAAAGATTTTTAGTTGGCAGTCTTAGGTTTAGAAGAGCAAGAAGAGGAAAGGACAGAAGGGACAGAACATCTTGCAGTAGATCTAGCAATGTTTCTTACCTCTACCTTTATGTCTTCCTTCAGTAATTTTTTTTTTTCCCTAAGAGAGGCAGGTTTGGGAGAGAGAAAGAGGGTGAAGGAGAGAATCTTAAACAGGCTCCCCTCATGAGCCTGGATCCCTATTTGGAGCTCGAACTCACAACCCTGAGATCATGACCTGAGCTGAAATCAAGAGTCAGACACTTAACCAACTGAGCCATCCAGACATCCCTTCTTTCTATAATTCTAAAACAACAAACCTCCTTTCAGTTTTTCAGACTTCTATACCATATACAAAAATTAACTTAATTAAATACTTAAATGTAAGACCTAAAACAATAAAGCTCCTGGAAGAGAACATAGGGCAAAAGCTTCTTGGCATTGGTCATGGCAATAACTTTTTAGATATGTCACCAAAAACATAGGAAACAACAGAAAAAATAAGTGAGACTACAGTGACCCTCCTTCTTTGATGTGAGAGAAAACTGAATTACCACCAACAAATCTTAAAAGATGTTGTGCTCTACATTGTAATATTTGACTTCCCTTTGCTAGATTAGAAATAAGTAGACTTGTTAATACTTTGTACTTTCCATAAAGAATTTCATTTAGATGTTACAATGGAAAATGATTAGTGCATAAGACATATCTCTATAAAGTAAAGAACTTTTAAAAACTTTTTAAAATTTTGCCCCATGAGGGGCACCTGGGTGGCTCAGTGAGTTAAGCCTCTGCCTTTGGCTCAGGTCATGGTCTCAGAGTCCTGGGATTGAGCCCCACATCAGGCTCTCCGCTCAGTGGGGAACCTGTTTCCTCCTCTCTCTCTGCCTGCCTCTCTGACTACTTGTAATCTCTGTCTATCAAATAAACAAATAAAATCTTTAAAAAGAATGTTTTATGCCCCATGACATGGGTCTCTGAGAGTTCATGAACCATAGATGTATAACTTAATGAATTACCAGAAGTTATGAGGGGAACCCATCCACATCACCATCCACACCAAAACATAGAATATTATTAGCATCCTAAACCTGCTAGAAAGCCCTTTGTATTCACCACCTCTTCCTTTCTTTCTAAAGCTCTCTTCCCTCTCTATAATCTAGAAGTTTTTAGAATTGCTTTCTTGCTTTTTTAAATTTTAATTGCTTTCTTGCTCTTTTTAAAATCATGTAACACATGCTATGGTATATTTCTCCCATTAGTCAATGGAATCATAGGCATATATTCTCCTTTTCTGACTTTTCTTTTCAGTATTCTACCTAATATTAATTCATATTATTGTATATGATTGTATTTTATAGATCTTCAAATACAGTATACTTTCCTATTTGTTACACTGTTAATGGTTGGTTAGGTTGGTTTGGAGTTATTATAAATAATTTACTTTAAACATTTTTATCTCTTGATATATATTTGTGTTCGTTTCTCTTTGGTATGTATTTATAATAGAATTGTCAGATCATTGGATATGTGACACTTGCCAACTTGAAAATATCATAATTTAGTAGGTAATAGAAAACCATTTTATAAAGTGGTTATACCAGTTTATTCTTCATTAACTATGTTAGAGTTTTCATGTCCCACATCTTTACCAATAATTGACATTTTCTGATTTTTATTTTGTTAGCTCTTCTTGTGTGTGGGAGAGGCATTTCACTGTAGGCTCAATTAGAATGTCCCTGGTTTTTCTAAAGAGGTTAAACAAAATCCATACGTTTATTTTCCATAGAGCATTCATTTCTTTTGTGACTTACTTTCAGTTGAGGAGGAGAAAGCAAAGCACAGAACTCATGGCTTTCTCCCTGTGATTTTTTTGATTGTCTATTTTAATTTGGAATGTTTATCTTTTTCTAATTAATCTGAAGGAGTTCTTCACATATTTTGGATAGGAAAAAATTATTGGTTCAAAATGTTGCAATCACATTCTTTCATTCTACAATTTGCATTTTAACCATCTCGTTGGTTATTTTGATGAATATGTATCTTAAATTTATCTTTCTTTCTTTATTTATTTTTTTGTACTTTCACAAGACTATGGCCCTCTAGATTTTCTGTATATATTTTTTTAAAATACACATACGTAGAGTGATCTTACAGTTTGATTTTCTAGAAATAGACTTAATTTTTTTACTGGTCGTCCTGCTGTAATTATAAATGTCAGCCAGTTCACATTACATTTACCTTAGGGGTAGATTTAGATTTTACTAGGTTTATGGTTTTTTTTTTTTTGTTTTGATTTTTGTTTTAACAAAGAATTACAATTACGCAAAAGAATGGCAAAGGGTTTGAAGCTTTAGGCAATGGAGAAATTATGAGGACCTAACACTTAAAAGGAAGCTGGGCAATGTAGGGAGAAAGTGGCCATCACAGAGGGGATTTAATGGGATGGGGAACAAAGAAGAACTAAGAAGAACTGCATTTACTGGTGACAAGATGCTCTGTGCGATGATGACTCAGAGTGACAGGCTGAAACAGGATGGAGGAAAGCAACATAAGGGACCATTGGAAAGGCCTCAAGTGAATGTTGAAGTTGTGAGTAATTAAGATGTCTGTCAGCTTATTTTGCTGATAAAACTGAAACCTGGAGAAATCACTCAGCAAGGTTTACTTCTCACAACACACATTTACCAAATGTGGAGAGCAAAGCACGCATTCACGTTTTCTTCCCTCACAGAGAATGGTGTTTCAGAAAAAGGACATAAAAAGGCTTCATTGTGCCTTTAAGAGACTCGCAGTGATGTCAGTCCTCATCTAGTATGAGGGTCCTTTGTTTCCCTTCAATAGTCAAAACCTCTTCATTGCTCTTTCCTTTCTGTGTACCCCATTTTTCTTGTACCCTCAGGTTGCCTTGGGCTGTGCCGCTGACTAGTGATGCAGCTTTCACTCTTGTATGCAAAGCATTTGGGGACCTAGGACAGAAACTCTACTGACCTTGTTATAGAATTTCCTGCACCTGTGAAATTTCCTCCGGATTTTATCCCTCATTCCCTTTTCGTTTCAGCTGAGCAGTCATGCTGTGCAAAGCTGCCATGGTGTTTCCAAAGGTTGGGGCCCCAGGGGCCTGGTGAGCACTGACCCCTTTTCCAATGTGCTCCGTGCTGCCTGGGGCCGCAGGGCACTGCACACATTTTTCCTGCCGAAATGAGTGGTGCCTCTGGCACATTATTTACCTTTGCTGTTTGAAAGCCATTTCAGAAGGGTCTCAGTTGCAATTCTGAGAAGTGAATGCAGTTATTAAATTTGCCCTCTTCTTTTCCACTTAGACGAATAGTACTTCTTGCTGTATTTAAGTGCCTTCTTTCCGTTTTCCTTGTCTTCTGGACCAGACATTTGATTTTCTAACGTACTGATCCGCATTTGGTCTGGAACAGCCTTCCATAGTTTGAAATACAACATCAAGAAGTACCAGGTCTACCCAAAACATCCATGGCTCAATTAAATTTTGCCCACCTTTACCTGCTTCTGTGGACATCTTATTAAGTCGGTCTCTCCTATCAGACTGTCATCTACACTGGACTTGGGTTCAGTCTGTCCTTGTTTGGTGTTGGTCCCCTGTAACACATTGTGGTGTGTATTATTTTAGACCTCTAATCCCATATATTGCTCAGGCCTTTCCTTCAGGACACAGACAATGCCTGTGTCTCCATATCTCTGACTCCGACACCCTGCACCTTCCTGAGGCACCAGATTTTAGTTAGGATGACATATTTGCCTAAGGTATGAACTTGAAACCCCAGTTCTCAAGAAATGGACACTTAACCTCTGTAAAAAAAGCAACTCAATTGAGCTGTGTCCAGAGTATATTGGCTTGCTATTCAGTTCCCCAAATTTTATTCTTTATTTCTCAAGTTTCCCTTCCAAGTGAATCTGATGTTCATGGTTTTATGGGATTAGGGGGGAAAAATTAGCACTATTCTCCAATTGTGAAATGAAATAACTTAGAAATACAATTAA
Source organism: Mustela nivalis (assembly GCF_964662115.1). Taxonomy (NCBI): domain Eukaryota; kingdom Metazoa; phylum Chordata; class Mammalia; order Carnivora; family Mustelidae; genus Mustela; species Mustela nivalis. The sequence continues at coordinate 49,809,513 of NC_139021.1, forward strand.
AGTGTCCATATAGAGAGAAAGAAATGATCAACTTTATTACTTGATAAGCTTGGTTGGGAAACATAGCTTAGTAAAAGACACAAAAACTGGCTTCCTGATATCTTACAATAAGTACAGACCCTTGACTAACCTAACCCACCTAACGTTTGGTTCTGCAGAACAGACAGAGTTGCTGGATTTTTTTTTTTTTTAAGATTTTATTTATGTTGCTGGATTTTTTATTCCCATTGACCTAGATAGAAAGAGAAGGAACATCAATCAAATCCCAGATGTTTGCACTCCCACCACACGTGAAATGCCTTCTCCAGTCAAGAAATACAAATCATTTTCTGTCACCTAACCTCCAGATTAATCACTGCATCCCCATGAGGAGGATCAAGGAGTGGGGTATGCAGCAGGGGTATGTAAATATGCTTACAGAGCTCTTTCTCACCCAAACCAAGACAAGAGAGATGGAATTCTCCTATTTTACTAAAGTACATCATTTAGACATTCCTGTGAAAAACTTCTTGATCATAAATTATCATGATTTATTTGAAAATACTGTATTTCAAATTTTAAAAAGCCATTGTTTTTTACTATCGTCTAAAATGTATTTATTTTTCTACATTACCAAATGATACTTTTACAGTTCAAGAAGGTAAAAATAATTCCATGATCGCCTCTAATCACCATTTTATCTTCAATTCAAATATTCTAACTTGTCCAAAATATACCCTTTATGGCCAGTTTTCCCAAATAAGAACAGATTCTGGGTCATTCAGTCTATCTAGTTGTTGTGTACTTTGAGTGTCTTAATTTAAAATAGATTTTTCATGCTACTAACTTGTTGAAGGTAACTAGGCTGGTGCTGGTTTTTCTGACTCCAGTATTATTTGATTTATTCCTTGCTCTCTTTTATTTCCCATACATTGGTAGATAGTAAAGGCTTGATAAATTTAAGTCAGAATACACCATTGTGTAATTTATGATTCTTCATTTAAGCAGATATATAATATCTGTTATAACAATCCAGGTGGTAAGATTGACCGTGGGTTCAGATGCTATCAGCCTGTCCCCTTTGTGGTTCAGCTGTATTTTTCCCCAAACTCATTCTTGAAAGACAGTTTTCATTTGATCTAGAAATCTCATCAGATGGCTGTTTTCTCTCCTTTTTTGAAGATAATATTCAACTCTCTTCTGGCTTTTGTTGTTGCTGTCAATCCAATGCCCCACTCTGTGGATAATTTGTCTCTTCTTTCTGGATGCTTTTAAGACTTTCCTCTGTTTCTGGTGTTCTGTGCTTGGACTGTGATATCTAAGGACAAAGACATTTTGTTTGTTTATCATGCTTGAGATTTGTTTTGCTGACTGAATCTGAGGAGTCTCTTTTCATCCATTCTCCAAGACTTTTAGCTATTATCTCTTTGAAATTTTTTCTCTTCACTCTCTATTTTCTCCTCTGCAATTCTATTAAGATAAGCTAGAAACCATAAGTGACTCTTAATCTCACAAAACAAACTGAGGGTTGCTGGGGGGAGGGGGTTTGGGAGAAGGGGGTGGGATTATGGACATTGGGGAGGGTATGTGCTTTGGTGAGTGCTGTGAAGTGTGTAAACCTGGTGATTCACAGACCTGTACCCCTGGGGATAAAAATATATGTTTATAAAAAATAAAAAATTAAAAATATATATTAAAAAAAATAATAAAGAAGGTATTTTCCTCTACAGAGGCAATTGTGCACTGACAAGATAAGCTAGATCTTCTTTCATTACAGCATATGTCTTTCATTCATCCATTCTTTTTTTTTTTTTTTAACTAAAGATATTTTTTCCATCTGTTTGACCAAATATAAGGTTCATCTTTTTATCTGTTCTCTAGTTCACAGATTCTCTCTTTAGGAGGAATTAGTCAACTGTTTAAGAAATTTTTAGAATGTCTAATCTCAAGTCACACTTTTTATATCTACTTTGGTTTCTTCTCAAGTGTCTCCTGTATGTTTGACACAGACACTTTTTATAAAATTGAATTGAATTGAATTTTGTGTGTGTGTGTGTGTTCCAAAATTCATTGTTTATGCACCTCACCCAGTGCTCCATGCAATACATGCCCTCCTTAATACCCAGCACGAGGCTCACCCAATGCCCCATCCCCTGCTCCTCCAAATCCCTCAGTTTGTTTCTCAGAGTCCACAGTCTCTCATCCAAGTTTACTATACATGGAGAAAAAGTACACACATAAGGTAAAGTTCAATGAATTATCACAACATAAACATACTCATGTGTCAATGCCCATGGCTTAAAAAAACATTGAACATTATCAGCCCCCATTATGAGGTTTGAAAGTTGATTACTCCTAATTGCTCCTCTTTCTTTTCCTTAAAGGTCAATATTCTACTGAGTTCTAATGCCATGTATCAATTTTTCTTTTCTTTCTTTCTTTTTTTTTTTTTTTGGTTTTGGACTTTATATGAATGGAATCATATATATTCTTTGGTATCTGGATTATTTCATTCAGAATTATGTTTGTGACATTTATCAGTATTATTTATTTATATGTAACAATACTTTGAAGAGTTCTACTGCTATATGATATTCCATTGTATGAATACCCCCCAAATTATTTATGTGTTTTACTAGAAGTAGACATTTGGATTCTTCAGGACTATTACAAATAGTGCTGCTATAATCCTTCTTGTGTGTGACTATTGTCATATGTACTCAATTCAGTTGGATATATCCTCAAGAATGAAATTGCTTGGCCACTAAATATTTAATCTATTGCATAACACCATGCAGCTTTCTAGAATGGTTGTGTATACTGTAACATTTTTCACTCCAGTCATCATCAGTGTATGATTGTTTCAGTTGTTCTCCATTCTCCTTATGCTTGGTATTGTCAGTTTTTAATTTTAGCTATTTTCATGGGTGGTGATTGCTATACATTGCAGTTTTGTTTTCTTTGATAACTAATGATATGTACATTTTTGTGTTTGGTCTTTTGAATATAGAATTTTTGCGAAGCATACATTCAAAAATTTTGCTCATTTTTAAAAATTAGATTTTTAAAAGGTTTTATTTATTTATTTGAGAGAGAAAGCATGAACGGGGGAAGGGTACAGGAAGAGGGAGAAGTAGACTCCCTGCTAGCAAAAGGCTTCATCCTAGGAGTGGGATCATGACCTGAGAAGAACGCAGCCACTTAGCTGACTCAGCCACCTAGGCACCGCCAAAATTGGATTTTCTGAATCCTTTTATCAGTTCCTTTTTTTCCCAGCTTGCATTATTTTAGTATCTGTATTAGCTAGAAAATTGTCTGTATAATTTTTTATCTGTTTCACAGAACTCACATGGTTTAGTATTTTAATTTACTCTATAGCCAGCCTCAGGCTCTTCCCTGAAATCCAAATTTATATCTTTAAGTACCTATAGACATCTCCATGTGGTTTTCTATCTAATAGGCACCTTGATATAAAAATGTTTAAATTTTAGGTACTGATATTCCCCCAAACCAGCTCCTGCCAAAATCCCGTGTGCCTCAGTTAATGGCAACTCAATTCTTCACATCACCAAGGCCATTATTTATCCATTTTTCTCATTACCTTACATTCTGCCCATCAACAAATTTTTTTTCAGCTCAATCCTAAAATTATATTTAGAAATAGACCATTTACCACCTCACTGCCATGACTTTGGTTCAAGGTAATATCATCTGAGATACTGTAAAAGGATCAGTATTCAGTTCCTTATCTTCTCTCTTGCCTCAATGAAGTAAGACTCTTACCTGTTTGCTAGAATAGTCCTGTCAACATATAAATCTGAGCTCCAACTTCCCCAAAGATCCTCATGACATTGAAAATAGAGCCCAAGTACTTATCATGTCTCACAAGGCCCTGTGTGATTGGCCTCCCAGATGACTCTCTGGTCTCCCTCTTCACATAGCCCTGCCACCCTGGTCTTCAAGCTATTCCCATACAGGCCAGGCAACACATCCTTTCTCCAAGCTTTGCCCTTAGTGTTTTCTCCACCTGGAAAATTCAATCCCAGACACCTGCAAGACTGGTAGTTTCTCAAAAGTCACTCACCCAGTGGAGTCTTTTCTGACACCTTATTTAAAATTCCAAGACTATTCTTCTCCAACATTTAATATTTTTCTGCTCTTTCTGTTACCTCCTTAGCATTTATTACCATCTAACATAACATATACTTTCCTTATGTATCTTGGTTACTGTCCATCTCTAACAGTTAGAAGCATTTTCCATGCAGTCATGGACTTCTGGCTGTTTTGGTCACTGCTTTATCTCCATCTCCAAAACCCATGCCTAGCCCATGATAGGCACCTCATTAAAGGTTTGTTGCATGAATAAATGAGAAAATAAACAGAACTGTGTAAAGGAAAACCTGTAGTGTATCTTTTTATCAAGATTAATTTTCTGCGCCCCTTAAGAGTAATCCTTCTTATATGTTATGGAATCCTTTGATATATTCAGGATCCTATATGCTTGTCATTGTTCATTGTTCATTCCTGTCATTATTTTAATCCAAAATAAATAGAGTCTGCATGTGTACCATTTACCTTTGTTTTTATATATCTTCTCCTTTTTCTCAACAATTCAGACTTTGCCTATAGCTATTTCTAGCATCCTGCTTTTAGATAATAAGCTGGAATACAAGAGGATGTGCCATATGCTAGTAGAAAAGTTTCCAGGTGATAATATTCTGTGATTCTGATAGACTGAAGTGGAAAATTCAATGTAAATTTTTCTATGTATATGAGGGTGAATATATTTTTAGGTACACTGGGATATCTAGAATTTTTCTTTTGCCCTGAGTGAAAGTATTGACAACAGTCTTTGATAATCCTTATGATGTCTGTTTTCTTCCTGCTGGTCTTCCTGTGTCTGTCTGCATCCCAGTATATAATGCTGGAGATCTACCTGGCAGAGATACACTGACATGTGTAAAGAAAAGCATGGTTCAACCTCATGGACACTGACTGTAGCATTGGGATTAGCACCAAACAAGCCTCTACTTGCTAACTCATTTTCTTTCTCTCTTGTGTTTCTATAGTCTATGAGTCTGACAGTAAAGATTTTAAAATTTACCTCCTTTTTTTTTTTAAGTTAGTGAAAATTCATCTCTAAGATTCACAAATGATGGACCCTTTCTCCCAGCTCTGTCATCACTGCATCTTTTCTTTTTCTCTGATTTCACTTGTATTTTAATAATAGGAAGGAATGGGAAAGCAAACATGGCATTTCAGTGAGATATGGTTACAGATTGTTTTTTATTATTAACCTAGACTTATGTGTACTTTTTGATATTTGCATATTTAGATTTATTTTACATTATTTTTGATGTTTAGACTTATGTGTATTATTTTTTATATTTGGTCAATATTTTGCTGTTATTAACTTAAAATATTATTTGTGCCTAATTATTACATTCACATAGTATGAAAGAGAAAAATGGTAAAAGCTTGTAAAAATAATAAGATGAACTCAACAAGCTCCTGGCCACCACTCTGCCAGAGTTACCATTTTTCAGTTGACAGCAAATGACTTTCAAGTCTTTTAGCTCTGTCCAGTGTGTTTTTCTTGGTATTTCTAACTAATATTAGCACTTTGCTATCTCTTGATTCAGCATTTTAGCTATTATCACAGCACCCTTCAACCACTACTTCACTCAGCCCATACTCCCAAAATAGCTATATTGCAAATTTGAATAAATACATATTCAGTGTTTTGATTTTTCTGACTTTTAAAATATTACTAACCGCTGTTCTAAGTGGCATACCATGGATACATTCCCTTTTGTATATATTATTTGCATTTTCCTGGGGTTAATAATTGACTCTTTAAAAATCTTGCTTTTCTTAGAATCTTTCTTTAGACTCTTTGACTTAGCCATCCTACATGTTAAAAACTTTGTAAGTATTTTTTGGAAATAGTTCATAGCTTCCTGAGAAAAGGGTAATTGTAGTTCCATTTATTTTTTAAAACTTTGCATCCCTAAAAATATATCTATTCTACTCTCATGCTTGCTGTCTGATTTACTGGATCAGAATTCTAGTTTGCAAATGATTTTAATTTTACAAGTTTGAAGACATTTGTTTCCTATTTCTTCTGCCGTCTAGTGTTGCTGCTGTGAACTCAGATGTCCTTTGGATTCTTGAACTTTGGAAAATGTAGAAATGTTATTTTATCTCCAGTGTTCTAAAGTTTAACAAAATGGGGATTGTTTGCCAGCACCACAGTCTCCCTGCAAAACCTCTTTTTTTGTTGTTTTGGAAAAAAAAGTATAAAAAAATAATTTTCTCCCCATCAGAAATTTTGTCCTCTTTTGAAACCTCTGAGTCAGATTATATATCTCTACCTACATACTACAAAATTCCCTTTGTAATGTTTATTTTACTTTATTTTTTTAAAGTCTCTATATTTTGTTCATGGCTTCTCTTATGGAACTGGAAATCTTTGTTCACTCATACTTAACAATGAGGCAATGAAAAGCTCTCTGGGCATGATGAGCTTGTTGCCAGTAAGCTAATCTAGATTGAAAGTGTTCCTGTCAGATTTTTTACTGAAGAATTTTTAGGCTTTTTTTCTTTGCTATTCATTTTCTTCATAGTAATATAAAGATTTTAGAATAAACCCATCTCTTTGCCTGGGGATTAGCAGCCCAGATGCAGATATTCTGCAGCTTTCCATGGGAGCTGGCAGTCTCACTGTTTAGTCAAGGGACTTTTACGTAATTTTCAGGTTTTCTGTCTTTTCCCACCTCCACACCATGCATCTGCCACCTTAGAGCCAGGAATGACCTCAAAGATGGGGGACAGATAGCCACCCAAATACACACCTAAAAATATAAATTGAGGACTAAGATTTCTCTTTGTATAGATTTTTGAACACTGCTTGCTTTCTGCATCCCAGGTCCTCAATCCTGCCTCCTGTGGCACCAAGTGTCTCCTATCAGCTTCCTTAAGACCAATACCTTCATCTCAGGAGAAGGAATTACCTTCCAGGAGCTTCCTGATTTATTGGAGAGATGGAGCAAAGTGGTTTTTTTCAAAATACAGACTACAGGAAAGCCAGGAACATTTGAATGGATGAAGAAGTTATCAATATATCTAGTAGATGGAAATCTGGCACAGGAGAATTTTGAGGTTAGAATTAGAAGACCAGGAAGTCAGGTAGTATTTTTACATAACAGGTTCTTAAGCAAATTTTGAAGGTGAAGTTTGTTTTGTTTTAGAGAGAAAAACTTGGCTCTATGACAAAGAATCATTTTGTATTTTCCACTAACATCCTCTCATCTTCCTGAATGAGAATCATATCCATTAAGCCAAGCATACAGACTTAGTAACAGCCCATTGCCTTTTTGAGACCACTGTGCTAATTTTGTTGACATAAGTCATCTGAACAAAACTTCAGTTAGTTGTCAGTAGTAGCAAAGAATATTGGAGCACAATATCAATTTTATCTAAATGCATTTGAAATGGCAATACTGTTTGCAAATTTTGAGTTATTTAAGGTATATACTTTCATATCTGTAAGCAGTATTTTTTAGAAGATTATATTTATTTACTTGATACACAGACAGAGACACAGTGAGAGAGGAAACACAAGCAGGAGGAGTGGGAGAGGGAGAAGCAGGCTTCCCGCTGAGCAGGGAGCCTGATGAGGGGCTGGAACACAGGATCCTGGGATCATGACCTGATCTTAAGGCAGACGCTTAACCACTGAGCCACCCAGGTGCCCTACAAACAGTATTTAACTGTCAAATATTATTCATAGTTCTGACCACTTTCAACTTTTGATTATCCTGAATGACAAAGGTAGCTATGTTTTCAAGAAATCAAATATGTATTTATTTCCATGACTTATTGAATTATCATTTTAGCCTTAACAAATAAAAAAAATAAATCTGACCTGACGTGAGCTACCTTCATGTGGATAAGTACAACAAGTAAAATAAAACAATAACAATATTAATCTGAAATAATTAATACAAATCATTTCTGACAGGGTTTCATATAGTCAACTTCAGTTTTTCTGGGAACTGTATATTTGTTAACATCATTTGCCCATAACGAGACTGAGAAGTGTTTGCAATCATCGGAAATGATGAATTTGAGGCTCACTTTAATAAGTAATTTTCACATAGTGCTTTCCTGGTATTGAAATACATGTACAGAACATGTTAAAATTTTAAAAACTCAGAATTTAAGATAAAATGATGGAAATTCCCTCCTGTAGACTACAGAAATACAAGGGTAGGCATACAAACATATTTGAAGTATTTCATTACTGTCACCCTAAATGCAATGCACCCGAGTTTGGAAGCAGACATGAGTCTCTATGAAATATGAAATGTGACTTCATGACTCCATCCTCTCCTGCCTAATTTGTAAAAATATAGAGTATTATTGCACATTTAAATTATGCTGGGTTAATTGCTGGATGCTTCTCCTTTGTTAATTGATTTTATCTTATTAAACAAATAAACCACATACTATTAAGCCTCTTCTGTAGACGAGGAAATAGAGCTCAGTGTATGTGCTATACTATATGTGACATACAATACTTCCTAACATGCCATAAAAATTATAGTTAGAGTTTAAACTCAACTGGCTTGACTCCATGGACCTTGGAATTAATCAGTGATAAAGATCACTTTGCCTCTGGAAGGATACCATAAAATTTTGTTGTCATTATTAATGGTTGTGGTGAAGGGAAATGCAGAATTTCGGGGAGGAGACAGGAGAAGCTGTAAAAGTTTATTTCTAAAGTGAGACTGGATTTGAGATGAAAAGAGAAAGCATGGGTTTCCATAACTGCGATAAAAAGGTTAGGAAAAAATTAAAATAAAAATATTTTATTTATTTATTTGAGAGAGAGTGAGAGCACAAGATGGGGAGAAGTGCAAAGGGAGAGGGAGAAGCAGACTCCCCACTGCGCACGAAGCCCTAACACAGGGCTCATTCCCAGGACCTCAAGATCATGACCTGAGCCAAAGGCAGATGCTTATCCAATGAAACCACCCAGGAGCCCCACGAAACAGCAATTTAATTTTTTTAAAGATTTTATTTATTTATTTGACAGAGAGAGATCACAAGTAGACAGAGAGGCAGGTAAAGAGAGAGGGAGGAAACAGGCTCCCCGCTGAGCAGAAAGCCCGATGAGGGACTCGATCCCAGGACCCTGAGATCATGACCTGAGCCGAAGGCAGCAGCTTAACCCACTGAGCCACCCACGTGCCCCCGAAACAGCAATTTATTATGGAGTTCTCAATATTTGTTGGACATTGTGCTAGCTGATTAAAATGTGCCATTTTAATCTTGTTTAATCTTCAAGAAAACCCAATTAGATGGATAGAAACAATTTTTTGAAGAAGCACAAAGTCAGAGAGGTAATGTGGACTCCCCAAAATGAACACCTTATAGAATTGAGGCATAGGTAGAATTTAATGGCTCATTAGGTCATTAAAATAATCACTTCCTAACCTTTCTACTCACAACCTGGAGCCGGACCTATCCATCTGCCTGTGCCAGATCTATCCTGAGTCAGCTGACTGTTTGCCCTGTACTTCTAGCTTCAGTGTTCTTGTAGTTTGTTCTCACTTGCTGATTAGACATTGAGTACAGAATTGGAAACAAGCATCACTGAGGGTGGGAAAAGGAATTAGCCTTGCCTTGCCCATTCCTCGCTAAAAAAGAAGCCACTTAACACATCCCCATGTGGGTATTGATACCTGTACTGCCCTCTTCTGTGTACCAAGCAGAGCACCATGTGCAAAGCAGCCCCGAACACATGCTTTTGAAAGTTATCAGTAAAGGTAGGATGTAAGTGTAAAGAGAAATTAACTTCCATTCCACTGTATCATTTTCATCACTAAACATGTGATACTTTAGAAGTCCTGGTGAGTAGCTGATTACATTTTGAAAGAAAGTTGAGCAGCTTGTGAGAGCTGAGATTTAGTTTCTAGATATCGTTATTGTTCTTATTCTTTCTGATAAAGGATTAATTTCATGGTATGAGAATAATATAATTGTTTGTGACCAGATAAATAGTCTACCACATTTTTCTTACTCTTCTCACTAAATCCTGCTATTATTTTTGGCTTAAATTACCCAAGAAGAAACAATATCTTTTTCCTCCATAAAATACACCTCATCTTTTCTTTTTTCTTCTCAAAGGTATAATCAATTCTCTAGTAGTCTCAAATTTAAACTTAAAATTATACACACTAAAACAAGTTATTCATTATTTTTTTCTTTTTTGGTTATTTTTCTTTTTTAATGTTTTCTCCCAACCCCCACTCATATTTTCTCCCTTTTTATGCCTTAACATAAATTTCTTGTTGTTTAATTCACTGCTATCCTTGTGCTATCCATACATTTCCAAACTTAATGATGTACCAGTATTTATGAAACACTGCATTAGAAAGCTTTTGAGTATTATCATTTTATACTATCAATTTATAAATGATATGACACATTAAGTATTATGATGAATATACTCAGATACATTAGGCCTAGTTTCCTTCAGTTTATTATCAATTTAATAGTAAATTGTCATACTATGTTTTTATCTTACTGTCTTAAATTTATTAATACAGTGTATAACCTTCTCGATATCAATTTCTACATTGAAATCATGTTTAAATATTTTCATTGTATCAGTGAGAAACCTCAGGCTGAGAGGAATTCTGTAACTATTTTAGTATGATGACATTAAATCCATGTAAAGCAAGATACCCAATCAGCCTTCCATAATTCTCACTATAGAATTAATGTCACTAGAGCTAGATATTTTGCTGAGATATTTATCTTCCGAACTATTTATAGTAAAGCCTTTTAAGAAGTCCTATCCATTTTTGTCAAATAAGCACACACACACAGAGTTAAGGATATGTATGCTGTTTAAAATAGACATACCTATTTATTTAAAATACATATTTATGATATGAGTAATAAATATTCAGGAAACCTCTTGATATTAAATGTATATATACAAACACACACACACATATATGATGGTTAATTTTATGTGTCAACTTGATTTGATTACATCATATATGTATGATGGTTAATTTTATGTGTTAATCTGATGGGGTTAAGAGATGCCCAAAAAGCTGAGTGTGTCTGTGAGGGTGTTTCTAGAAGAAATTTGAATTGATTTGAACTGATAGACTGAGTAAAGATGGCTCTTTGGAATTCACTCATCTCAGGGCTTACACTAATGGTCCTCCAGTTCTCAGGTCTTCAGACTCACACTGGGATTTTTACCGTTGGCTTCCTTTGTTCTCAGGACTTTGGGTTTGAACTGGAACTGCAGCACTGGCTCTGTTAGCTCTCCAGCTTGCAGACTGTGGAGATCTCAGCCTCCACATGCATGGGACCTATTCCCTCATGACAAAATGTTTCTGTAGATCAGTGTATTCTGTTGGTTCTCTGGGGAACCCTAATACTATATACATATATAGATATGAATTTATTGACTAAACAATAACATTATCTTAGAGATGGGATTTGCTATACAATGATAGACTCTGGGAAATTTTCCAGAAAATCCATTTGTCTAATTGTTCAGCTTTATAGTTCAAAGAAATAATGTTAAGAAACTTACCTTTTGTTAAATATTTTAATAAATACCTTCAAAATTATATACATAATTGTAATTTTAGCATTTATAGCTTCATGTTTAATAAAGACACACACATATTCACACATAGTCAATCTCATGTAATGTCTACTTTTTTTAAAGTTTATATTTCTGATTTTTTCTGTAATCTTCCTTCCCTTTTTAACTGCTACCCGATAAGTACTTGTTGTTGAATGAGTCATTGAAGGTATGCATATATGTCAGACCACAAAAGAGTGACTAACCTTCAGCTAAATACTGAAAAACAAAATACGTTTAAAGTAGAGATGTATTTTTAAAGGATAATTCCATTCAAACCACACTCATAATAAACAGAAAGAGGTTAAAAACAACTAGTCTTTAACTGCCAGTTAATTTTTCCTAGATAATTTCCAAAAACCAAATTAAGAGGAAAAAAATGATAATGGATCACCAAGAATAAAAAGAAATATCTTCTTGAATTTCTAAGGGCTTCTTAAAATTTTAATGGCTCTACATTTTTATCAGTTCTCAAGGAAGAAGATCTCTTAATGCCCACCAGAGTTACTTGATGTCATGATCTTAAGGTCTATCTCACTTTTCTGCAAAAATTACTCTCAACTTATTGAAGCCTGGAAGGAAAGAAAAACCTTATCCTGTCTAATTGCAACACTATTCTTCTACTAGAAGTTCCTGTTTGAGGAAAGGATCAGGTAACTATAATAATTAACCCCCTCTTTTTGTCCTAACAAATATTTCTGTATAAAGAATATTTTTTAAGCTTTTCATCAGGCAGTCACCATATCATTTGTTTACTCTTTTGGTAGAGGAATGGGTGTAGTTTCATAACAGAACAAAATGCTAGGCATCATACTGTGTTCTAGAGATAAAAAGGTAATAAAACCAGCTTGTGACCTTCTTGGGCTAATGCCTTTGTGCTATAAAATAGAGTAAACAATATATGAACATTTCTGTAAGTATACAATTTGCTTAAATTCAGGGAGTTAGTTTATGTCATTTAAAAAAAAAAAAAAAAAGTAAAACTGGGTGCCTGGGTGGCTCAGTGGTTAAGCCTCTGCCTTCAGCTCAGGTCATGATCTCAGAGTCCTGAGATTGAGTCCCACATTGGGCTCTCTGCTCAGCAGGGAGGCTGCTTCCCCTCTCTCTCTGCTTGTCTCTCTGTCTACTTATGATCTCTCTGTCTCTGTCAAATAAATAAATACAATCTTCAAAAAAACAAAAATAAAAAAAGTAAAACAGCTTTGTTGGTCTAAGGAGAATTAAATAACTTTATTAGTGAAAAACTGTTTTTCTTAAAATTTTAACAAGTCTAGGATCTCAAAAGAATTTCTCAGACCTTGAATGCCTCTGAATTTTATAGCCTTGGCCTCTATTTCTTGCATTCTTAGCTAGAGATTGTCTGAAACTAGAATGTGACATATTAAATATCATTTGCTCTCAGCAGTAGACTCTAGTCACTGATTCTAGAAAACAGAAAAATATCTCACTGAGCATCTCACTTCATCCAACAAAATAGAGGCAGCATAAATATAAACCTTATGTCAACTATTGCTGCCCAGAGAAAATTAGATCATATTCCTTTCCAGGACAACTAGAACACATTATAACCCTACAGAGCAGATTCTGTCCTCTTCATATCAAGTGTGAAGGTCACATATAATCCCTCTTTTTATGAAGGTTATATGCATATTTTTTAATTAATTTTTTATTTTTTATAAACATATATTTTTATCCCCAGGGGTACAGGTCTGTGAATCACCAGGTTTATACACTTCACAGCACTCACCAAAGCACATACCCTCCCCAATGTCCCACCCCCTTCTCCCAACCTCCCTCCCCCCAGCAACCCTCAGTTTGTTTTGTGAGATTAAGAGTCACTTATGGTTTGTCTCCCTCCCAATCCCATCTTGTTTCATTGATTCTTCTCCTACCCACTTAAGCCCCCATGTTGCATCACCACTTCCTTATATCAGGGAGATCATGTGAGAGTTGTCTTTCTCTGCTTGACTTATTTCGCTAAGCATGATACGCTCTAGTTCCATCCATGTTGTCGCAAATGGCAAGATTTCATTTCTTTTGATGGCTGCATAGTACTCCATTGTGTATATATACCACATCTTCTTGATCCATTCATCTGTTGATGGACATCTATGTTCTTTCCATAGTTTGGCTATTGTGGACATTGCTGCTATAAACATTCGGGTGCACGTGCCCCTTTGGATCACTACGTCTGTATCTTTAGGGTAAATACCCAATAGTGCAATTGCTAGGTCATAGGGCAGTTCTATTTTCAACATGTTGAGGAACCTCCATGCTGTTTTCCAGAGTGGCTGCACCAGCTTGCATTCCCACCAACAAACAATTTTGATAACAGAAATGAGTAGAAGATTTTGTGATTCTACCAAACACTTCTGGTAAATCACCATGTTTACTTAGCAAGTGAGTTCAATATGAATTTCTAGACTATTTTCAGAACTCTGTGAGGTTTCAAAGTTCTTAATTGAGGTGGAAGAGGGGAATGTGGAAGACCATATCCATTTTCATTATGTTCCTTTCCCCCCTATTTTTATGGCTATCTGGTATATCAGTCATTGTTCTCCAGACGAAAGATATTTATATGTGGATACATAAAGTCAGAGAGAGAGAAATCTTAAATTAGTTCACACAGTTTTGGAGGCTGCCTGGAGAACCAGGGAGGAGTTGATGTTGCATCACAAGCCTTGAAGGAAGTCTGGAAAAGAACTCCCTCTTTCTAGAGAGACTTCGGTCTTTTTTTTTCTAAGGCCTTCCATTGACTGGATGAGGCTATCCACATTGTGGTAACTAATCTATCCACATTATGGAGGGCAATTGTTTTACTCCAAGGTGACTGACTTTTATGTTAATCTCCTCTAAAAAATTTCTTAACAATAACATCTAGTCTAAGGATACCATGGCCTAGCCAAGCTGATAAAATGAAAATTAATCATCACATCTGATATTTCATTATTTTCTAGTGGGACTGTCTTTTCTACAACTTCATTTCTTGAGTAATAATATTCTCTCTGCAGGCCCCTTTTCCAAAGAAAGCAGGGGTTGACAATACACAGTTTTCCTGACTCTGTTATTGCTGTTATCAGTGCATATCCACTTATAATATGCTATCCTTTATGCAAAAATGATTGACTTTCTTTTCTTTTTGGTTAATAAGTTATGTAATGAAAAGAAGAAATCAGAAGATTGATGAAGGATAGAAATTGCAATTAGCCAATGAGGTTTAAAATATATATATATATATATATATATATATATATATATTTAGATTGTATACAGAAGGTGAAGATGATTACCTCCCTTTTGACCAGCAGGAGGATAGTATTGAGAACTTTTGTCAACAAGGAAACTAACTGGATAGAATACAACTTTTAACAAGGGGAGGAGGTAGATTTCCAGTGTAATTACAGTTAGTCTGCTAACATGAAAAGATTTCTGGGGCTTGATGAATTGTGTTATATATTATAATTATATGAATATATAGTGTACATGGGAAAAGGATCTTGAGTCTTTTTTATTTAATGTACACTATTTTTCTTTGTACCTGTGTATTTTACTTTGATTCATAATATGATGATTTTACCCATGACAGCTAATTTAAAAGGTGATTTATTACTATCAAGAACTATGATTTCCCCCATGAGAAGCTCTATTTTATTTATTTTTTATGACTTCTTAAATTTAAATTAAATTAGTCAACATGTAATACCTCATTAGCTTCAGATGTCATGTTCAATAATTCATCAGTTACATATAATACCCAATGCTCATCACATCATGTGCCCTTCCTAATGCCCATGACCTGGTTGCCCCAACCCCTCCATCTACTTCCCCTCTAGCAACCCTCACTTTGTTTCCCAGAGTCAGGAGTCTCTCATGGTGTGTCTTCCTCTATGATTTCTTCCCATTCGATTTTCCCTCCCTTCCCCTCTGATCCTCTGCACTATTTCTTATATTCCACAAATGAGTGACACCGTATGATAATCGTATTTCCCTAATTGACTTAAGTTAGCATAATACCCTCCGTTTCCATCCATGTCAGTGTAAATAGTAGGTATTCCTCCTTTCTGATGGTTGAATAATATTCCATTGTATATAAAACCACATCTTTATCCAAAGAACTATGATTTATTTTTATTTATTTTTTAAAGATTTTATTTATTTGAGAGAGAGAGAGATCATAAGCAGGGTGGAGGGTGGAGGGAGAAGAGACTTCCCACTGAGCAGGAAATCCAATGGAGGACTTTATCCAAAGACCCTGGGATCATGAACCAAGCTGAAGGTAGACACTTAACCGACTGAGCCACCCAAGCACCCAAACTATGATTTGTTTTTAAAGATTTATTTACTTTATTTATTTATTTAGAGAGTGCATGTGCACAAGGTAGGCATGGGCAGAGGGAAAGAGAAAGAGAATCTCAAAGAGATCCAACGTTTAGCACAGAGCCTTACATGGGGCTCAGTCTCAGGACCCTGAGATCATGGCCTGAGCTGAAGTCAAGGGTCAGAAACGCAACTGACTGAACCACCCAGGTGGCCCAAGAAGTATGACTTTTTTTTTTTTTAAGATTTTATTTATTTATTTATTTATTTGTCACAGAGAGAGAGAGAGAGAGATAGAAAGAGAGAGAGAGCGCGCACAAGCAGGCAGAGTGGCAGGCAGAGGCGGAGAAAAGCAGTCTCCCTGCCAAGCAAGGAGCCTAATGAGGGACTCGATCCCAGGACCCTGAGATCATGACCTGAGCCAAAGGCAGCAGTTTAACTGACTGAGCCACCCAGGTATCCCAAGAAGCATGGCTTTAAACCAGAGTTCCTATTGGTAAAATTTCACATTCACCTCTTAACTTCTGCTTCTACATTGATTAAAGAGATCCTCTGATTTTTTAAAATTTTAGATCTAAGAATAAAATGTTTCATGACACAACTTGCTAATTACAAATAGCTAAATTAGCTTATGTTACCTTTACACACTAATTAAATCCACATGCAGGCAGATGATTTCTAGTTCAAAGGTTTTGAGTAAGACCATGTGTTCAACTTTAATAAAGAAATTGCCCAGAAGAGGCTTCATAACTTATTTTTCTGAACCAAGTAATCTAGACAAACAAAATCCTAATATAGTAAAATTAAATACAGGACCTAAAGGTTTTACATAGTGAGATGAAAGAAGTACGATTATGCATATGCCATGCCTTGAAGCCTGTAAGGCACTTCCTTCAAATTATTGAAGCTTATGGTTAAGGTCATTATTTTCAGTCCAAAAGTCTGCACATAATCATTATTCTGTATTACACCTAAATTGGTTAAACACATTTCTTAGAGTGAAACAATTCCAGAGACATTTCAAGATACTTAAATATAACTCTGTCAGTGAAATTTTATAGTGGAAACCAGAATTCGAGTTCTACTTTTTAAAGTATAGCAGTAGATTATTCTTATTAGAATTCCATCTGAAAACTACTTTTTATTAAAATAATGAAATTATCTTTGACCTCTTATTTTTAGTAAAAACTCCATGGAAGAAAAATTATATTCTGTTTTGCGTCTGCATTAAAATTTTCAGTTGATCATCAAAGACTTCAATTTATTTGAACAAAAAAGATTTTGAACATCAGTAACCCATAATCCCAGGGTGCCTGGGTGGCTCAGTCAGTTAAGCGGCTGCCTATGGCTCAGGTCATGATCCCAGGGTTCTGGGATCGAGCCCTATGTCAGGGTCACTGCTCAGCAAGAGCCTCCTTCTTCTTCCCCCTCTGCCTGCTGCTCTGCCTATTTGTGTTCTCTGTCAAATAAATAAAATCTTAAACAAACAAACAAACAAACAAAAAAACCCATAATTCCTATATGCTAGACACAGTGAGAAGTATGAAGGAGTTTATGCTGGCTTCCACTTCAGGTTATGACTGATATTATTTTTCCATCCGTGCTATAACAAATTATCACAAACTCAGTAGCTTAAAATAGCACAAATTAGTATCTTACAGTTCTGAAGGTCAGAAATCTAAAGTGGGTCTGCAGGGCTGTGTTCTTTTTGGAGAGGTAAGGAAGAGCTTTTAAATCTGCTCTTGGCCATATCTCTCTGACCTCTCCTTCTGTTGCATTATCAACTTCTCTGATCGTCCGCACTAAATATTCCCAAATATCTTACAAATTCTAAGCTAGTTATGTTACATTTGACTCAGTTGACCTCTAGCAGCTAACATGGTTACTGTTAATTCACTTGACTTTTGCCAGTTTTAATAAAAGATTACAATCCTACTGGTGTGAGGTCATTTCATACTAGACTGGACATGTAATATGTCATATGCTTAAATAATCAGTGATTTTCTTCTTTATTAAATAGAAATTACAGGAAGAATAACTGAATAACATTTCACCTGAATTTATCTTTTTGTTACCTTCTCTTTCTGTCTGTTAAAAATTGGTGGACAAAAGAGAACAGTCCTTTGCAAAGTAAGTTGCTCTCCTCGAATATTGAGTGCTTTTAAAAAATACTCTACAAGACGAATTATCAGTAAGTGTTTCTGCAATGGTCTCTAGAAATGAGAAGGCTTGTAAACATTTAAAGCACATCAAAGAAAAATTAGTATGCTGCTTTCAGATCATCATAGAACTTTTATGAAACAATTACAATTTCAAATAAAATGTTGCATGAAATATTTAAAATGTTTATGGTGATCCTAAAATATTTTAAAACCCTGAAATAGAATCTATTTCCAGAAAACAGCATAACTCTTAGAAATTTTGGTCAATGCACTAAAATAATAAGTGTAATTATGTGCTGACTCTTTTTAATCCTAATTAAGTTAGTGAACAAAATTATATGCTATTCCAATTTGGCTTCACGTTATGTTATCCCATGTCTTTTTATACAGATTCTTTTCTTACTTTAATCTATGTGGAAGTTCTACAGCTATATTTACATATGACATTTTCCAAATGAAATTATGGCAGAGTTAAACCAATATAACACTATAATGTAATCCGTTTTATCTTTTAACATTTTACATCTCACTGTTCACTGCATTTCCATGCAACTGTAGCAACAGTAGCAAACTATTGCTTTATGTTTTGTATCCCCTCCTCCACCTCATCATGGAGATACAATGAATTCAGAACATGCTGTGAAGTCTGAATTGTGCCTCAGAGCTGTGCTTGAATGAGGTGATCCTGAGTAAACTCGACCAAGCTTGACTATTCTGTCTTGTACATTATCTCAGTAAGAGGCTACTTGGGGTCATATTCTGTATTAAGTCGTTTTAATTTTTTTAAGACACTGAATTACACTATGAAAACAAATTTATTTTTTATGGTTAATGTGAAGAAAGAAAATGAAATCACCCACAACTTACACTAGCCAACTCAAGAGTAAAGACATTATAATTGGAATGAACAGAGTATGGTTAAATAGAATAAGCTTTGCTTAAAACTGGGTGGCACCTGGGTGGCTCCATGGATTAAGCATCCAACTCTTGATTTTGGCTAGGGTCATGATCTCAGGGCTGTGAGATTGAACTCCAGGTCTGGCTCTGTGCTGGGTATGGCACCTGCTTAAGATTTTCTCTCTTTCTCTGCCTCCCTACCAGTTCTTGCACATTCCCCCTTTCTCTCTCTTTCTCTCTCCCCCCCCTCAAAAAAAGTACAAGTTACAGAATAATATAAGAATAAGAAAATAGTTACTTTTAAAGACAGTAACTTGAAGATTTTGAGATACAATAAACTCAGAAATAATGATTATATTGACTTCGAATAATTACTTCAATTCTCTGACCCTCAATTTCTACATTTATTAATACATTATTTTTAAAAAAATCATGTTAAAATGAAGTAATAGAAATAATAGAGCACTATTAAAATATTATGTTAGGTACCATCTGAAAATTAATTTACCTTATTAATAATGATATAACACCTGTTTGAGAAATCAAGTCCAAATTTCATAATAAACATGTAATCTATATCCAAGCAAATAATAATGTTATTTTTAGTAACTATAATTTGTTGATGAACTAGAAATCTTGATGGTATGTTATTTTGTCATAGCCACTACTGTTCTACTTCTCCCCCTGCATTTTGTCAAATTTTTCATTCCTAGATCCCACTGCTCATTTCAGATTTCAAAGTCCTAAGGAAAGGTCACTAAATGACTTAACACCGATAAGCTATCCAACTGTGATCCAATTATCCAAGTTCCAGATCTGGTTCATGTTTTGCATGATGATTACCAGGGGCCACCAGTGTTGGTAATAGGGAATGGTGTTAGAACTTGAGAAAGATTTTTATGTAGTGGTTGAGCGTTGGGATGGAGAAGTCAAACATCTGGATTGATTTCCCGACTTTGTTGTTTCCAGGCTTTAAGAATTTGGTCCATTTAGCCTTTCTCTGTCCTAGTTTCCTAATTTATGAAAAGGGATAATAATAGCCCAAGCTTTATGGAGATGTTGCAAAGATTAACTAAATTCATCATGGTAAATGCTGTGTGAAATTTCTGGCATATAGTGAGGACTCCATAAATGGTGGCTAATACTGTCATCACCATAGATCGGGAAAAATTATTTAGATATTAATTTCTTTGTTCTTTCTCACTCTATTTTTCTTACTCTGAATTAATCACATTAGTCCTGTGCTTCTATTCCCTTTCTGTCACAGGAATAAAGGCAGAAATCATTCTCACACAACTTGCATTTTTGCCATGGGCTTGAAGGAATTAATAGACTTGAAGATACAGTGTTTTTAAAGACGAACTGGAGGAAAAAGATTCCCTAAGATGAGGAAGCATTAGAGAAAGGGAAGATTATATTTCTGTTGCAGAGGTGCAAGCATTTTTTTGGATATATTCCTAGGAGTGAAACAGTGGAGCATGGAATACAGTGGTATGCTTCTTTTAAAGAAAATTCCATATTATTTTCCAAAATTGTTCTGTGGCTCTAAACCCACATAAGCCACTTATAAAAGTTCCCATTTTTTCACATTCTCTTCACCTTTCGGTATTGTCAGACTCCTGTTTTTCCAATCCACTGGTTGTGAAATGGCCTCAATAAGGCCATGATTTGCGTTTCCCTCATTACATGCTTTCTCATTTGTTTATTGGCCATATGTGTTGCTTATGCTGTGGAATGATTTTTATGGAATGGTAGTCTAAACGTTTAGCAATTGGTATAAGAAAGGCGACAATCAATGTAAACATACCAGGGCAATTATGAAAGAAGCTGGATATAAGGGATAGGAAGCCGATATTTTTTTGTACTGGTTGAACATGAACCCAACTTTTTATGTCCCCCACCACCCATTACATATAGTGTTACATGCATTTTCCAGGGTTGATTTATAGTTTATATTCTTTACACACATCAATCTTTATCAGATGTGTATGATGGGTATTTTCTCCCAGGTGTAGCTTACCTTTTTCCCCCACAGGGTTTAATTTCAATATAGTTAAATTTAACAATCTTTTATAAAGACTTATGGTTTGTTGTTGTTTTTATACCTTTTTGGACAAATCCTATACCAAGATCTGAAAGACATTCTTGCATATTTCCTGCTAAATGATTAAAATTTTTCCATTAGATTATTAAATCTTTAAATGATGTGGTTTTGAATTCTGTACATATGTGAGACAGTGATTTATTTTCATGCTTTATTTTCCCCTATGGATAATGACTTATTCTATTTGTTTAATTAGTCCATCCTTCCTTCAAATAATCCCCAAACCACTGTATACATATACTAAAGTTTCATATAAATATTTTTTTATTTTCTCCTTATTTTATTGATTTGTCTATTTATGAGCCAATGTCACTGTCTTAAGTACTTTTTTTAGATTAAATCTTGATATATGATAGGGCAAGCCTTCTGTAATAATGGTCTTTTATATCTTAGAATTTTTGCTTTTATAACAACTTTAAAATAAACTTCTATTTCTGTATAAAATCCTATTGCTACTGTAGTTGGAACTGTCTTACATCTATAGATTATTTAAGGGATGGTTGACCTCTTTATCCAATCAAATCTCCCTGTACATAGAGTATATATCTTACTTTGCTTAGGTCCTCATTAACATATTTAAGTATGGGTATTCCAGATATTTGTTAGATACAAAAAGCTTTAAAGGAGTAAAAAGATATGATCTTTATGATGACCTAGATTTGTGGGGTAATGTCAGTTACAAATATAGTACAATGAGAAGCTGGGATATTTTAATAGTTTCATTCTTCATATTTTTTCATACACTCTCTGAGTATTGTTCATGTTTTTCCAGTTTGAAATCTCCATTCAGAGTTTTATTTACATTAATTAAATCTCTTCCCAAACATCTGTTGCATTTGCATTTAAAAATTTTTTTAAAGATTTTTATTTTTATTATTTTTTAAAGATTTTATTTATTTGAGAGACAGAGATCACAAGTAGGCAGAGAGGCAGGCAGAGAGAGAAGAGTAGGGGAAGCAGGCTTCCCAATGAGCAGAAAGCCCGATGTGGGGCTCAATCCCGGGACCCCAGGATCATGACCTGAGCCAAAGGCAGAGGTTTTAACCCATTGAGCCATCCAGGCACCCCAAGATTTTTATTTTTTATGTAATATCTACCTAAAATGTGGGGTTGAACTCCTGGCCCAAGATCAAGAGGGATGTCCTCTACCAACTGAGTCAACTAGGCTCTCCACATATTTTTTTAATTTTTAAGTTGAGAGTTACATGTCTCTCTAGTTTCTTCAGTGTTTTAAGTAATGTTTTTTCAACGTGGTGGTTATAGAAATTAATAGCTGTTTAATAAGTCCTCCTATTCAAAGACTTTTTTCATGTGGTGTTTTATCCATTTAACTATTATAAGCCTGTTAATACTTATACAACAGCTTACTTAGGGGTGCCTGGGTGGCTCAGTGGGTTAAGCCTCTGCCTTCGGCTAGATCATGATCCCAGGGTCCTGGGATCGAGCCCCGCATCGGGCTCTCTGCTCAGCAGGGAGCCTGCTTCTCCCTCTCTATCTGACTGCTTCTCTGCCTACTTCTGCCTACTTGTGATTTCTCTCTCTGTCAAATAAATAAAAAATAAAATAAAATAAATATATACATATATTTTTTTTAAACTTTACTTAAATTGTTTTATTTTTTAAATTAAATTTATTTATTTTCAGCATAACAGTATTCATTATTTTTTCACCACACCCAGTGTTCCATGCAATCCGTGCCCTCTATAATACCCACCACCTGGTACCCCAACCTCCTACCCCCCTGCCACTTCAAACCCCTCAGATTGTTTTTCAGAGTCCATAGTCTCTCATGATTCACCTCCCCTTCCAATTTCCCCCAACTCCCTTCTCCTCTCTAACTCCCCAAGTCCTCCATGCTATTTGTTATGCTCCACAAATAAGTGAAACCATATGATAATTGACTCTCTCTGCTTGACTTATTTCACTCAGCATAATCTCTTCCAGTCTGGTCCATGTTGCTACAAAAGTTAGGTATTCATCCTTTCTGACGGAGGCATAATACTCCATAGTGTATATGGACCACATCTTCCTTATCCATTCATCCATTGAAGGGCCTCTTGGTTCTTTCCATAGTTTGGCAACTGTGGCCATTGCTGCTATAAACATTGGGGTACAGATGGCCCTTCTTTTCACTACATCTGTATCTTTGGGGTAAATACCCAGGAGTGCAATTGCAGGGTCATAGGGAAGTTCTATTTTTGATTTCTTGAGGAATCTCCACACTGTTCTCCAAAGAGGCTGCACCAACCTGCATTCCCACCAACAGTGTAAGAGGGTTCCCCTTTCTCCACATCCTCTCCAACACATGTTGTTTCCTGTCTTGTTAATTTTGACCATTCTAACTGGTGTAAGGTGATATCTCAATGTGGTTTTAATTTGAATCTCTCCGAGGGCTAGTGATGATGAACATTTTTTCATGTGTCTGATAGCCATTTGTATGTCTTGATTGGAGAAGTGTCTGTTCATATCTTCTGCCCATTTTTTGATATGATTATCTGGTTTGTGTGTGTTGAGTTTGAGGAGTTCATTATAGATCCTGGATATTAGCCTTTTGTCTGTACTGTCATTTGCAAATATCTTCTCCCATTCCGTGGGTTGCCTCTTTGTTTTTTTGACTGTTTCCTTGGCTGTGCAGAAGTTTTTGATTTTGATGAAGTCCCAAGAGTTTATTTTGGCTTTTGTTTCCTTTGCCTTTGGAGACATATCTTGAAAGAAGTTGCTGTGGCTGATATTGAAGAGATTACTGCCTATGTTCTCCTCTAGGATTCTGATGGATTCCTGTCTCACATTGAGTTCTTTTATCCATTTTGAGTTTATCTTTGTGTACAGTGTAAGAGAATGGTCGAGTTTCATTCTTCTGCATATAGCTGTCCAGTTTTCCCAGCACCATTTATTGAAGAGATTGTCTTTTTTCTACTGTATATTTTTTCCTGTTTTGTCGATGATTATTTGACCATAGAGTTGAGGACCCATATCTGGGCTCTCTACTCTGTTCCACTGGTCTATGTGTCTGTTTTTATGCCAGTACCATGCTGTCTTGGTGACCACAGCTTTGTAATAAAGCTTGAAATCAGGTAACGTGATGCCCCCAGTTTTATTTTTGTTTTTCAACATATCCTTAGTGATTCGGGTTCTCTTCTGATTTCATACAAATTTTAGGATTATTTGCTCCAGCTCTTTGAAGAATACTGGTGGAATTTTGATCGGAATGGCATTAAAAGTATAGATTGCTCTAGGCAGTATAGACATTTTAACAATGTTTATTCTTCCGATCCAAGAGCATAGAATGGTCTTCCATCTTTTTGTGTCTTCTTCAATCTCCTTCATGAGTGTTCTGTAGTTTCTCAAGTACAGATCCTTTACCTCTTTTGTTAGGTTTATTCCCAGGTATTTTATGGTTCTTGGTGCTATAGTAAATGGAATCGATTCTCTAATTTCCCTTTCTGTATTTTCATTGTTAGTGTATACGAAAGCCACTGATTTCTGCACATTGACTTTGTATGCTGCCACATTGCTGAATTGCTGTATGAGTTCTAGTAGTTTGGGGGTGGAGTCTTTTGGGTTTTCCATATAAAGAATCATGTCATCTGCAAAGAGAGAGAGTTTGACTTCTTCATTGTCAATTTGGATACCTTTTATTTCTCTTTGTTGTCTGATTGCTGTTACTAGGACTTCTAATACTATGTTGAACAAGAGTGGTGAAAGTGGGCATCCTTGTCTTGTTCCTGATCTCAACGGGAAGGCTGCAAGCTTTTTCCCATTGAGGATGATATTTGCTGTGGGTTTTTATAGATAGATTTGATGAAGTTCAGGATTCCCTCTATTCCTATACTTTGAAGCGTTTTAATCAGGAATGGATGCTGGATTTTGTCAAATGCTTTTTCTGCATCAATTGAGAGGACCATGTGGTTCTTCTCTCTTCTCATATTAATTTGTTCTATCACATTGATTGATTTGTGAATGTTGAACCATCCTTGTAGCCCAGGGATGAATCCCACTTGGTCATGGTGGATAATCTTTTTAATGTGCTGTTGCATCCTGTTTGCTAGGATCTTGTTGAGAATCTTAACATTCAAATTCATCAGTGATATTGGTCTGAAATTCTCCTTTTTGGTAGGGTCTTTGCCTGGTTTGGGGATCAGGGTAATGCTGGCGTCATAGAAAGAGTCTGGAAGTTTTCCTTCTGCTTCAATTTTTTGAAACAGCTTCAGGAGAATAGGTGTTATTTCTTCTTTGAAAGTTTGGTAGAATTCCCCAGGGAATCCATCAGGTCCTGAGCTCTTGTTTTTTGATCCCTGAATAGACCGATATCTAGTAATGAGATTAAATTGTTTTAAAATAACTATCGTGTACTTAAAAAAGCATTTATTCATTAAAAAATAGCAAAAGAGGGAAAAAAGATCTTATATTCCCAATATCTAAGGATTAGCCATCATAATTTAAAATAACATTTAAGGGGCACCTGGGTGGCTCAGGGGGTTAAAGCCTCTGCTTTCAGCTCAGGTCATGGTCCCAGGGTCCTGGGATCAAGCCCCACATTAGTCTCTCTGCTCAGCAGGGAGCCTACTTCCCTCTCTCTCTGCCTGCCTCTCCGCCTACTTGTGATCTCTGTCTGTCAAATAAATAAATAAAATCTTCAAAAAAAATAAAAGAAAGTAACATTTAAGGTGTTTATCTATTCATATATAGTATTTCATGTAAAGATTGAGATCATATGTATATGCTCTTTTGAGATATAACTTAAAAATATATTTCAAGCAAGTTATTAGTCATTGATTGGATGACCAGTTATCTTCACATGAATGTATCAGACATTATGTAACACCCCCTCTATTGCTGGTTAGTCAAATTATCCTAATATTAATATTTAATGATGTTTTTGATATGGATATGATAGTATTGACTATTTCTGTTTAGGTCCTCAGTTTAAATTCTTAGTGGATTTACTGAGTCATAGGATGTCAATAATTTTGGATCATTTGCTCTAATTGCCAAACAATTATTGAAAGTGTTGTATAAACTTTCTGCTACTGCAGCACAACATTTCAAGTAGGCTATCATTATTTCCAACACAACATTTTCTAAAATTTATCCATTAACTTCAGTTTCTCATATTTCTGGTTCTGACAATTGAATCTGTGTTTATAAGCATTTGTCTTTATTAATCTGTTTTTTCTTTTTTTAACTAACACTTTTTATTTTATTTTTTTTTTGCATGTTTAATTTTTTATTTTTTATAAACAGGGTTTATTAATCTGTTTTAATTATAATAATTAAACATTGGATTCTAAAACTGAATTCTTAAAATGTATACATTATTTTTGTTTATTTTAATTTTTATTGTTGTTTTGATCTTTTACATTTCCAGATATTTTTTTCTATCTAGGAAAATACTATTTTTTTAGGAATATACTATGTTTGTAAGATATTTAAATATTTATAATATCTTTCAGCAATCTTTATTCTTTACATTATTTCTGCATATTTCTTGAGAATTTTATATGTAGGCCATTTTAATTTACATTGCTTTTATTCAAGTGTTTATGGTTTTGCATCTACATATTTAAATCACTTTTTCCTGAATTGACATTTGGTTTGAGTGGATTGTTTTGAGTTTTCAATGTAGTGTAGTATGTCACAAAAAATGATGGTACTTTCATTTCTGTGGCTTATTCATCTTTGTGTCTTTTACAAATCTATTTTAATATTTTCAGCATAATATTTTTAATATTATTAGTGAGGTCAACTTTTTCTGTTTTTAGCTTTAACATGACTACTTCTAGTGTTGCAGTTTTTAAAGTTTCATCGTAGTTTTTATTTTAAGATGATATTCATTATTGTTTTACACAAGTATCCTCCAGTTCTCAGTATTTAAGATGTTTGATCAGAAATAACCATTGACTTTTATAAAATAGCTTTTCAGAGATGGCAGTAGTTCCTAATATCAGTTCTTTATTGCAGTAATAAAAACATTGACTCTTTGGTACATCAGTTTTCAGAATAAGACTGATATATCTTACCCCAACCCACTTCTGGGGAAATTGGAGGGGAAGAAAAACCATGACAGACTGTGGACTCTGAGAAACAAACTGAGGGTTTGGGAGAGGAGTGGGGTGAGGGGGTTGGGTGAGCCTGGTGGTGGGTATTAAGGAGGGCACGTATTGCATGGACCACTGGGGGGGGGTGCATAAAAGAAATGAATGCTGGAACACTGAAAAGAAATAAAATACAATGGAAAAAAAAAAGACTCATATATCTT
This sequence comes from Mustela nivalis, assembly GCF_964662115.1. Taxonomy (NCBI): domain Eukaryota; kingdom Metazoa; phylum Chordata; class Mammalia; order Carnivora; family Mustelidae; genus Mustela; species Mustela nivalis. The sequence goes on from NC_139021.1 coordinate 49,836,911, forward strand.
GGCACTACTCTGTGTATGACCCTGTGTGTGAATGTAGGTCATAGAAACATGAGGCAAAAAGTGTGTGTACAACATCCAGTACTGTCCCTTCCTGAGAGGGGCATGATGCATATTTTTCCAGTGATGCCTATCACCACATGGAGTCAGGAAATAATAGATCCCCTGTAATGACCAAGAGGCTCATCTTAGAGACTCCTGAAGCACTTGTGGAACAGACCCACAACTACAACCCTAAGATGCTGATATCTTGATAGGTACAGGCAAAAGAAATGATTGTTTTTGCTGTTTTTGAGGAATGTCTTTTACAATCATCTATACTGATATCCTAGTAAAAGACCATGGGACTTTCTTGGGACACTTGGGTTGTTAAGTTGGCCAAGGCTCCAACTCTTAATTTTGGCTTAGGTCATGATCACTGGGTCCTGGGATCAAGTTGGAGTCAGGTTCCACACTCATCAGGAAGTCTACTTGAGGATTCTCTCTCTCACTCTGCTCCACCCCGCTTGTGCACTGAGCTTTCTCTCTCTTAAAAAAAAGAAAAAAGAAAAAAGAAAAAAGATGGTTTTCTTAATTTTACCTATTTATGATATATCATAACAAACTTTCTTGATTCCTTCGTATTAATGTATTATTGGATTCTTAAATAAACATTTATAGATTATGGTCTATATTCCTTTGCAAAATACTGTCTTCATATTTTATTTATCACGTAGCAAGATTATCCATAGTTGGTATTATCTGTAGACTTTGCTAATGTGTATATGGAAAGTATAACATATGTTGTCAAATTTTAAAAACCAACTATGACTAGCACCAAGAAATAAGCTACATATTTTCTGCATTCTAAAAATGTGTGAATACCATGATAATTATATTCAGTAAGTTTTGCAAGAATACAACTTTTAAAATGTATAGACATAATACTTTCCATGGAGGTATTGTCTTTGAAAAATTGTTTTGAATATATATGCATATATGTGTGTATACATACATATACATATATACACACATACATTTTGAATATATATACACACTACATTTCATGTATATATACATTAAAACATTCATATGCTTTTACATGTATACATGTGTATTAGATATACATACACACACATACATATACATTACAACACTCAAATGCTTTTTTTCCTGGGGTCAACAATTTATCAAAAAGTCATTTGAGGGCACCTGGGTGGCTTAGTGGTTTAAGCGTCTACCTTCAGCTCAGGTAATGATCCAGAAATCCTCCTGCTCCTGCTCTCTCTGATTCTCTCTCACTCCTTACTCTCTCTCTCTCAAATAATTTAATAAAATAAAATAAATTTTTAAAAAGTAATTTTAGAGTCAAGCATATATTTTAACATAATCATATTATCATTTTATAAAATATTTGGTAAAAAATACAACACTACTTAGGGACAAATATTATATTGTAAGTTTGCTATAAAATAAAAGACAAAAAGGAGAAAATAAAAGACTTTAACAAGTCTATCACCACTGAATCCAGGGATTATGATGATTCACTTTAAAAAATTCATTCTACTTCATATACTTATATCAGTATAGATTATATATAGATGTAGATATAGATATATACAATTATTATTAAAAGAAAAACCTGAAGGTCAAAAGAGTTGAGAACACATTACTGTGATCTTTGTTCTAATTAACCAGGCATTCTTCCAAGAATTTTGGAAGAGCAATTTGTGACTTTAAACAATCATTAACACTTATTTCCCTAAATTATTAGATGTATGAGTTATATCTGCAACACTACTGTGCAACAAACTACTTCCAAATTTAATAGCTTATAAGAAAAAGATTATGGTTCTCTTTTGTGTCTGAGGGTAGCCCTTAACTCTTTTAGTCTAGGCTGGGATCAGCTAGGCTTAGCTCTGGCTGTGGGTTGGGTTCTGTTGCACATGCCCCCTTCCTTTATTTGAAACAGGGACTACCTGAGACTTCATCTAAGTTCTTATGGTGAAAAGTACAAGTGCAAGAGACCTAAATCATGCAAAAATATTTACTGTCTCTGTTCTTAATATTTCAGGGACCACTTCTCTGACCAAAGCAAGTGACAAGCTCAACGTTGCTGGGATGGAGAAATATACCCAAACTTCTGTAACAGGAAGTACTGCGGAGCATTATGGAAAGGAATGGGTATATAATTATATCACATGGAGGAAGTGAAGGTAGTGAACTCTAATCCAAGTTGCTGTGTTATTTACACTTGCACGTTTTCTCTTAGTTTAACTTTATTTCATTGATTTATTGCATTCTTCATTCTCATCTTACATGTCATTTATTTTTTTATCTCATCCTTTGATTAGCTTTACAAGGATTTGAACTGGTATCTGTTTAAAATTACTGTATTCTATTTTAGTATAGTATTATTAATTCTATAATTAATTATGAATTCTATTATTAATTATATGATTTTCCTGCCATGTTAATAAATTTTGAATTGTTTCATTAAATTTCTGTAAATGATTATAATTATAATCATTTAAAGGATTAACTCAGGGGCGCCTGGGTGGCTCAGTGGTTTAAGCCTCTGCCTTTGGCTCAGGTCATGATCTCAGGGTCCTGGGATCGAGCCCCACATCGGGCTCTCTGCTCAGCGGGGAGCCTGCTTCCCCCTCTCTCTCTGCCTGCCTCTCTGCCTACTTGTGATCTCTCTCTATCAAATAAATAAATAAAAATCTTTAAAAAATAAAAAATAAAAAAATAAAGGATTAACTCAATTTTTCTTTAAAAAATTAAATTTTTCAATTCAATACTTATTTTTTCACTCACTAGTAATAAAAATATTGAAATTTATCTATTTTCTTTTATTTTTTTTAAAGATTTTATTTATTTATTTGACAGACAGAGATCACAAGTAGGCAGAAAGGCAGGCAAAGAGAGAGGAAGGGAAGCAGGCTCCCTGCTGAACAGAGAGCCCGACGTGGGGCTCGATACCAGGACCCCGGGATCATGATCTGAGCTGAAGGCAGAGGCTTAAACCCAGGGACCCTTATTTTCTTTTAATTATATCTTTTAAAACTGCATTCCATATATTTAGTAACTTCTGTAGGGTTATTTTCTACTGCCTATAATTTAAGTATGAACTTATTCCTGGGAGCAAGATTTATTACTTTGAAATATAACTGAGTTTGCTTTCCATTTCTGGCTTTCTTTTTGTCACCCTTTATGGCTGAAATGTAATGTATTCAGTTTGGACAAATCTCCTTCCATTCAGGATCAGTCTCGTCTCCTTTTCCTTGGCGTGCTTATTTCACTGGCTTACATAATGACAAGTCATGGGTTGATGATATAGCTGGACTGATCGTTGTTATTTCTCCACATTGGATTAGTAAGTGTTCACATGCCTATCTTGTCCAGAGACTTTCTATTGCTTTCATGCAATAACTCATGAGAATTTTTCTTGAATGACCTAGGCTTTATCTTTCACTCTGCCCTGAGCTGCATTTTCCTGTTATTCCAATCCTGTGGTGTCTGGGTTGAACATAAATTAATTAGACACAATTAAGAAATGTAATATTTGTTGCACAACTAAATCTTGGGGCTAACTGATGCCTCCTCCATTGATTTGGAATGTACTGAATTTTAGTCTTTTCAAATACTATTTAGAAAGCAAGAGGAATGATTCTGATTCAAAGGTTCAGTGTAGAAATGAGAAAAGCACAATTGGATAAAGAAAAAGATGCAGGAGACAGTCTATAAAGACTTGCATCATCTGAGCTGAAGCAGGATGGAAGTCATTCCTGGGCTGTCCCAGGGTATGCTTATCTCTCTTTAAGTTCACCACATGCCATATCCCTTTTCAGTTTCAGTCTCAGTGTAGACGTCCCCACCTCTTCGCCATTTTATCTTCCTTTTTATCTCATTCAGGAGAGGTAGAGGATTGGTGCAGTCAGTGAATTCTGTATATATCCTGCAGTTAGGGGATATTTACAGTTGTAAATGAAAAGCCCTGAAGATTACCTCATCCATCTGAAAAATCTACATATACCACGTGAGTGGGACCCATCCTTTTGCTGCAAGTACACCAACCCAACCTCTTTTACATCAAATTAAAGGACCTGGGTCTTTTAAGACCATTTTCAACTGAGGTTAGAATGAAATCATATAAGAGGAAAGAGATAATAATAACAAAATGAATGATACCTGCATGTCCAGTTAGGTTCGTTGTGTGGATGAAATTTTGGTAGGGATATGATATTTAGAGGGATATGATATTTAGATAACCATTGAGATAGGTGCTTTCCTTATCTTTAAGTTTAGGGGATTTTGAGTGCCATCACAGTATACTCTTAAATACCCACATTACAATTGCATATTTTGAAACTCACAGAATTTACAGTTATTTCTCCCAAGAACTCAGTAGCTCATATAAGTCATCAGTTCAACTGATTTATTATTCAGCATGATTTAAAACTAGATGGGAAAAAAAAAGGCAGGGCAGGATTGTTTGCCTGTCCATGATTATATCAAATTTTGTGCATAAATCTACACATCCTTACGATGTGCACATTCAAATAGATGCTTTTACTTAAAGAGGTTACTTTTGATCTTACAGAATATACCACATTTTAGACTTAATTTTTACAAAAATTCCAATACTATTTTAAAAATACACTTCATCATCTATGTCAAGGCTTTTTCTTTTTTTCAGAATAAGGTCTCAAAAATCAGATTTCCTTGATTAATTTTTACATGTTATGAATTATTCATCAATTATTCATTATGAACCAAATAGGCTGATATTACAGAACTCATAAAACAAGGTAGTAATGTAACACTAAATCAAAGCCAACCAGTTTAAAAGCAGAGCAACCTTGCTTTCATGTTTCTTATTCTAGAGATGATGTCAACTGGTACAACATTTGTGTGAAGTCAAAAATCAGATAGAAATTTACTATACTATTTTTCTTATTGTAGTTTATCATGTACTCCAAATGTCACATTTCAAAATCCCCTGAACATACAGCTGTATATAAATAATAAGATAGCTCTCTAAGCCAGAAAAGTATTTGAAATAATTTTATAAGTTTTTTATGATTAGTTGAATTTCTTGTTTCTTTTTTTTTTTTTTTGCCTCTCAAGTATAGGATTGTACATCACATGTTTTTATGCTTTTATACATAAATAATTTATTTTAATGAATTTTAATGAGTACTGTCTCCTAGGTTAAAGGTAATGTGTACTTCAGTGGGCAAACGGAAGCCTGAGAGAGCTACACACACAGAATGGCACTGGGACTTGGAAAACTGTTGTTTTTTCTTTTTAAGATTTTATTTATTTATTTACTTGAGAGAGAGAGAGAGAGCAAAGCGAGGAACAGAGGGAGAGGGACAAGTAGACTCTGCTGAGCATGGAGCCTTCTCAGGACTTGATCCCCAAACCATGAAATCATGACCTGTGCCAACTTCAAGAGTCTGACTGAGCCACCAAGGCACCCGGGAAACTGTTCTTTTTAAGAAGATGAAATCTACACAATACAGACTTCAGGGTGAGGGGAAAGGACAGGGAGGGCCGTGGGGAATTTGAGACATGCAACTTCTTAGAGAAAATACTTCATGATACGAGTAGGCATGTAGACATAGATATTGGAATGTATTTATACCCTTTCTCATTTCAAAGTAATTTGAGGTCGCCTTGAAAACTGTATACTATACAGGTTATTCCAAAATTGATTAATAACTAAATATTATTGAGCACTTAGCCAAAGCTAAGCATCAATCCTTATGTCAGTTAATTCATTTAATTATCTCAAAACTCCAGGAGGCAAGTGGTTCTATTACAAAAACTTGACAGATCTGGAAACTAAGTCCTAGAGATTATAGGCAACTTGCACCATGTCACTCAGATAAGCATGTTATCAGATGAGATATAAAATCAGGCATCTAGCCCAGAGATATCTAAAATGAAAATAAGAACATAATTATAAAATACGTTATTTTTCATATAATAAAATTTTTGATAATAGTGAAGACATGAAAACCCACTATAACTATTATTTTTAAATTTGGATTCGTTTTTGGATTTAAGTTAGTTGTTTAATATCGATGTCAGCTCTTTAATGATTTTATTTCGATGATTTTTAAAATATTTTAAACCAAATATGTAAATTATTTTCAGTATGAATATTGGTCTTACTACTACTGTTCACCTCTTTTTTTTTTAAGATTTTATTTATTTATTTGACAGACAGAGATCACAAGTAGGCAGAGAGGCAGGCAGAGAGAGAGAAGGAAGCAGGTTCTGCTGAGCAGAGAGCCAAATGTGGGGCTAGATCCCAGGACTCTAGAATCATGACCCAAGCCAAGGGCAGAGGCTTTAACCCACTGAGCTACTCAGGCACCCCCTGTCCACCATTCTTAAAAAGAGGGTTTCCTGGGGATAAAAATACATGTTTATAAAAAATAAAAAATTTTTAAAAAAGAGGGTTTCAGTATGTCCTTTCAGTGTATTCCATGAAAGACATATCTCTTCTCTTTGACATTTATCATTGAAGAAGGAATTTTTCCTTTCCTCTTATAAGAAAAAAAAAAAGATTCCAGAATAAATGACATTCCATCTCTGCACAGCAAAAATAGAAGAAATACCTGCTAGATACAAAGATTTACTTCAAATAATAGTTCTGAATTTCTTTCAATTGATGTCAAATAGGCTGTAGATCCCTGTTTTTAAAACTACATTCCCTGGGTAGCTAAAGGACTACAGAACTTGCCCCTCTTTTTAGTTACAAAGTTCAGGTTTCATGTAGAATTCTATTCAAGATCAAACTGAAGAAAGGAATTTACTAATGAAAAAATTAAATAGCTTTAAATCATCTTCCAAATTTTTTGAAGATAATGATTGGAATGTCTCTTGCCTTGAATCTACTCCCAACTCCAACTATATTCCTCTCCTGAGAAAAGCAGCTACTGGTTCTTTTCAATAACTACTTGCAGGGTGGAAATGTGGTCATTGATGTAGTGAGGTCTTTAAGAGTTTTTGCATATTCTTTCATTTCCGGACCATATAGGGCTTTAGGAGCTAGGGAAGGAACACTAAAAATGAATATCTGAAGACGAGGCTTCTGTGAAGACCTTGGGTCAGAAGCTCCTGGACTTCATCGGAGGAGAGTGACATTTTCCCTCTTTAGTGAATCTGATCTACTTGACTCACAAGAAGCTGAGAGGAAGAAAGCCAGATAGCCTGAAGGTGCCTCTGCCATTGAGGAATGGACCCTGAGAGAAGAGAAGCTTATTCCTGGTATCTAGAAAAGTGATTAAGAATTGACTATTAATCTATGGATTAAACCATTGATGGAGCATCATTGTAGTTCAGGTCATTCCAGGTCTTTTCCAACCTTAGCTACTAGAGCTGCTCTACTCAAACCCTGAAGAAAAACAACATGTGTAAGTCCTCAAGAAAGATCAGTGTATTTAGAAAATACCATTAATGATCACAACAGATAAAATTTGGGGGGGGGGCGGATAACTAGACCATCACAGAGATTAAAGGACAGCACAAAAAGCTGGTCTGCAACAAAAATATACGCTCTATTTAAAAAAAAAAATGGTAAGATTATTGAAGGAGATGGTCACACAATTGATACCTGATTTTAAAGACTTGGAACAGCAAATGGAACTTCCTTCTCAAAGCACTAAAAGAAATACTAGTTACCACAGAATATACAACATTTCCTTTCTCCTTAGTAATGGATAGCTCATCTTATTTAAAGTGGGAAAATATCCTCTTTGAAGACTATTTTCCCCAGACTTCTATGTAGTTAAGTGTGGCCAAGTGACTCAGACCTGACCAGTGGAATGTAAGCAGAATTTTGAGTGAAAATTTCTGGAGTAGAAATATGATGACCAGAGCCTCAATATACACTTTGACCTGTGAAGGTAAAAACTGACACTAGCCTGATAAAAAAGGAATATGGGTCTCTCAAGACCCCAGAGTCTTCATATCTGAAATGAACTACCTATCTTTGATCTTTTATGTGAAAGGAAAATGCATTCTATTTTATACAAGAAATTGTTATATAGCAGTAACCATTTAGAACTTATCCTGGTGACAGTCATGAGAGAATTGTAACAGACTTGGAAGAAAATTTCAAGAGACACAGAGTGAAAAATTAATCTTATAGATGGAAAAAATGGAAGACAGGAACATGTTTATAGGTTATAAAAACACTTCAGTTTTGGGGCGCCTGGGTGGTTCAGTGGGTTGAGGCCTCTGCCTTCGGTTCGGGTCATGGTCCCGGGGTCCTGGGATAGAGCCTGCATCAGGCTCTCTGCTCGGCAGGGAGCCTGCTTCCTCCTCTCTCTCTCTCTGCCTGCCTCTCTGCCTGCTTGTGATCTCTGTCTGTCAAATAAATAAATTAAATCTTTAGAAAAAAAAATACTTCAGTTTTGGGGTGCCTGGGTGGCTCAGTTGGTTGAGTGTCTCTTTTTTAAAAAATGTATTTATTTATTTGACAGAGAGATAGAGAGAGAGCACATATAGGCAGAGAAGCAAGCAGAGGGAGAGAGAGAGAAGCAAAGCTCTCTGCTGAGCAGGGAGCCTGATGCAGAGTTCTATCCCAGGGTCTTGGCATCATGACCTGAGTTGAAGGCAGCCACTCAAATGACTGAGCCACCCAGGTGCCCTGTGAGTGTCCAACTCTTAATTTCAGCTCTGGTCATGATATTCAGGTCAGGGATTGAGCCCTGGCCTAAGGATCCGCAGTCAATGGGGAGTCTGTTTGAGATTCTCTGTCTCTTTCTCCCTCTGCCCCTCCCCCTGCTTGCACTCTCATTTTCTCCCTCTCTCAATCTAAAATAAATAAAGTGAATCTTAAAAAGAAAAGACTAGGGGCGCCTGGGTGGCTCAGTGGGTTAAAGCCTCTACCTTCGACTCAGGTCATGATCCCAGGGTCCTGGGATCGGGCCCCACATTGGGCTCTCTGCTCAGGGGAGAGCCTGCTTCCCCTTCTAAAAAAAAAAAAAAAGAAAAAGAAAAAAAAAAGAAAAGACTACTCTAGCTTCAACATTGATTATTTTTCTCTTCCCTTCTGTTTTCTTCCCTCTTTCTCTTTTCTCTCTTCTCTTTTCCCCTCCCTCCATCCTTCGTCTCTTGCTTCCTTCATCTACCCATGACTTAATAAATTAAAGCCATACTTGATGGTCATAGGACATAAAACACAGCAACATATGCCATTGGATGAGCCAAATTTTATATAAACAAAGGATTTGCCCAGAGTTGACTATAATTGTGGAGTGGGATTCAGATGAGATTAAGGTCAAATAAATCTCGGGGGGAGGGGTTTTGGGAGAAAGGGGTAGGATTATGGACATTGGGGAGGGTATGTGCTTTGGTGAGTGCTGTGAAGTGTGTAAACCTGGTGATTCACAGACCTGTACCCCTGGGGATAAAAATATATGTTTATTAAAAAAAAAATCTAGTAACAGAAGAATTTCAGAAAGAAGAATAGAGATTTCTAAAAGCAATTCTTGCATCCCATTCTTCTTAATGACACTTCTCTGAAGTTTTATTCATTCTGAGGAATGATCTTTTTTATGTGAGATCTTTTCCTTCTGCAAATTAATTTAACCATTTAATTATTTTCGCTTTTGTTCTAACTCATAATTTACCTGTATTTTGCGATTGAAAATTTTGTTGACACTCCTTTCAGTTAACTGTAACTGACAATTAGGGCAATGTTGTTCCCATTACCTAGCATAAGATCTACTATATAGTATATTCTTACCATACCTCCTTATCAAGGAGCTTTGAAGCAAAATGTAGAGATGCATCCATGAAACTCCAGCTCTGGAACAGAACTCCAAGTTTTGAAGGGAATAGCAAAAACGGTAAGGCTCCACAGGGAAAGGACAAAAATATAAGTCACAAAATAAAATGAGGGCTTTGTGTATGGATAGAGTATAGATATCCAAGATCTGAGAGTAAGTCTGATTACCTGATGAATCATGTGAGTGCAAAACTGGAGCTCTTTAGAACCCTTTTACAAAAGAGCAATATGGATTTTGAAAAGTTCCAATGGGCTGAGCTATAAGATTGAGAGATATAAGAGCAGAAGTAGAGATAGAAATAAAATCCTAGGACACTGAGAGACACGGAGTCCCTCAAAAAGAGAATAATCCTCTCTTTTTCTACATTGTATTAAGGGTTTTTAAAGAAGAATAGCACAATTTAAACCTTAAAATAGGCAATATGCTTTTTCTGTAATATATTTTAGTCAAAGAGAATCAATAGTAAAATAGCATAAATTCTTTTCTTTAACAGTCACCAAAATAACCACCTGGAAAACAAGCTTTTTTGTGTATGACAAAGTGCAGAAGACTTGTCTATTTAGATCATTAACCCAGATGGGGCACCAGGGTGGCTCAGTGGGTTAAACCTCTGCCTTCAGCTCAGGTTGTGATCTCAGGGTCCTGAGATGGAGCCCTGCATCGAGCCCCACATTGGGCTCTCTGCTCAGCGGGGAGCCTGATTTCCTCTCTCTCTGTCTCTGTCAAATAAATAAATAAAATCTTTAAAAATAAATAAATAAATCACTAAGACCTAGAAAGAACTACTGTTGTTAACTCTAATAACAACATATCCATAAAAATTTTCTTAGTATTCATTGTAATACTGCCCAGTATAATTGCTGCATAACTAACTAGAGTAGCATAAAAGTAAAAGCAGTTTTAAACAAATGGAAGAAAGAAAACCTCAAGTCTAAAATGGTTAAACAGATAAGAATTCCAGCTTAGTAATCATATTTATATTATTTTGCTAAAATAAGTATTTTTGTATCTCACAGTGTATGATTTAACATTTACTTGATATGAATTATGTTTAAAATTAGTACCAGAGGGGCACCACCTCGGTGGCACAGTCGTTGACTGCCTGACTCTTGGTTTCAGCTCAGGTCCTGAGATCAAGCCCCAGGTCAGGGTCCATGCTCAAGCATGGAGTCTGCTTGGGATTCTCTCTTCCTCCCGCCCCTTCCTGTGCCCCTCCCACTCAGGCACTCTCTCTCTTTCTCAATAAATAAATAAATCTTTAAATAAATAAGCACATACATACATAAATATATAAATAAAATTAGTAACAAAGATTTGAAAAATGGAAAGATTATTTTTACTATAGTAACATTTTTAGTTAAAGCACCTCTGTGGGGGAAAACTGAGCATCAAGACATTTGATAAACTATAATTTACAAATTAAAACAGTATTCAATTTTGCAACCTAGAAGTGATGTTGTGTTCTATTTAAGAAAATATTAAAACCAAACAAAACTAAAAAAAACTGTTTTAAAGAGGGTGTGGCAGTAGGTTTTGAGAAACAGATTTAGACTGGACCTGAAGCCAAACAGAATAAATTAATGAACATTAGAATAATCATTTATCTTTGACAATTTTCACAACTAAAATAGTTTTTTATTGCTATAATTTATTGATTCATATTATTCACTGAGACTTTTAGTGATGTTCTCTTTAAGTTTCTCTTTTACAGGTGCAGTGTAGAGAATGCACATATTTGCACACTACACAAGTACTGACATTTCCTAATGCCTGTATTTTAAGCTTCTTGTTAACAGAATGTAGTAAATGCATGGGTACCATCATATGAGTGTCCCTTACAGGTGTCTGACTTAGTCCCTGTCTCCTTCATGTCTCCATCCAGAATAATAGAGGAATTAAACATGTTGTAGACTTTGTCCTCCTTTCTGTCATTACCACACTTCTTCAACTATTTTGAAAGAGACAACATATTGTTCTTTATTTTTAGCATTATCTATCTTCTATATTTTTTTATTTCACTCTTCTTCACTTCTCTTCACCCATTAAAAAATAACACATCATAGAAAGCTTTTCTATAATTATTATTTTAAATGTTTTGTTACTACAAAACATTACTTTTATTATCTCTTAGTTTGTGTACATTTATAAAATAGCTACTTTTCATTAATGAAATACACTCATGATCAGAGAATAGCATAAAGATTACAACTTGAAGGACATGGATCTATGTGATGTGTGTGAATAGACTGTTTCTTAATCATTGAACTGAACAACATTCATTTACTGCAAGGGACAGTTGTTTCCTCATGTCCCTACTCAGATTTTAAATCAATAGATAAGTTTCCTTGTCAGTGATATGTGGTCGGTAATGGTGATGGATGGTACCAATGACAATCTGAGGATTTTTCATTCAGTCTCTAAAAGCGCCAGAGTAGACAGCAACTTGCTGAAATAGCATTTACAATTTAAAGGATGACTCTGGGTGAAACCACAGAGTGTAAGAAGAACCATGTTGCATTTTATTCAGTGAACGTTACATTCCTAGAATATAGTTGAATCCATCTTAAAAATAGAGGCATAAATAACTATTTAGATCAATGGGCAACATTTTGAGAGTTTGATAAACCAAAGCAAATCCTCCTTTTCTGAGGGACCCATATAACAGATTGATAGAGTTTGCATCAAAATAAGTATGGGAAGTGTTTAATACCACCTGATAAATGTTGAGGCAAATTAGAATTGATTAGAAGATAAACAGCATATTATAGACACACTTTGTCTTCTTGCTTAGTCTCAAGCTTATATTTTCTTTATTACTCTATTAGAACTTATTATCTGCACCCTTACTGCTTTGAGGAAATGGTCTTTGCTGATCTACCCTAAAAACTGTAGATTTTGTATTTGATATATTATTTATATTTTCCTTTGAATCTTAGGAATGCATACAATAAATTAGACTGATGAATATATTTGAAACCCAAAGGCATTTAATGTCACATCACAAAGGAAAATGAAAGGAAAATAATATTATGGAGATAGACCTTCCTCTTCTGATAAATGTTGAAATAACTTTGAAAACCCAAATGATAAATCCTCAAAAGAAATTTATTATCATAGCAGTAAATATTAATATATTCATTTTCAAACTCACTTTTCACAAAATTTTCACTCCCTCCCATTATAAGCACCATTTTTATAAGTTTATAGACTCGACAGATGTATGTATCCCCAAGTACAAAGCATTGTTTCCCAACTGTGTGTACTAGATATAACTGGAATAGGGCTCAGTTGTGAAATAAGCTTGAGAATGCTGGTTTTCGATTCTACAGAAGTTCTCAGAATGTTTAGTAAGTTAATTTTCATTTTGAGTCTCAAATAATTAAAAGGAATTCAATGTGTCATAAAATTTACTTTGCAAAAGACATTTCACTGAATACTGTGTGAATGAACTTGAAGAAATGATAGACCTTGAGTGCAGTATAATAAATACAAGGCTTTTAGTTTTTTTTTTTAATTATATTGTGTTAGTCACCATACAATACATCATTAGTTTTTGATGTAGTGTTCCAATTAATTTTATATACCCTCTAATGTTACTTATAGTTTTACATGTCAAATTCAAATATTATTTTAAAAAACATGAAAAAGTATAATTTGGAAAAATAATTCCACATCATACCACTTAGGAAAAACTAACAAACTTGGGTTTTATTCTTGTCATTATATATACCCAAGCTCACATCCACAAATATATTTAAATATTAAAATACTCATAATTATAAATACTCTCTATATATTATGAATATTGACTGGTTTTATAATCTGCTTTCTTCCTGTAATTTCTTTAGTGATTAACTCCTCAAGAAAGTACTCATTTTATAGCTTATATACAATAAAATAATAAAGATTAAATATAAATAAAATTCATCAGGCAAATGTGAACAAAATAATTCAATGATCATACTGTCAATACCAATCAGAGTAATATCAGTGACTAAATACCGTATAATGTAAGAAACAAAAAGATGAATATAGGGGAAGGAAAACAACAAGAGAGAGGGAGGGAAGCAAACCTCTGCTCTTAACCATGAGAACAAATGGAGGATCACTGGAGGGGAGGTGGGTGGGAAGGGCTGAATGGGCGACTGGGATTAAGGAGGGCACTATGAAGAGCACTGGGTGTTATACTTAAGTGATGAATCACTAAATCCCACTCTTGAAACTAATATTACACAATATTTTAACTAACAATATTTATTTAACTAGAATTTAAATAAAAAACTTGAAGCATAAATAAATAAATAAATATAGTTTCATTCAGAATAGTCTAAAATTGGAAATAATCCAAATGTCCATCAGCTTGTGAAAGGATACATATATTGTCATATATCTATAGAATGAAATACAATTTAGGAATAGAAAAATAAGTATGTATGTGTAATAATTCAGCCAAATCTCAAAAGCATTATACTAGGGGTGCCTGGGTGGCTCAGTGGGTTAAAAGCCTCTGCCTTCGACTTGGGTCGTGATCCCAGGGTCCTGGGATCAAGCCGCGCATGGGGCTCTCTGCTCAGTGGGGAGCCTGCTTCCCTTCCTCTCTCTTTGCCTGCCTGCCTCTCTGGCTACTTGTCATCTCTGTCTGTCAAATAAATAAATAAAATCTTTAAAAAAAAAGCATTATGCTAAATAAGCCACCAACAGTTGTCATCCCGTCTATATGAAATCCTGGGAAAGAGAAAATATTTGTAACAAAAAGCACATAGGTATTTGTGAGTATTGATAGGAAAGGGTTGACTGAAAAGGGTCAACCCCTTTGTAGGGAAGGTGTTATAAATGTTCTATATAGTGATTGTAATAGTGTTTATATGACTGTGGACATTTGTTGAAAGTCATAAACTTGTTTACTTAGAATTGATAACTTTAATTTTGTATAAATGTTCCTCAGTAGTGATGTTCTATTAAAAAAAAAGTGACCTTTTCACATAGCACTCTCTAGCAGCTCATCTCCTATCTCCTGGTCTCTTATTGTGCTGTAGAGTTCTGTTATTCTACTTATATTTGCTCTAGTCTTTTGAAAAAATGTTTACTGGTCTCCACTATGTTGTCATTTTAAAGCAAGAAAAGTATTTCATCCTCCTTTCTATGTCTAGAAAGTTTCTTAGCTACTTAGTCACATAACATCCCAAAGAATAAGTAACTCACAGAAGGAAGTCTCTGATGGCTTATAATGTCATGCTTATTGATATGACTGATTGAAATTCCAGGGGAGTGTTAGAGAACGCCTAAGACATTACTGACAGGGAGGGTCACACTAGTTAGGTGTGTGGTGAAGTATTTATAATACAGAATTGTGAAAAGCCATCTCTAAATTTGCTAAATTGATATAATTTTTAAATAGTCTATTTGAGTATATTTATGATTGAAGGGAAATGTACAAAACTTTTTTTAACTCCTTTTGAAATATCCCATACCCTATTCCATAACAAGAAGACATGGCACTTTATTAAATTGTTTTAAAAATGACCTTTAAAAATCAGTAGAATTTTTTAATGATCTATTGATCATTATTAATAGATCTAGTGCTCTATTAATGAACTATTAATGCAATGATATCAATTGCTTGATATCTCTAAATTTGTCTCTCCTCAGGCCCAAGATGTAATCTTCTTAAGTCCAAGGGTTAGCATTTGCTTCTAGTTTGTTCCTGATTCAGGGTGAAGGGTAATTATTTTTCTGCTGTCTCACACATATGAATGCCAGTCAAACACAGATGATGTATGTCTTTTATTTTGATCAAGGGTAACTTTGAAAATTAACTTTGATTTATCAGAAGAATAACATCCATAGTATTAACAAATACGATAATGACTTTTTATGTGCAGAACATAAACAATTATAGCTATGCTAATCATGTAAAATTATATATACATTTGTTTAAATAAACATGTATATGTATGGGTATATATGCATGTTTGTATGTATATATGTATATGTATCTCTCTATCATAATTATAGCTAACAATAATTTTAACTTGAACTTACTAGGCACATGCAATATGCCAGATGTGTTGTGTGCTCTAAATGTATAGCAGGGGAATATTTTTAAGTAGTATTTAAATTATTTTTCATTGTGAATAATTTTTCCTCCATTTCAGTAACTTTTTGTTGTTGAGATGAGACCATTAATCTGAGTCTTATTCCTATGGGGACTGGAAAGAGGGATGGTATTTGGAATAAAAAGTCTTTCTTTGTTTTTGTTTTTGTTTTTCTCTACATACAATATCTTTAACCTTAGTAAAGTAATATTCTTGTAATTTCAGAACGAGAGAGATGTTTTCATGACATTCCTCAGATTTTAAATATTTTGTTCCGATTTCAAGTAGTAAGAACCAGACCATGAAGGAAAATCACTGTGTCCTATCACGTAAGAGAGCTAAAAAATGTCATGCAAATTTCTGCCTCATTGAAACAGTTCTGGGGAAGATGCAAGGGAACAAGATGCAGAATGACAAAAAGACCCACGGTTTTTGCCACACCTTATATGACAAGTTAAGAATATATGGTAGAGATATCCAGATTGATCCCTGCAGTTTGGTAGAAATTTTCAATGTCTGGAAAGTCTGAAAGGTTCTCAAAAAGTGCTCATAGTTAGAATAGTCTTAAATCTAACGTGGCATGTTTATGGTAGAGTGTCAATGGCATGGAAGATACTAAGTAGATGGGCTTCACTGAAACTTTATTAGATTATACATTGTTGGGGTACAAAAAGCTGCAGAATGCACCCCCTCCCCCACCACCCCAGGACTTAAAGAAGCTGTGGTTTTGGCAGGAGATGACTGTGGAATATAGAGATCTCCCACCTGGAGTCAGTAGCAGGTACACGGTGATAAGCAACAGAGTCTAGCTCAAAGGCAAAAGGCCTGGTAGGACTTGGCACAAAACAGAATATAAAACGCAGGATGCTCAGCTACCCACTAGGCCAAGATCTACCAGAATGAAGAAAAAAAAAAAGGAAAAGCAAACAAATAAACAAAAAAAGAGGCCAAAGAAGGCAGGCCAAGTAGAATTAAATACTTGAATCCAAGCCGAGGGAGAACCAGTACCATTCAACCAATACCCACTGGGAAGGAAAAACTTCTCCTCCGTCCTGCTATTGAAGAAAGAAAGTCAAGGCAGAACTCTTCAAAGGGGGAAGTCTCCAAAGAAAAGCTTGTTTTCAGCAGCAATTACATTGGATTAGAAAGAAGAAAATGTTCCTGCCATTAGTGAATATGGAAGTCTGAGACCCAGAGAATTGAAGGAAATAAAAGTTTGCCTCATCTTATTTCTGAATGTACATATACATCTATTAAATAAAATCATTGCAATTAACTTGGCTGGTGAAATCATCATCATCCTCTTCTTGATAAAACAAACTATGAAAGTTCAGACAGGTCTACTGGCTTTTCTAAAGCATCAGGGCAGAGTGAGAGGCAATGACAAAATTCAAAATCACTTCTGCCAGGCTCTGAATTGTACACGCTTTGGCTGCGTCCCAGTGTCTTTCTCTCCACACAGAAGCTATAATTAGTGGCTACGCTAACACTCTGTGATCTTTCCACTCTGTGGAAATATCTGACAGAATCTTTGCAGCAAAATTATTGTAAAAAGATTATTTCTGCCTTCTTCCATTAAGCCTCAGGCTATGTGGCTTGTGATTCAAATGTTCATGGGAAGGCAAGAATGCCTTGCATAGTTGGGAATCAGATTTTGCTACTAAGAGTTTGTGTTTGAAGATCTGAGTTTATTTATGAAGTCTTTTGACTTCCTGGGGGGTATAAACTTGGCGTAACTCCTCTGAGACTTAGATTGCTTTTTGTTGTTATTGTTTTAATCTGAAAAAACAGACGACCTGTCTGTTCTATAGTCATTACTTGAAATAAAGAACATTATTTAGAATAATGTTTGTAAAAGAGTTTTTTGCATGTCAAATATATATGATGCATTATGTATATATAAAAATATATATACACTTGTGTAATTATATGCGTGTATATATTATATATGTCATATATTTGTGTAAACATATACAAATATATATATTATAATAACTCAGACTTATTTTGTGGAGTTGATCAAGCTAAATAGGACTAAGTATAAATACTGGAATATCCTGAAAAGATAAATATTTTATGAAAATTATTTGAAGATATATTTTACTTAGAGAAATCAGCAAATGTTTATGGAAATACTGAGAATACCTGGAAACTATTGAGTTCCATAATATTAAAAGATAAATTACATGAATTATCCCTGATATTTATAATTAATGCACACTAATTTATATTCATATTATACAATAGTTAAAATCAGTATTATAAGTAACATAAATTCTATATATACAGAACTTATTTCAAAGGACAGATTTCAAGTTTAACTAGGTTGGGAAAAAGCCTTATAAAATGAAACCTAAATACACACACACACACACACACACACACACACATATACATATACATAAATGCACACTTTCTCTCTTTAAGCCTTATTAAAAATCAGATTCCAGTAAAACCTGTAGAACAATTTATTAGCTCTGTGAATGACATTTAGTCTAGTTCTAAGAACACTGTTAAAATCTATTCATAAAATAGGTAAATCCTACTTAAAGCTGAGAAGTTAGAGTAAATGATCACTAGAGTTTTTGTTAAGCCCTTTTATTACATTGTTTCTGTGCATTTTTTTTAATTTAAAGAAGAGTATAAAACCTTTGAAGATGAATATAACCAATGTATTTTCTTTTCTTTTTAAATTAAATTAAATTTATTTATTTGAAAGAGACACAACTAGAGTGGGAACACAAGCAGGAGGATTTGGAATGGGAGAAACAGGCTCCCACCAGGTGAGAAGTCTGATGTGGGGCTCAATCCCAGGATTCTGAGATCATGACCCAAGCTGAAGGCAGACGGTTAATAACTGACCCACCCAGGCACCCATCAATGTATTAAAGATTTTACTTACTTATGAGAGAGAGAAAGAGAGAGAGAGAGAGAGCAAGAGCAGGGAGAGGGGCAGAGGGACAGGGAGAAGAAGACTCTGCACCAAGTGTGGAGCCAGACATGGAGTTTGATCTCAGGACACTGAGATCATGACCTGAGCCAAAACTAAGAATCTGATGCTTGACTGACTGAGCCACCCAGGTGCCCCTAAACTTGAGTATCTTCAAATTGAATGTTTGAATTCAGAATTTGCCCAAGATACAACTAAAAAGAATAGTTTTGCTTTTAAGCCCTAACATTCCAGAGTCTACTACAGTTCTAGATGAAGGCTCAATGAATTTTTTTGTGGGTGTGAACAACTGAATGAGTAATTGAGCAACTTTTGGGTATTTCTGATATTAAAATATTTTCCAACAAACATCATTTTTCTTTAAGTTCATATTCCTATTCCTATCATAGATGTGATTGGTATGTTATCTGAGAGTAAAAAACAGATATAAGGTAGAGTGCATGCTCTGAAAAAATAATAAACGTTCAAATTTTGATTATTACTCCCCTATGTCTTCTCTAGCCTCCCCTGCTTTATCCTTAGAGATTTATTTTTGTAACCTCCTTTTTTCATGTTGGAGAGGGAAAGTTTTCTTTACCCTTTGAGATTCTTCTAGCTGCTCTGAGAATGAAATTGAGATGGGGCTCCTGGGTGGAGATTTTTTTTTAATTTAAAGTTAAGTGTCTGCCTTTGGCTCAGGTCATGATCCCAGCATTCTGTGCTTCTCTTTCTACTTTTTGCTCCTGCTCACGACCCCCCCCCTTCTCTCAAATAAATAAATAAAATCTTAAAAAGGGTGGGGGGAGTTAAATTGACATGAGAAAGATTAACAGGAAAAAAAAGTGAAAAGCTAAATTACATACATACAGAGACCCAATAACAGAATTCAGAGGGAAGATATGAGCAAGGCTGGCAGCGTTTCTACATTTTGGACAAAGAAACAGAAGTCTACGAGTATTTGATAGGGCAAAGAAAGCTCCTTATGTCCAGGAGCTTCAGTTAGCAATAAATTCTATGCAGAATTATTTGGGCTTGGCAGTAAATTAGTAAAAGTAACAAAGTTTGTTTATTTGGGCTTCTTAGGCCCTAAATTTCCTATCTCTGATCATAAGGAGGCCTCTCTTCCTCCTCGTCCAGGGATGGTCCCTTTCACACGAGAGATTTATTTCCTGTTTTCTGGAGACAAAGTATGTGTGTGGGAAGGAGATCATACTGTTGTTATTGCACTATTTCTGAAGTGTAACTCAGAATAATCAGTATGCCAAAGTGGTACATTTTAAAGTAAGCCTGCCCTAGGCTCCCACACTCACATGGTTCCATAAGAATGTCAAAATTTGGAGATACATATGTAGGTTAATAAGCATAATTTGAAAAGCCAAGCATAAACAAAGCTCTATAGACCTCTTTTCTTCTTAACACTTAAAAAAGATTGTCAATCTGTCATCTATCTATCCTTCTATCTATCATCATGGATATATTGATTAAGAATGGGTGGAATAGGGGCCCCTGGGTGGCTTAGTGGGTTAAAGCCTCTGCCTTCAGCTCAGGTCATGATCCCGGGGTCCTGGGACCAAACCCCATATTGGGCTCTCTGCTTGGTGGGGAGCCTGCTTCCTCCTCTCTCTCTCTCTCTGCGTGCCCCTCAGCCTACTTGTGATCTCTTTCCATCAAATAAATAAATAAATAAATTTTTAAAAATCTTTAAAGAATGGGTGGAATAAACATTGATTTAACTCTAATTAGTGCTGGGATACAAGGATGCAAGGCACGGTCCTTGACTGAAAGATTTTTACAATCATGTAGATCATATAGCTAAGTGTGTTAGTATGATGCTGGAAAGAAAAAAAAAAACAGCACTCAAACAGGGCAACTGAGGAAAGGTTAATGAAGCCTTTCTTCAAAAAGACGCATGCAGGTCTAAAGGAAAGCAAAATAAATGGTTTACAATAGGAAGGATCCCAGCACTGGAGGACTGCACAACTGGACCAAACAGTTGCTGAAATCGAGGTAGAATTCTAACTGTTCAAGAGAACCAAGGTCTTCAGCAGAGAAACATAGAAACTGCACATCTGTGACCTGCCAGATATCCTTACCATATCCCCCCTTTCCTGGGGAAAAATACCATCATCTGCTCTTTCAAACCTTTGATTTCCTGTGTGACTCCATGAACTGAACCAAATCAGAAGACAAAGAGGAAGGGAGCTCTAGTAGTGCACCTTACAGACGTGAGCTCTCCTTGCTGTACAACGGAGTGGAGGAGGTAAAAGAGCCAGTTTGAAGGGATCAAAGGACAATATCCAATATCCAGGAAACAAAGACTTATAAATTCTATGTGATACATTTTATAATAGAGATAGGAAATGACAGAGATTGGATACAAAAGAGAGTATATCGATCTTTTTTTTTTTTAAGATTTATTTATTCAAGAAATAGAAGGGAGAGTGAGCAGGGGTGGGAAGGGCAGAAGAAGAAGGAGAGAGAATTTCCACTGAATGTGGAGCCCAACATAACCCATGACCATGAGACCATGACCTGAGCCAAAATCAAGTGTCAGACGCTTAACTGACAGAGCCACCTGGGCTCTCCTATATTAATTCTTATAATGAGATTCAGGGCCAACTTTATGCTTGAAGTGATATATCCATGCCCCTAAATATCATGGTCGAGGGATGTTGAGGATGTGTTCTGAACAAGACAAATAGAAACTACATTTATAAGGCCTTTATGAGTTGTAGTATTTGAGAAACTAACTGATCATGATACTACCTTTGAATAAACTCTCAATATCTGTGCCTGGTATTCTCACCATTCCATAACTACTATTCCCTGGAGCAAATGAATTTATCCTCTAACTCATTTTCTTAATGACATAAGTATATCGGTTTCATAATTTTCATATTTTATTCAACAATAAATGTTTGTTCAATACTGCTGTTGTGGAGAACTATAGGCATGCACACAACATAAGGAAAGAAAATAAATTTAGCTTGCCCTCATAGAGTTCACATTTTCTCTGGTTTCTTTCCCATCATTGTCCATTCTTTAAGTAAAGGAATGGCTGAAAAATTCACAAATACATTTAGACCGTGATACGTTGGCAGTTTTAAATGAGCATGATGAATCTCATTTGCTTTAGGCTATGTGCAGTATTCAGTCATTTTCATGGAGACTGTCTGGAGATGAACTTACTTGATTATTTTAACAACTCTCAGCACAAAAATACAATGGTGGGAATGAGAGATTTGAGAATTTCTTCCCTCTACTCATTTACTACTGGATAAAAAAATGGTATGTATGTTCATATTTTTTTTCTCAAGTTTACCATTTCCAAACAGAGAAAGTTTGGCCAGTATGTTCTCATTATTGATATTATTGCACTTTTGGTTTTAATCTCAGATACCTAATGTTTTAAATTCTTCCTTTAAAAAATATTTTTATTTATGTATGCTTGACACACAATGTTAGTTAGTTTCAAGTGCATGACATAGTTCCAAGTCCACTTTTAGAACATTTTTTTTCCTTTAAAATTTTGTTGAGGATTTATCTGTTTTGGCAAACAAGCATGAGCTCTAATGTTGATTGAACACTATAAACAGACAACTTACATGAAATGTTAGCATAAAAATGAGATTTATAGTTGCCTTACAAAAATGCTATGGTGGGTATTATTTTTTTTTAAAGATTTTATTTATTTATTTGACAGAGAGAGATCACAAGTAGGTAGAGAGGCTGGCAGAGAGAGAGAGAGAGAGAGAGAGAGAGAAGCAGGCTCCCCGCCGAGCAGAGAGCCCGATGCGGGACTCGATCCCAGGATCCTGAGATCATGACCTGAGCCAAAGGCAGCAGCTTAACCCACTGAGCCACCCAGGCGCCCTGATGGGTATTATTTTTAAACCATTTTTGATCCACTTCCTTTAAATATGAAAGTGCACCATACCTTTTCCATGTGCATCTCACATAATCTACAGTGATATAGTTCTAGGTTTCTCTATCACAATAAGGTAAGATTCATAATGACATAAATATAAGGAATATCATAAAGTTTTCATTTACCAAGAATTGACATTTATAAAATGAATGTATCAAAAATGGACTCAATCAATCCATCGTCATTGTTTCCAATACTTCTACCAAGGGTTTAATAACACTGGGTCTTACTTTGTATTATTCTTCAGAGGCTAAGTATTTGTATTGCTCCTGTTAAAAAAAATGCTAATGAGAAGTGTGGCTATAAAACTTAAATAATATACCCAGAACCCTTACAGTGTTTTTTTCCAAAGTTCAAGCTTGAGCATAATTTAAAAGCTCTTTCATCTGTATCTTTAGTCTGGTAAATATGTATGGTGATGTACACTTACATATTATCATTTTCTAATTGCCCAAGTAAACCATTAATACAATACCATGGCTAAAATCAAAATAATAAAGAACAATAAAGAAGAAAGCATATATGTCATCTTGTACTCTCCCTTTCAAAATTGCTGTCATTTGTCATCTGTCTGGTGTGTGTCTCCTTCTGTTTCTTTTTAACATATATTTAAATAAATGTGCATGTTTCTATGTATAATGTTTATTCCCCTTTATTTAAGAAAATATATAGTTTTGTATTATCATTCTATGATTCATTTTTCCCTAACAAAACCTCTTAAATCTTCCAAAACTTTGTCTCATACCTTTTTATCACATTTAATATAACTACTAATATTTATTATATATATGTATATACATATTTATACATATATTTATATATTATATTATATTATATCATATTTATATAATTATATAATATATATTATATAAATATATAAATATAAATATTTATAATTTATATATAGTTGTGCCATTCTACATATATAAATATTAATATATATATAAACATATATATGTATATATATAAACATGTATATATAAATATTAATATTTATTATATTATATATTTATATATTAATATAATAAATATTAATACTTATATACGTAGAATGGCACAACTATTGGTACACATGTAGATTGTTTAAAGTTTTAAATTACATATGTCTACACTCAATTAAATTTTAGCTAACAAATGAGGATGAAACAATGAGGTGATGTGCAGTTTAAACATATCATTACTTAAAGAAAAAAGTGCTATGCGAAGCTAATTGTCTTAAGTTTTTGTTTTTATGTTTGTGTTTTGTCTTGCTTTGCTGTCCATATTAGTCCAGGTAGTGATTTCCAAAATTTTATGTCTAAGAAGCACTTCATTGTTCTGTAGTAAAATGATGGGAGAAATTAAGTTTTTAAATTACCCAAGAAACAGGGAAAAAATTGGGTATATGTATGTATGGGTATATAAGCAATTAAATGAATAACTAAGACTGAGACTCTGTGGAAAGATGTACTGCTGCCACGGATTCCTTGACTTTAAGCTATAACTGAAGAGAGGAAGAAAAGACACTAAAAACAGTTTTGTTATTATTGGTAGTGTTGTCAGGGATGGTCCTTTATTGCAGAACTCAACTATCTTCCTCTGGTTATTATATGTACCACCTAGCGTTGAGGCTTCTGTCTAAAGGACTAAAGGTTTGCACAAGTCTAAGACGGTTTGTAATCTCCAATATGACTTTTGTGAGAACAGTATTTTTGTAAAGCTGGGAGTAAACCACTTATGGCATAGGTCACCTGGATTTCTTATCTACTGATGCCCTCCCACTGGGTCATCAGGACCTTGTGGTGACACAGTAAAACTGGGATACTATTGGCAGCCAATTAAACCAATTAGACATCTGGGCGTCTGTGTGGCTCAGGTGGTTAAAGCTCAGACTCTTGATTTCAGCTCAGATCATGATCTCAGGATTGTGAGATCAAGCCCTGAGTTAGTTCCATGCTGGGCATGGCTTTCCTCTCTCCCTCTTCCTCTGCCCCTCCCCATCTTCTCTCCTTCTTTTCTAAAACAAAAATGGGGGGGGGGCACCTGGGTGGCTCAGTGATTTAAAGCCTCTGCCTTCTGCTTTGGTCATGATCCCAGATTCCTGGGATCGAGCCCCACATGGAGCTCTCTGCTTAGCAGGAAGCCTGCTTCCTCCTCTCTCTCTCTCACTCTGCCTGTCTCTCTGCCTACTTGTGATCTCTGTCTGCTGAATAAATAAATAAAATCTTAAAAAAAAAACAAAACAGAAATAAACAAGTAGACATTTACAGGTAATGTCTATATAATCCCTTAATTTTGCTTTGATGTTTTTACTTTTGGATTAAATCTTGAAACGTATGGGAAGAAGAAAATATCTCAAGGTCTAGACTCTCAAATATACTGTGGATGCAAATTTACAGATGATTCCTCCTTTGAAATCAAGCTTACAGATGAAAAAAGTCATTCTTTGATTCATTATACAAAATAGTTTTATAAATGCCCAATCCTCATAAGTTAGTCCAATAAGCCCTGTGGTTACAGGCAATGGAAACAAAATGAAATTCTTTTTTTTTTTTAAATTAACTTACTTATTTTAGAATGAGAGCAATGGTAGGAGATAGGGGAGGGGCAAAAGGAGAGGGAGAAAGAATCTCAAACAGATTCTATGTTGAGCACAGATTTGGATGGGGAGCTCCATTTCATGACCTTGAGATCATGACCTGAGCCAAAAACAAAGAGTGAGACACTCAACCTGCATGCTATCCAGGCACCTGTGCAAGGTGCCCAAATTTTGAGAGAGTACAGGGCATTATAGATATTAAAAGCACTTTGGTATTTCTAGAGTGAAGTGTGGGGAAGAGATTGAAGGTATAGTCAGGGCCAGTCTGGTAGCATGTCACAGTTTAGACTTCCTTCTGAATAGTGAAACCACTGAAGTTTTAGAAAGAGATTATGCTTCTCCCTAGAGAGGGAGTGGATTTTAAGTAGAACAAGAGCTTTAGGTAAGTCAAGTTCAGGATTTGCTACATAACTTCAGTAAAACTTGATAGTAGTGGGGCGTCTGGCTATCTTAGTCAGTGGAGTGTGCCACTCTTAATCTTGAGATTGTGAGTTCCAGTCCCACACTGGGTGTAGAGATTATTCAAAAATGAAAAACTTAACAGTAGTGTAAACTCAAATGTTTTTCAAGAAAATGCAGAGAAAGGGTTGGGGTTGAGAGAGTTTAACAAGGAGAGATGTATTTCATTTAATTTTTGATATTTAGACAAGATTTAAATCTATAAGTGGTTCTCTTTGCAACACACTTTCTCTTTTCAAAGCCTAAAAGTGTTTTCTAATTATCAGAATTACTATGGGTCCTAGGACATACAATTTAATTTTTATTGTCCTTGATCTATCTAGAAAACAAATCAAAAATAATTTTCTTATCTAGGAAAAGAGTTAAGTTCCTTAAATATATACTACTGCATCTCCCCTACTTGAAAATTTCAAATGCTCTATTATTGTACCTCTTTTGAGACAAATGTATTGTGCCTGGCATTTTGACAGTCAGATTCCAGTTGCATGTAGAAATTCAAATTACAGGAGAAAATAATGAGCTGAATCAATTGAGGGCAACATTCAAAGTTCACAAACTTCCAACTCTTTTTTTTTTTTTAAGATTTTATTTATTTATTTGACACAGAGAGAGACAGTAAGAAAGGGAACATGAGCAGGAAGAGTGAGAGAGAGAGAAGCAGTCTTCCAGCTGAGCAGGAAGCCTGATGTAGGGCTTGCCCTGGGATCATGACCCAAGATGAAGGCTGAGCCTCCCAGGCGCCCCACAAACTTCATCTCTCAAGAGAAGAGAATATTCACTTACCCCCATCTTTGCCATGTGGTCAAGATTAACAAGACATTGGTTCAAAGATGCTAGTCGAACAAAAGCTGTTGTTTTCTTAGATGATAATAATTGTACTGGTCAAGACTACTAGCTTTTCCTTTACTTGAAAAAAATTTTGTTGTTAAGACTGCTTAATTAGTTTATTTAATAATATTTAAATTCTAGCTGATGAAGTAGAAGTCTGAATTTTTGTAGCAATGTAAAATAAATTTCTTTAGAAAAACTCAGGGGCAGTAAATACATGGAAATATAGTATTTTTGTTCTTAAAATATGTAAATC
This sequence comes from Mustela nivalis, assembly GCF_964662115.1. NCBI lineage: Eukaryota > Metazoa > Chordata > Mammalia > Carnivora > Mustelidae > Mustela > Mustela nivalis. The sequence goes on from NC_139021.1 coordinate 49,863,775, forward strand.
AATGCAATGTGAATAAATGTTATAGTTGTAAGATAATCAGGATTTATTTCCAGTATGTGTCCTGGGGCCAGCTATTACTAAAATCATATTGCAGGGCTAAAGCCTTATGAAACTGCTGATAATGTTTAGAGCTTGAATTAGAAAGATTACAACTCAGGCATATTAAAAATATTTCCAGATATCAAATTTCTTCTTAATTTTTTAATTCTTTCCAATAAAGATAATTTAAAGAAGTGGAATATCATGGTCTCTGCCCTGGCTGCTTTTCTACAACATTATATTGTAATGTGGCTTTATTACAAAGGGTCAAAGGGTGTCTTACCATACAAAGTATATTTTTCCTTTGTGTATATAATTATTATTTAGCTTAATCAATATTCATTAAACCATTATCTTTTTTTTTAACATTACCAATATAGTGGAATATTGATGCCTTCTTTTTAGTGTATTGAATGACTACATTGATGATTTCAAAGCTTGAAGAATAGAGCACTTACTCATAAGTACTCATAAATGAATTTGTCCCCAATGTCAGTAGGTATTTATGTCATTTTGGGGGTTATCAAACTATTAAAAAAATGTTTCTGGTGATCAAAACCAAAATGTTAGGAACCATTGTTCTAAAATTTCATTATCTTCATCTCTATGCAGAGTTGTCCCCCAATAGTCATTTCTTTTTCTTCTTTAGTGAAAGTACTACATTATTTAGTTGAGAGGAATAATGTCCAGCATAAAGACAACATTTCCTATTCTCCTTTACAGCTAGTTATCAACTACTAGCCAATCAAGTATGTATATTAGTAGACCTAAGGAAGGTCTGTCTAAAAGGTTAATACAATTGTGTGTTTTGCCCATGTTTCCTTACCTGCTTCTGCTAAACTGTGGCCTGGAATGTGTGTTGATTTGCAGACCTCCTGTACCTAGCTCAGATCATCACATGAGCTCTAGGACAGAAATTGATCTCTAGGACAGAAATCACACGATGAAAATGGAGCAGCCAATAGACAGAAGTGAATCATTAATGATAACCATAGAACTGCCCTAAACTGCCTCACCATAGATTTTTGTAGTGAGAAAAGGAAATACAATTCTAGTTAAGATGGGGGAGGGGGCATTCTATTCTCTTCTAGCAAATGATAGTATTAATTTTTGCCTGTCTCTGGAACAATGCTTTTAGTTGAAATAACTTAAAATCATGACACAAATTTTCTGACACAAAAAAGTAAAGGAAAAGAAAAGAAAACAGAAATTTATTATTTTACCAGTTGGAGGTCCAAAGGTAAGAGTGAATGTTGGCATTGTGTGATCAGTGACTTGTTGATGTAATGAGGGGTCAGATTTAGTCATTCTCCCAGCTCTGCAAAACCAACTCAGACCGAGTGGTCCTCCTGGTCTTTCCTCATGACCATGAGAGAGGCAACAGCGGTGGGTGGAATGAATTCTTCTTTTTTCTCATCAAACAATGGGAGGCAGGAGGGAATGAGGGAGAAAGACATTTTGCTCAAACTTGTAAATACAAATTTTTCCTTTAATCTGGACCTAGATAAGCCACATTTCCCCCTGCTGTTGAAGCTTCAGCAGTCATTCACGGCTTGCTGAAGACTAATTGGCTAAAACAAAGCAGCATCTGTACCTGGAGCTGCAGATGAGATCTCTTTCCTCTCATTTGAAAAGGGATATACAGGTATCTGAACCTGTATTCTATTGGGAGAGAAGAGTTAGGTCCTTATTTCATGTCAGTGACAGTATATTAAAGATTGCTTGCCATTATCTTGAAGGTTCAAACTAAACCAGATATTTTCGAAAGTTTTGAATCATTGCAATCGTAAGAGAATGAATGCATACAGACTAAATTACACTTTTGAGTGATTGGTTTTTGAAAACACCTTTTCCAATATAAAGTATTGACCCGTTGAATAAGCAGATTCTGTCAAATGATTCTAGGTGTTTCAAAATTTCAGTTATGCTCCTAATAGTTTGTTGTGTTATGTCAATATTATAAAATTCCAATAGTATATGTTTGGACTCAATATTAATTTCCAGTGAGAATGTTTATAATCTTATAGACAAGGTGGGCATATCTGCATGTAGCTATAAGCAAAAGGGGATGGAAGTTTCGATAAGAGAAATGTTTAGCGTGAACTGAAAAACCTTTTATTTGATCGTGAGAATTTTGCTGAAGAGCAGTGACATTTTATGACTTAATAGAATATTGGAGGGATTGGAAAAGAGGTTTTAAGAATAGAAAGCAGTTGGGGCGCCTCAGTGGCTCAGCTGGTTGGGCTCCTGCCTAAGTCTCAGGTCATGATCTCAGAGTCCTGGGATCTAGCTAGGCATCGGGCTTCCTCCTCAGCCTCCTCCCTCTCCGTTTGCCCCTCACCCCCCATTCCCTGCACTCTCATGCACATGCAGTCTCTCTCTCAAAACAAATAAATAAAATATTTTTTTAAAAAAGAATAAAAAGCAGCATGAACAATAACACAAATATTAGATATGACAAGATTTTCTTAAGTTCTAGTTGCATGTTTACAACTTAGGCAAAGCAATACAGTGTATTAGTACCATTGCTACTATTATTATTTCTTTAGTAGTACCACTGGCCTATTCCTCACATTTACCATTTATCCAGCTCCTGTGCCATGTCTTAAGTTGTGCTAAGCATTACACATTTATTTTCTTCAAAATATACTTGACAATAACCTTAAAGAATAATTCTCTATCCTCATGCTACAGATGAATTCCCTAAGACATGGGTAAAAATACATTTTTCTAGTATTTAAATGAAAAACCCAGGATTTCTGTACAGATTTGTCTTAACTCTAAACAACAGTCCTATTGTCTCCCAGTAAAATTATTTAGACTAATTCTTAGCACTTCATTTATTTAATTTCAATACTCTTGCTAAATAATTTTTGTGTTTTCTTTGCAGAATAAGGAAACAGATTTTAATGTTTGAAAAGTAAACCATAAAGTGAAACAAAGCTTTGACTATCTGATGTATGATGAGTCATTTAATAATATAATATCTTTAAGCTAAATCAAATTTTAAAAAATTTAAAACAGCTATTTTCATTTTACCTTCACAGTAAGTATTTACACTAGAACCTAAATTGTATCCTGAAACTTAGAGGCACCATTTTTTTTCTGCCTGAATAGTTCATTTAAAAATTCCTTTATTAACAGGTTTGGAACATGAATATATGCCTTTCTATCTGAGATGTAAAAACTTCACTGCTGAAAATAATAGTAAAGGACCTGAATGAGTGTAGAATAAAAATGTGGAAATTAGTATTGAACCTAGATATATGCCATTGAACCCAAACATAAGATATTTATAATATTGACATAACAACATAACCCATTAGGACCATAATTGAAAGTTTTAAATGTTTAATAGAATTGTTTAATAGAGTCTGTTTATTCAAGGAGTCAATACTTTATATTGGAAAAGGTGTTTCAAAAGCCAATCACTCAAAAGTGTAATTACATCTGTTTGCTTTCATTTTCTTGCAATTCCAATGATTCAAAGCTCTCAAAAATATCTGGCTTAGTTTGAACCTTTGACATAATGGCAACCGATCTCTAATATACTGTCACATGAAATGGGGACCTAACTCTTTCGTACTTAGGTAATCAAAAGCAGAGCTTAGTTGCTCAAAATTTGATCCTAAGTAAGATTCCCTTTTAGGCATAAGGGCAGTGCTCCTTTCAAGTCAAATTTTCTAGATTAAACAGACACGAAACAGATGATGTGTAGCAAATTCTCCCTAGTGCATCTAAATAACAGAATCAAATGAGGGAGAGAAGAGAGAGAGGAAAAGAGATTTAGTTTATCATTTAATTTTACATGAAACTACCAAACTTTTCCAAATGTCTGTACCTTTAGTATACAAGAGTAAACAGTTGCTCCAAACTTGCATCAATTTTTGTTATTAGTCTTTCTAATTTTACCCATCCAGGTCTATGTAAAGTGGTGACTAGTCTTTAAATTTAATTGTAACTATAGGGGCACCCGGGTGGCTCAGTCATTAAGCATCTGCCTTTGGCTCAGGTCATGATCCCATGGTACTGGGATTGAGCCCCACATCTAGCCCCACATTGGGCTCCCTGCTTCTCTCTCTCCCACTCCCTTGCTTGTGTTCCTGCTCTCGCTGTCTCTCTCTAATAAAAAACTATAATTGTAATTATATTTATGGTTTTGAAAATATTTTATTGTGCTTATTTGTCATTTTCATATTTCTTTTGGAAGTGTCATTTTCTTTGATAGGTAGATGTCAAAATATTTGTTCAATTCCCTTGCTACCCTCTTCTTCTCACATTTACCTTCATATTGAATTGCAAGAGTTCTTTCATACTTTGGATAGAAATCCTCTGTCAGATATATGCACTGGGAGTAATTTTTCTCCCAGTTTGTGGCTTGTCTTTTTATTTCATTAATGTTTCTTTGGATTTACTGCCTTTTCTTCTCTTTAAAAAAAATATGAAGAAGGGGTGCCTTGGTGGCTCAGGCAGTTAAGTATCTGACTTCAGCTCAGGTCATGAACCCAGGGTCCTGGAATAGACCCCCACCTCCGGCTCTCTGCTCAGCAAGAGCCTGCTTCTCGCTCTCCCTCTACCTCCTGCTCTCTCTGTCTGTGCGCTCGCTCTCTCTCTATGTCGAATAAATAAATCTTTAAAAAAAAATTCTGAAGAAGACAATTTATCTTTTTTTTTTTTTTTGTGGTTGCTGTTATATATGTCATCTCAGAAAATTCTTGCCTGTTCTAAACTGGCGAGGATATTTTCAAAATCCACATTTACTTTTTAGATTTTTTGTAGGTTTAGCTTTTAACTTGCAATCTATGATTTATTTAAAATAGTGTCAACAGGGGCACCTGGGGGGCTCAGTGGTTTAAGCTGCTGCCTTCGGCTCGGGTCATGATCTCAGGGTCCTGGGATCGAGTCCCACATCGGGCTCTCTGCTCTGCGGGGAGCCTGCTTCCCTCTCACTCATTCTGCTTGCGTCTCTGTCTACTTGTGATCTCTGTCAAATAAATAAATAAAATCTTTAAAAAAAAAATAGTGTCAACAATAGCCATACTATGGAAACAGCTCAAATGTTCATCAACTGATGAATGGATATATATATATATATATATATCTCCTCTTCTTTGTGTATATATATATATACAATTGTGTATATATATATATACATTGTATATATATATTATGTATATATATACATATTGTATTTCATTGTATATATATGTATACATTCATTGTGTATATATATACAATGAAATACAATTCATTGTATTTATATATATATTTATATATACTTCATTTATATATATTTATTTATATATATATATTTTATATATACCTCAATTATATATATATTTATATATACTTCATTGTGTATATATATATATATACACAATATATACATTGTGTATATATATACACTATATATATATACACACAATGCGATATTACTTAACCATAAAAAAGTATGAAATCTTGCTATTTGCAACAATGTGGATGGGCCTAGCAAGTATTATGCCAAGTGAACTAAGACAGAGAAAGACAAATACTATATAATTTCACTCATATGTGGAATTTAAGAAATAAAATGAACATAGGGGGAAGAAGCAAAAGAAAAAATAAAAAGAAAGAAATAAAGAAAAGAAATCTGGAGGCAAACCATTAGAGACTATTAACTATAAAGAATAAACTGATAGTTACCAGAGGAGAGGTGCACAGGGGTATGGGTTAAATGGGTGATGGGTATTAAGGAGTGCACACTGGGTGTTTTACGTAAACGATGAATCATTAAATTCTACATCTGAAACTAATATTACACTACATGTTAACTAACTGGAATTTAAATTTAAAAAAAGTTTAAAAAATAAAAAAATGAAAGTAACATAAGATAAAATAGAATAAGATAAAATAAAATAATATCTGTATATGCTACAGAGAATAAAGTTGAAATTTTTTTCCACAAGCTAATCCAAGTATTTCAGCACCTTTTCCCCCCTAAACTCTGCATTTCTTTCCATTGATTTGCATTGATCCTTATAAGACCTTTTATGGATTTCCATAGCTTTAATTTAAATTTTTTTTTTCATTATTCATTTGAGAGAAATACAGAGACAGAGAGCGCACCAGCAGGGAGAGAGGCAGAGGGAGAGTGAGAGGCAGACGCCTGGCAAGCAGGGAGTCCAACATGGGGCTCAATCCCTGGACCTGGAGATCATGACTGGAGCCAAAGGCAAAGTCTTAACAATTTGAGCCACCCAGGCACCTTGATTTCCATACTTTTATAATCATTCTTGAAATCAGGTATCATATGTTCTCCATATTTCTTCTTATTCAAGACAGTTTTGACTTTTCTTTGCATTTCCATGTTCAACTTAGAATATACTTTTGTCATTTTCTACAAAAATGAAAAAATATCAGTTTTATTTTTATTATTAATCTGTATTTTAACTTCCAGAATGTTTTCATCTAATAATATTGAGTCTCTTCTTTTTTTGTTGTTGTAAATACATTTAATAGCATTTTAAGTTCATCTTTCCTACTTATAACTTATATTCCACTTAGTACAGCAGAATCAAATCCATTTGGATGCTACAGAGATCTTTCCAATTTCAACCCTTTCTCTTAATTATAGGGTTCCAGGACGACCAAGTGTAGTTTGCATTTTTAGCATCTGGTGAAGGGTCCAAAGTATTTATAGTCTGTATTACCAAGACCCAGGAACAGACTCCAATCACTACCCCGTTTGCCACTTTACCATTTTTTTTTTTTTGCTTTTGTATATCTTTATTTTTTTTTTTAACTTTTTATTTTTTATAAACATATATTTTTATCCCCAGGGGTACAGGTCTGTGAATCACCAGGTTTACACACTTCACAGCACTCACCAAAGCACACACCCTCCCCAATGTCCATAATCCCACCCCCTTCTCCCAAACCCCCTCCCCCCAGCAACTCTCAGTTTGTTTTGTGAGATTAAGAGTCACTTATGGTTTGTCTCCCTCCCAATCCCATCTTGTTTCATTGATTCTTCTCCTACCCACTTAAGCCTCCATGTTGCATCACCACTTCCTCATATCAGGGAGATCATATGATAGTTGTCTTTCTCTGCTTGACTTATTTCGCTAAGCATGATACGCTCTAGTTCCATCCATGTTGTCGCAAATGGCAAGATTTCATTTCTTTTGATGGCTGCATAGTATTCCATTGTGTATATATATGAATGGATCACTTTACCATTTTTTTAAGTTAAAATCAGGACCTAGAGAACACCAGCAGATGCCCCACTCCACTTATTTCAGATAAGGACTGAAACTGGAGCTTGTCCCAGCACTTTCTTTCTTTCTTTTCTTTTTTTTTTTTTTTTAATTGAGATCCTCATAATTTCTCTCTGCATTGTTTACATTAAATTCATTTTGTTATGTATTTGCAGAAATAGTTCTAAAATTTATTATGAAATATGTTTCTTTTTTTTTTTTTTTTTTTCTAAAGATACAAATGTAGTGATCCAAAGGGGCACATGCACCCGAATGTTTATAGCAGCAATGTCCACAATAGCCAAACTATGGAAAGAACCTAGATGTCCATCCACAGATGAATGGATCAAGAAGATGTGGTATATATACACAATGGAATACTATGCAGCAATCAAAAGAAATGAAATCTTGCCATTTGCGACAACATGGATGGAACTAGAGCGTATCATGCTTAGTGAAATATGTTTCTAAATGTTTGTTGCTAGTATATAAGAGTGATTCTGGTTTTAATTTGGAAACCTTAGTATATTTATTAAGTAATTCTAATTTTTTATATATTCCTGAAGACTTTCTGTGAAACAGTCATGTTGTCTATATAAATATATTCATTTTGTCCCAGCTTCTCAGTATTGCCGTTTACACTGGTATGGACCTTCATTAAGATGGTGACTAGAAGTGAAGACTTGGCTATCTTCTCATTTAGAGGGGGGAAGTGTTTAGTGTCACACCAGTAAGTACTGTTAGCTGGAAGATTTTTTGAAATGCTTTCCATGAGATAGAGGTTTCTTTCTAGTCTTATTTTGCTGTGCTATCCATTTTTTAAAAGATTTGTTTATTTGTCAGACAAAGAGAGAACAAGCAGAGGGAGTGACTGGCAGACAGAGGGAGAGGGAGCAGGCTTCCCTGCTGAGCAGGGAGACCAGATGTAAGACTCAGTCCCAGGACCCTAGGATCATGACCCCAGCCTAAGGCAGGCGTTTAACTGACTGAGTCACCTGGGAATTCCTTTTTTTTTTTTTTTTTTAAAGAATAAGTATTGGATTTTTTTTTTATCTATTTGGATGATTATGTGCATTTATTTATTTTTTATGTGGTATATAGTATTGATTGAAAAATTTTAAACCACTGCATTAAGTTATGATTGTCATGTAAAAAGCTATACATATTTAATGTAATGACTCTTTGAGTTTGGAAATAAGTATAATACACCCATGAAACCATCAGTACCAGCAAGTTTTAAACAGAGTTGTCACTTCCCAAAGTTTCTTCCTAGCTCTTTTATTATTATTTTTTTTCTGTTTATGTGATAAGTACAGTTCACATAAATTCACCCTCTTAGTACATTTTAAGTATACAATATTGTAATGGTAGCTACATGCACAATACAGTATAGTGGACCTCCTGAATATATTGATTTTGTGTAATTGAATTTGTTGAGAATTTTAATCATGAAAGGGTGTTGAATTTTGTCAAACGCTTTCCTACATTTATTGAGATCATCATTTGGTTTTTAGTTTTTATTCTATTATAGTGGTGGATCATAGTTACTAATTTGCATATATCAAACCGATCTTGCATTCTAGGGATAAATCCCACTTGATCATGTTATATAATCCTTTTGATGTGCTGTTTGAATTTGGTTTACTAGATTTTGTTGAGAATATTCACATTTATTTTCATCAGGGATACTTTTTTGTCATTTGCTGTGTCCTTGTCTAACTTTGGTTATCAAAGTAGTATTAGCCTCATAAAGTGAGTTTGGAAGTATTCCCTCCCCTTCAGTATTTTGGAAGACTATAATGGACTGGCATTTTTTTCTTCTTCTTCTTTAAATGTGTGGTAGAATTTACCAGCAAAACCATCTGGTCCTATTCTAGTGTTCTTTGTTAGGAAGTTTTTGTTTACTGAATCACTCTCCTTACCTATTACAGCCATATCAGTTTTATTGAACTATGTTCTATTGCATTTCACAGATACTGCATTTTTACAAATTGAAAGTTCAGGACTTCAGTAGACAAAAAATAACGGCAGATGTGGTGGAAATAGAAAACTAGAACTGATACTGATAAAATGATAAAACTTTGACAAATGAAGAGTTACTTCTTACAGATGAGCAAAGAAAGCAGTTCCTTGGGATGGAAACTACTCCTGGTCAAGATGCTGTGAAAGTTGTTGAAATGACAACAAGGATTTGGAATATTACATAAATTTAGTTTCCAAAGCAGTTGTAAGGTTTGAGAGGATGGATTCCAATTTTAAAAGAAGTTCTACTGTGGGTAAAAATCTGTTAAACAGCATCCCGTGCTATAGAGGAATTGATTCCAAAAAGAAGTGTCAATGAAAGTAACAAAATTTACTATTGCTGTATTTTTAATTTTTTAACTTAAATTCAACTTAATTAACATATCCTATATTATTAGTTTCAGAGGTAGAATTTGGTGATTCATCAGTTGTAACAACACCCAGTGTTCATTACATCCCATGCCCTCCTTAATGCCCATCACCCAGTTACTCCCATCCCTCCACCCACCCACCTCCAGCAACACTTCCTTAGTTTGTTCTCTTATGGTTTGCCTCCCCCTCTTTTTTTCTTCCTCCCCCTATGTTCATCTGTTTCATTTCTTGAATCCACATATCAGTGAAATCATATGGTATTTGTCTTTCTCTGACTGACTTATTGCATTTATCATAATACACTTTAGTTGCATCCACATTGTTGCAAATGGCAAAATTTCATTCTTTTTGATAGCTGAGTAATATTCAGTTGCATACACACACACACACACACACGTGCGTGCGCATGCACACCACATCTTCTTTATCTATCCATCTATTGATGGACATTTGGGCTCTTCCCGTAAGTTGGCTATTATGGGCATTGCTGCTATAAACACTGGGGTGCATGTGTCCCTTCAAATCATTATGTTTGTTTCCTTTGAATAAATACATAGTAGTGCAATTGCTGGGTCAGACCTACACCGTCTATTTTTAGGTCTATTTTTAACTTTTTGAGGAACCTCCATAGTTCTTCAGAGTGACTGCACCAGTTTGCATTCCGAACAACAGTGTAAGAGGGTTTCCCCTTCTCTACATCCTCACCAACATCTGCTGTTTCCTGTGTTGTTCATTTCAGCCATTCTGATGGGTATGAGCTGGTTTGTATTTGATTTGTATTTCCCTCATGATGAGTGATGTTGAGAAGTTTTCCATGTGTCTGTTGACCATTTGAATGTCTTCTTTGGAGAAATGTCTGTCATACCTTCTGCCCATTACTTAACAGGAATTTTTGTTTTTTGGGTGTTGTTTGATAAGTTTTTATAGACTTTGGATACTAGCCCTTTATCTGATAAGACATTTGCAAATATCTTCTCCAAATTTGTATATTACCTTTTAGTTTTGTTGTGTTTTAAGTAATTGCCACAGTCACTCCAAATTTGAGTAACCACCACCTTAATCAGTCAGCTGCCATGAACATCAAGATAAGACCCTCCCTAAAAAATTAAAAAAATAAAATAAAATAAAATAAAATAAACTTCCATTAATTTTGATTGTTATTAAAAAAAAAAAAAAAGATAAGACCCTCCACCAGAAAAAAGATAACTACTTACTGAAATCTTATATGGTGATTAGCACATATTTAGCAATAAAGTATTTTAAACTAAGGCATGTACATTGTTATTTTAAGACATAATACTATGGTGCACTTAAGAGACAACACTATAGGGGCACCTGGGTCCTGGAATCGAGCCCCACATGCATCGGGCTCTCTGCTCAGCAGGGAGCCTGCTTCCCTTCCTCTCTCTCTGCCTGCCTCTCTGCCTACTTGTGATCTCTGTCTGTCAAATAAATACATAAAATATTTAAAAAGAGAGACAACACTATAATATAAACTATACTTTTATTTTTTTTCCTTTTGATTTTGATTCTAATATAGCTAACATACAGTGTTATATTATTTTCAGGTATGCAATATAGTTACTCAACAATCCATACATTACTCAGTGCTCATGTTGATAAGTATACTTCTGATCCTCTCTGCCTATTTTACACATTCCTCTGCCCACTGCCCAGTTTGTTCTCTAGAGTTAAGAGTCTCTTTCTTGGTTTATCTCTTTTTTCTTTGTTTGCTTGTTTTATTTCTTAAATTCCACATATGAGTGAAATCATACAGTATTTGTATTTCTCTGACTTATTTCACTTAGCATTACACTCTCTAGCTCCATCCATATTGTTGTGAATAGCAAGACCTCATCATTTTTGTGTGTACATAATATTCCATTTATATATGTACCACTCCTTCTTCCTCCATTCATCTATCGATGAACACATGTGCTGCTTCTGTCATTTGGCTACTGTAAATAATGCTGCAGTAAATATAGGGCATATCCGTCTTTTCAAATTAGTGTTTTTCTACTCTAAACATTGACTAAGTACCCAGTAGTGGAGTACTGGATCATATAGGAGTCAAGTTTTAATTTTTTGAGGAACTGTCATACTGTTTTCCACAGTGGCCTCATGAGTCTGCATTTCCACCACTGTGCATGGGAGTGCACACATCCTTGACAATACTTAGCATTTTTTCTCTTTTTTATTTTAGTTATTCTGAGAGGTTTGAGGTCATATCTCATTATAGTTCTGATTTTCATGTCCCCAATAATTAAGGATGTTGAGTAACTTTTCATGTGTCTGCTGACTATCTGTATCATCTTTAGAGAAACATTTGTTCATGTCTTCTGCCCATTTTTAGATTGTATTACTTGAGGTTTTTTGATGATGAGTTGTATAAATTCTTTAAATATTTTGGATATTAACCCTTTATCAGATATGTCACTTGCAAATATCTTCTCCCATTCAATATGTTGTCTTTTAGTTTTATTATTTACTCTGCAAGAGTTTTTGTTTGTTTGTTTGTTTGTTTGTTTTGTTTTGTTTTTGCAAGACCAGTGCTCTAACCCCTGAGCTATGGAGCCTTCCCCTTTGTTTTGTTTTTGTTTTTTGTATATGCCCAATAGTTTATTTTTGCTCTCATTTCCTTTGCCTCAGGAGACATTGGTGCAACAGCCAATGCCAGAGAAATTAGTACCTGTGCTCTCTTCTGGGATTTTTATGGTTTCAGGTCTCATATTTAAATTATTAATCCATTCTTAGTTTGTTTTTGTGTATGGTGTAAGAAAGTAGTCCAGTTTTTTTTCTTTTGCGTTAACTGTCCAGTTTTCTCGACACCATTTATTGAAAAGACTGTCTTTTTCCCATTGGATATTTTTTCCTGTTTTGTTGAAGATTAAGTGAAATATAATTCTGAATTTATTTCTGGGCTTTCTGTTCTATTAATCTCTATGTCTGTTTTGTTTCAGTACCATACTTTTTTGGTTTCTACAGTTTTGTAGGATATCTTGAACTTTAGGACTGTGATGCCACCAGTTTTTTTGTTCTTTTTCAAGATTGCTCCAGCTATTTGGGATATTTGTGCTTTCCCACAAATTTTAGGATTATTTGTTCTAGTTCTGTGAAAAACGTTCTTGGGATTTTCATAGGGATTGCATTAAATCTGTGGATTGCTTTAAGTAGTATGTATCTTTGAACAACATTTGTTCTTCCAAACCAGGAGCTTGGAATATCTTTCCATTTGTTTGGTGTCAGTTCCAAGTTCTTTCATCAGTGTTTTACAGTTTTTAGAGTATAGGTCTTTCACCTCCCTGTTTAAGTTTATTCCTAGGTATTTTATTATTTTTGGTGTGATTATAAGTAGAGTTGTTTTCTTAATTTCCTTTCTGCTACTTCATTATAAGTGAATAGAAGTGCAATAGGTTTCTGTGCTTTGATTTTGTATCCTACAACCTACTGAATTCATGTATCAGTTTTAGTAGTTTTTTGGTAGTCTTTAGGGTTTTCTGTATATAGTATCATGTTATCTGCAAATAGTGAGTTTTGTTTCTTCCTTACTAATTTGGATGCCTTTTGTTTCTTTTTGCTGATTGATACTATGCTGAATAAAAGTGTTAAGAGTGGGCATCCCTGTCTTGTTCCTGACCTGAGTGGAAAGGATCTCAGTTTTTACCATTATGATATTAGCTATGGGTTTGATGCATTAGAGCATTTAGTTCATCTACATTCAAGGTAATTATTGATAAGTATGTACTTACTGCCATTTATTACTTGTTTTATGGTTGTTTTCATGGTTCTTCTCTTCTTTTCCTCTCTTGCTCTCCTTTGGCAGTTTGCTGGTTTTCTTTGCTTATATATTTGGATTCCTTGCTCTCTATTTTTTGCATATCTACTACTGTTTTTTTTTTCCTATTACTGGTTTTGATTGTTAGTTGTCGTTAAGTCTGTGTATAGCATCTTATGCACATAGCAATCTATATTCAGTTGGTAATTGCTTAAATTTGAACCTGTTCCCAAAGCACTACATTTTTACTCCCCTTCCTCTTGCCCCCTTGTCTTATGTATTTGTACTTTACCTCCTTTTATTTTATGAGTCCCTTGACTGAGTTTTATAGATATACTTAATTTTACTGCTTTTCCACTTCCTACTTTTCTTACTCCTGGTTATGGTCTTTCCTTTCCACTCAGAGTCCCCTTTAACATTTCTTCTAAGGCTGGTTTATTGGTCATGAATTCTGTTAACTTTTTTTTTTTCTTTGGAAACTCTATTTCTTCTTCTATGGTAAATGATAGCTTTGCTAGATAGAGTATTCTTGGCTGCAGGATTTTTTTTCTTTTTCTTCCCAGCACTTTGTATATATCATGCCACTCTCTTCTGGTCTGCAAATTTTCTGCTGAAGAGTCAGCTGATAGTCTTATGGGATCTTCCTAGTACATAACTATTTTCTTTTGCTGCTTTTAAAATTCTCTCTGACCACTAATTTTTCCATTTTAATTACTACGTGTCTTGGTGTGGACCTCCTTGGGTTGATTTTGTTGGGGGCTGCCTGTGCTTCCTGGATTTAGATATCTGTTCCTTCCTATATTCAGGAAGTTTTGAGCTATTATAACTGCAAATATCTTTTATGCCCCCTTTTCTCTCTCTCCTGAGATCACTACAATGCAAAATTTTTAAAAGATTTTATTTCTTTTGTGAGAGAGAGGGAAAGAGGGAGAGGAAGAGAGAATCTTAAACAGAACCCGTGCTGAATGCAGAGTTCAATGCAGGGCTTAATCTCACGACCCTGAGACTATGACCAGAACCCAAACCAAGAGTCAGATGTTTCACTGCACCATCCAGGTACCCCCTTTTAATGCAGATGTTATATTATGCTTCCTTATAGTGTGAAGTGAGGTGTGTTGTTTTGTTTGTTTGTTTGTTTGTTTTGTTTTTACTAGAGATCTTTCTTTTTTCTTAATGTGGGCATTTGTTGCTATGAAATTCCCCCTTTAGAATTTTTGCTTTTGTTTCATCCCATAAGTTTTGGTGTGCTGTATTTCCATTTTCTTTGGTCTAAAGATATTTTTTGGTTTTCTTTTGATTTCTCTTTTGAGCCATTGGTTGTTCAGGAATGCGCTGCTTGTATTCTACATATTTCTTAATTTTCCAATTGTTCTTCCAATATTGATTTTTAGATTATACGAATTTGGTTGGAAATAATACTTCAAATGATTTAAAACTTCTTAAACTTGTTAACATTTGTATTTTCTCCTCACATGTGATCTTTCCTGGAAAATGTTCTATGTGTGCTTGAGAACAATATGTATTCTGTTGCTTTTGGATGAAATAATATTCATGCCCATTAGTTCCATTTGGTCTATAGTGTTATTCAAGTCGCTGTTTCTTCTTTGATTTTCTCTCTGGATGATCTATCCATCATTGAAAGTGGGGTATTAATGTCACCTACAATTACTGTGTTGCAGTCTACTGCTCCTCTTATCTGGTTAATTTTTGTTTTATATAATTAGGTGGTTATATTTTGGGTGAATATATATATTCATAATTTTTATATGTTCTAATGAATCTAGTCTTGACTCTTTTGTCCCTTGTGATAGTTTTGACTTAAAATCTATTTTCTGACGGAGATGTAAGTATGCCTGCTTTCTTATTTTTAGAATTTACATAGAATATCTTTTCCATCCCTCCACTTTCAGATTTTATGTGTTTTTAAAGCTCAAGTGAATTTTTTGCAGGCCACATATAGTTGGATGTTGTGTTTTATAACAACTAAGTGTCTTTATGGTCTTTATTCAATTTAGTGTCTTTATTCAATAGAGAATTTAATCCATTTATATTTAAAACAGTTATTGACAAGTAGAAAGTTACTAGTGCCATTTTGTTTAACATTTTATGACTTTTATAATTCCTTGTTTCATTCTTCCTCTCTTGCTGTCTTCCCCTTGATTTGAAGATTTTTCATAGTGGCATATTTCAATTCTTCCCTCTTTATATTTTGTATCTATTACAGATAGAGATTTGTATATTTTTTTTGAGATGACCATGAGCTTTAGATAGCTCATGTTATCATTATACCAGTCTACTTTAAGCTGATAGAAATTGAACTTTGATCACATTTAAAAACTTTTCACTTTACTCTCCTGACATTTTATGTTGTTGATGTCACAATTTACATTTTTGTACTTCAAATTATAGCTACTGCTATGCTTATTTAGTACTTTTGCCTTCTAATTTTTATATTAAAATTAAAAATGATTTAACCACCATCATTACAGTATTATTTTGAATTTGACTATACTTAGAGTGAGTTTGATACTTTCATATGTTTTCATGTTGCTATTTAACATCCTTTAATTTCAAAAGGAAAGTTCCCTTTAGTATTCTTGCAAGGCAGTCTAGTGGTGATAGACTTATTCAACTTTTATTTGTCTGAGAAAGACTATCTCTTCTTCACTTTTGAAGAACAGATTTTTAGGATAAAATATTCTTGGTTAGAAGAATTCTTTTCCTCTCAGTACAGAGAGGCAGTGGTGATTTTATCAATAAGTGGTGCTAAGGGGCACCTGGGTGGATCAGTGGGTTAAAGCCTCTGCCTTCAGCTCAGGTCATGATCCCAGGGCACATTGGGCTCTCTGCTCAGCAGGGAGACTGCTTCCCCCCCCCCCCGCCCTCTGCCTACCTCTCTGCCTTCTTGTGATATTTGTCTGTCAAATAAATAAATAAATTCTTTAAAAATAAATAAATAAATAAATGATGCTGAGATACCTATTATTCATATGAAACAAAAAGTAATTTTATCTTTATATCACATTGCACACAATCCTAAATGTATAACCTTTAATCTAAAAGATGATTTTATAATTTATTGAAGACTATATAAGAGCATATATTTATGAACTAAGGTCATAAATAATAAGTGGATTGTTAAATAATCCATAAAACATGTAAATGATTACAAAATTATTGTGAAATATCATTGTCTCATGTTAAGAATTTTTTTCCATCAAAATAAATTGAATCCTGTGAAAGACATATAAGTACAAAAAAAAACAAGAAAAGATTAATATCCAGAATATGTAAAACAAAAGAAAAATACCAATGTGATACAAGCAAGTTAAGAACAATAATTTCTAAAAAAAAAAATGTATATGCCTATTATTGGTTGTATTATGGTTTTCAAATATTTGTACTTTCCCCTTCTTTGAAATATTATTGTACACCCATGTTCATAGCCAAATGAATTAGTAGGGTATACATTCCCATGCCACTAGGTATGTGTCTGGCCATTTAATTTGTACTGGGCATTGATATATGACTGGACATGACCTATGCCATATGAGTAGATGGTTAAAGAGTTGAGTGTTTATACCAGTTCTCCTAGTTTTTCCCTCTTCCATAAGAAGAGTGTGTTCCAACCTCTCTTCTTCCAAGAAGAGAGCTGCTCTCTCATCTTAGATCCTGAAATGAAGAAGATAATGTGGAACAGACTCCAGACAATTTAAAGTACAGAACAATGCCACATCATTGGGCAGAATCACAGTCTAAGACAGTAGGGTCGAATCAAGACAACATTACTGACAAATAATCTTTTTTTTTTTGTTAAGATTTTAAAGGTAGTTTGCCATTTCAGCCTATCACAGAGAAGCTGCTTAGCACATGACTCACAAACCTGAAAAGGTGTTCCAAACCTTTGGTAATAAGAAATGAAAAATGTTGAGCCTCCATTTCATGCTACCACATTTGAAATTATGTAAAATGCTAATTCCAGCTTAGAAAACATGTACAGACTACTGAATAGTCTTAAACATGTGAATAAGCAAAAGATTAGCAATCTGTTTCTAGGTTTTTAACCTTTGAGAAATGATTTTACATGGACATCAGGAAGAAAAAGAAATAGTCCATGAAGTTTTTTCTTTATTTAAAAGACATATATTTCCCTAACCAAAGATATTAGTTTGACTACAGAGTAGAAATCTAGAAATATGTTGAACAGAATTGTTTTAATATATATATATATATTTTTTTTTCATTTTACATTTTTTTCATCTTATCTCTCTTTTCAAATCTTCTGAACATGGATAGCTAACATGAAAGAAGATGTAATCCTGGTCATCTTTTCATCAGCAGCAACACCAGGCAATATTTTCTGTGTTTATTATATGTGTTCTGTGAGCCAGCCAAAAGACGAATGAACAATTTTATTTCAGATTGTACTTTCCCCTTTGTAAGGTAAGGTAAGGATTGTCACAGCCTCCCAGTCAGGGTCAAGTTCCACCTGCTCCTCAAGGATAAAATCTCTACATGAGAAACAGAAGTTTATTTTGGAGATAAATGTAGACCTATTCACAAGATAACATATTCTATGTCAGGCTGGATATCTGATAAATGTTTGAATATAAAATATGTCACTTGAAGAATTATACTGATGAAACACATATTTTCTGTAAAAATCAGAAAGTTGTGCAAAATTAATTAACTCTCCAAAAATTCCATTTCGTTTACTATTGAAGGTAGACTTTAAAAAAATTAAAATCCAAAAAAGTGCTTACTTTTTAATTAATATTTTCAAACTGTTAATTGCAATGATTAGAAATATAATAATTGCTATTGGTGAATACCTAAGTGAGAACTCATTTTACTTTTTGTTAATAAAAATAGTTTATAAAGTTCTTGTCTCAGATGGAGGAATTGAGGTGTTTTTTCTAAAAAATCCATAAAGAGTAGTTAAAAAATAAAAGGAAAAGTCAGGGGTGCCTGGGTGGCTCAGTGTTGGTTAAAGCCTCTGCTTCTGGATCAGGTCGTGATCCCAGGGTCCTGGGATCCAGCCCCAGCAATGGGGTCTCTGCTCAGCAGGAGGCCTGCTTCTCTTCTCTCTCTCTCTCTGCCTGCCTCTCTGCTTACTTGTGATCTCTGTCAAATAAATAAATAAAATCTTTAAAAAAAGGAAAAGTCACCATCTTTAGTGAAACGAATGAACAGACTTAATCCCAACTACACCTCTAACCACACATGGTCTGAGTATATGGGTCAGCTTTTGTTTTCCTTTGTCATCTTGCTAGTAAACTCCCCCACAGCTGCATCCTTTATTTACTAATATGTCTCAAGTACATAGAATAGGGCCTTGTACCTTGTGTACTTTCAATAAAGATTTGTTCAAAGATTGAATAAATTGGAAAGATTTCATATAGTATTTTAAAAGAAAGCACTCAAAAAATAACTATTGCAAGTAGTTATTCTTAGTAATATGTTTGCATATTTATCATTATAATTGCATTATTTTAATATTACAAATTCATAAACTATAAGTTCATTTTCTGGAAGTAAAATGTAGCAGATACTCTTAAAATTGAAAACAGTGTTTTTCCATGTGTAATATTTCGCAAAAAGTGAAAGAAATCTAGAAATATTTTCTTCTTGAAATTGCTTTGTGCTAATTTTATGCAGAATTATTTAATTTATTCTGAGATTTAGTATGTAATTATAAACATATATTTAATTGTTTGCATTTAATAAGCATTATATGGATGTACATATATGTTTACATATTAGATACACATAAACTTATAAATGTGGGTTGAGTATGAACTAGTTCTTTTTTTCACAAGATAATTATATTTAAATAACATAAAACTCTTACTTGTAATGTGTTTTATGTGTGATTATATTAGCATAATGTCCTTGTGCATGCTTCTATCTTTAGAAAATATAACATGAGGGTGGTAGAAGTTTTAGAATACTGGAAATGAACCATCTTTAGTCTCTAAACACCAATGTTTCTCTCTAAGTCAGGAATTGAAAGAAGAATTACTGTTCAGGGACCTACTACCAATGAATGTAAACCAATAGTTCTACCATTTACTTCTACTTCTTTCAGCATTTTCCTGCTTGCCTGGGCCATGAAAATTCCTGGTCACATACTGTTTTATGGGTAGAAGGATGCATAATAACTTAAGAAAAATATTATAAAAAAATATAATAATTCATTTTATTATTATAAGAAGGGAAATAAAATACTTCCAAGTAGACATACATTATCTTTTTAATGTTTTACATTAATATAGATGACTGGGATTGTCTGCACCAATACAGTCTGTTATAGCCTCTGCTCTGATTGGGGTGGGCCAAAACCATAATGGTAGTTAAATATTTTTAATGCCATATCTTTAGGTAGCTAATATTTTATTTTATTTTTAAAGATTTTATTTATTTATTTGACAAAGAGAAAGAGAGATCACAAGTAGGCAGAGAGGCAGGCAGAGAGAGAGAGGAGGAAGCAGGCTCCCTGCTGAGCATACAGCCCCGTTGTGGAGCTCAATCCCAGGACCCTGAGATCATGACCTGAGCAAAAGGCAGAGGCTTAACCCACTGAGCCACCCAGATGCCCCTAATGAGCTAATATTTTAAATTGTTTTTGAGATGACTGAGTTTTCATTGTACAATTAGGTCTATCATGTGTGTGTATATGTGTATATGAAGATATTTGTTTGAAGGACTGTTCTGGATTTTATAAAAGAAGGATTAAGGAAGGTCATTCTCAAAATAGGGTACTATAATTTCAGTGCAATAACCACTTGGAAAATAGATCTAGTTGTTTATAATTCTTGCCTATTATCATTTAGCTCAATTTCTCTGTTTTTTGGACTGTGTATTGTGGCTGTCAAAAGGCAGTTAGATTGTTAATACATTTTTTTTCTTCATTTGCCAGATACCCTTAATCATAGGCAGCATTGAAGGAATTAATTGCAAAATGAAACTAAAAGAGAAAACCACTGATATAACATATTGAAAGGAATAAGAAGAGTCATTATGAAATATTAAGGCATGAAGAAGTAAGAATTTGAAATGCAGATGTGTCTTGTACATCCTTAAGGGCAAATCTTACCTCTTCCTGAGGATTACTTGTTCTGTTATATCATGATTATTAGTTTTAATAAAATATGGGATACACGTAAGTCTTAAATCTCAATTTACATATGCCATGGCTTTTTATTTTAATTTAGAATAATTTCAAGCAAAGTAATTAGGGAAGATTTTAGTTAAGATAAGGTAAGATCTAATTTAGTTTATATGGTATAAAGATGTTAAAGCATATTAAGTAAAATTGCATGTTATCTCAATGTTTACAATTTTTCTCTTTTTTTCCCAACGTGTACAATTCTTTTTATTTTATATTATTTTATTTTTTTAAAAATTCTTTTGGAAGCCAGTGGAACTTGAGAAGAATATAATTTCAAGCAAGTGAGGAAGTAAAACAGAGACTCTGAACACATGTATGGTGTTTCTGGAGAGATGATTATAGGTAGAGCTTCACAGATCCTAAAAGAAATAGAGAAGAGGGTGAAACCAGAAGGTGGAGATTGGAGGTGGAACTATGGTAATTTCACCACCCTAGAAATAAGCACAAGAAAGGCCAAGAGCCACATTCTGATCCCATGAAAGTCTGCAACTAAGTACAGCTCTGAGCACATAGAACGTGCTTTATAAACACTTGTCCAATGAATAATTTGTTCATTATAGATTTAGTATAAGCATCATATAAGTATATTATAAGTATACTTTTGTTTTTACAAATAAGTGATAGAGAGTATATTTACATAGAGAGAATATGATATCGACATATTCAATATTATTCACAATTATATAATCACATAGCCAAAATCACATCTACAAAGAAAAGTGGTTATGTATAAAGCAGTCAAGGATAACAAATCAAACTGTTCAGTTAGAGCCATAATACTCACCATCTACTCTGAGGAAATTTCTAGGGTTTAAATGAAGCTTACCAAACACTTTCTTAATAAAATAATTTCCATTTTGAACAAAGTTAAATATAATTTATTTTTATCATTAGACTCTTTATTCCCACTGACAGTATTTACAAGAGATTGACATGCTATCATATAACATAATTAAATAGCTAACCAGAATACAGAGTTATGAAATAAAATATAAAACAGTTTTAAAACTTTAGTAGTACTAAACTTTTTTTTTTAATTTTTGCAAATAAAGTACTTCCTCTTTGATGTGTTTCCAAATCTTGAAGTAAGGTATATTTCAAAAGTCCTGGTTTTCATTTGTAGGATGAATTTTGATGAGATAGGTTACACCTTTTTCTTCCACTTTTTTAAAAAGATTTTATTTGAGAGAGAAAGAGAGCATGAGAAGAGGGAAAGGGGCAGAAGGACAAGGAGAGGCTGACTCCCCACTGAGCATGGAGCCCTCAGGGGCTTGATCTCAGGACCCCAGGACCATGACCTGAGCCTAAGGCTGAGGCTTAACCAACTGAGCCACTAAAGTGCCCCTTTTTCATATTTTTAATGCAAATAATTACCATGTAGAATTTTGAAAAATAGTAAAGGACTGGAGCAAAACCCAATTCAAGCAGATATCTTTAAAATGTGTATTGCTCTCATTTGTTGTCTAACTTTTCAAGAATAACTTCCAATTTTTTTTAATTTATTTTTTATTTTCAGCATAACAGTATTCATTATTTTTGCACCACACCCAGTGCTCCATGCAACCAGTGCCCTCTATAATACCCACATTTTTTTAAAGTTTTTTTTTATTTATTTATTGGACAGACAGAGATCACAAGTAGGCAGAGAGGCAGGCAGAGAATGAGGAGGAAGCAGGCTTCCCGCAGAGCAGAGAGCCAGATGTGGGGCTCGATCCTAGGACCCTGGGATCATGACCAGAGCAGAAGGCAGAGGCTTTAACCCACTGAGCCACCCAGGTGCCCCAAATTACTTCCAAATTTTAAGCAGCATATTAGATTTTATTTTGTTAAGCACACAAAAGTGAGACAGTTCTAGAATATTTAGCTTTGTTTAAAAAACAAAAAGGTAAGCAGAAGAGTTTATTTGTGTGCAGAAGTAAATTCCCAAACTATACACGTTTTATGAGATTGAATATATATACCCTTTTACTTGTATCAGTCAAAACATCACTATGGGTATTGAATATTACCTGTCTGTATCAGAACATACTGAATCACCTTACAATCATGGCCCAAACAGAGAAATGTCAAAAGATTTACTTAAAATATTTTATCTATGGGCTTGTATGTAATAGATTTCCTAAGTTTGAAATGATTGCTTTGGACTAAAGACTTGTCTGGGAAACTATCTGTAATCTCCTGAGTATCAAGAATGGACACTGAGTTTTCAGAAATCAAAATTTATTATTTAGTATTAATGAGACATGTAGCATCAGGCCTGTGGAAATGATCATGATTATTTTGTGGTTGCAGGCTTATGTAAACTATTGGTTCTCTGGATGCTGATGTACTTTAACTTGTCTCACTTGTTGCCCTCATAAAATGTAATATGCCAATCTTTGAGAAATGCCATGAAAAGTATTTAGGTCTGGATTGTTAAGGATGCCAAGTTTTTTTTTTTTTTAAATCAAGAATGACAAGAAATATTATTTATCTTAATATATATGAATTATTCATCAAGAAAGTAGGTTGCCTTATAATTTATCCAGACTCCTTACTACTAGTGTAAATCACGTTTTGATTATCTTGAATATCAGGCCAGGATAGCTTTCAAATTTGCAACAAGGAGCAACTTTGTTTGTCAGGTTTCACTGCCTTGTCTTTTTAGTTATTTCTTGCAACATATTGGAAGTCAGGGCTTTAAAATACGTTAGTTAAATCCTCTGTGACAAAGGATTAAATCCAACAGTTGAAACAGTAGAAATAGGATTAACCTTTCAGTGTGAAAGGTATACAGGATTGAGCAATATATTAAATTTCCCTAAAAAAAACCTAGTTGGATTAAATTCTGTCCTATAATAAATAAAAACACTTCACTCAAAATCGATTTTTTTATATATATTTTCACTTAAAGGTGAATTTAACTGTACTTTTTCAGCTGACTTTGCTTCTGTTTCTGAAACAGCACAGCTTTCAAGAATACTTTTAAGGGGGAAATTAATGCTTTTAGCTGTGTGTATTTTGATGACTCAGCAAGAATACTGCTGAGTGGATGACACTTTCTAGAGCTCAAATCCAGTATTTAATGAAGTCTTTCCCAATCTCTTGGCAAGAGGAAGAATAACTGTATGTTCTCTTAAATTAACAACATATGAAAGTGGAAGATGGTTCTTCTTTTATTGTGATTTCCACTCAGATATATTTATGTTTTTGTGTACAACCAACATAGTTTTAAAAGTTTTAGAATCGGGCACCTGGGTGGCTCAGTGGGTTAAGCCGCTGCCTTCGGCTCAGGTCATGATCTCAGGGTCCTCGGATCGAGTCCCGCATTGGGCTCTCTGCTCAGTGGGGAACCTGCTTCCTCCTCTCTCTCTCTCTGCCTGCCTCTCTACCTGCTTGTGATCTCTGTCTGTCAAATAAATAAATAAAATCTTTAAAAAAAAATTTTTAGAATCTACTTACAAATATTGAGTATAGCTAAAGAAATTTCCCTCACCAGCAATATTATATACCTATGAGAAATTCTTACTTTATTTTATAAGTAAATAAGTTACTTAAAATGATGGTTCATATATCATTATATCTTATAAGATGAATGTTTACTACAAATTTTGACCAATATTATATATACATTCCTTGAGTTAAATTTATATGCTTAAATATTTTGCCAAATTCTTAACACCTCATGAAACTTAACCTGTCAAAGATAAAAGTATAGTATTGTTTTACTTGACACTTTTATCTGAATTATATGTGAGTCATGTTTGGTGACTAAATGGAATTGGAAAAGCTTTGTTTATATCCCACTTAGAATAATGGCAATCACCTTCTGTTTTAGACTACTTTCCCATTCAAAGTATCATCTCCATTTGCTTTAAGTTTGTCTCCATCTATTCATTCATTCTCTGAGAATGTATTGAATACATATTTAAAACAGAATACTATGAAGGAGACATACAGATGGCTAATATACACATGAAAAGATGCTCAAACATCATTCATCATCAAGGAAATACAAACCAAACCTATAATGATATACACTTCACACCTGTCAGAATGGCTAAAATGAACAACACAAGAAACAACAAATGTTGGTGAAAATGCAGAGAAAGGGGAACCCTCTTGCACTGTTGGTGGGAAGGAAGACTGGTAGTCAGTCTGGAAAACAGTATGGAAGTTACTCAGAAAATTAAAGATATATATCTATATATGTAGATATGGATATATATTCCCAATGAAATATTACTCAGCTATACTCAGCTATCAAAAAGAGTGAAATTTTGTCATTTGCAATGACATGGATGGAGAGAGAGTGTATTATGCTAAGTGAAATAAATCAGTTAAAGTCAAATAACATAAGCTTTCACTCATTTAAAAAATGAAACAGATGAGCATAGGGGAAAGAAAAAAAAGAGAGGGAGGCAAACTATAAAAGAGCCTCTTAAGTATAGAGAACAAACTGAGGGTTGCTTGAGGGGCGGTGGGTTGAGGAATGGGCTAAATGGGTGATGGCCATTAAGAGAGGTGCATGTGATGGGCGCTGGGTGTTAGATAGAAGTGATGAATCACTAAATTCTACTCCTGAAACTGATATTACACTATATGTTAACTAACTAGAATTTAAATAAAAAACTTGAAACAACAACAAAACAAAATAAAACAAAGAACTCCAGGATACTCTGAGAGCACAGGTGAATCCGTGGCTAATACTCTCTTGCAGAGGTTAAAAAAGTAAAATAAAAGCCAGGTGTTTATGAGAGACTCTCCATGTTGAGAAGAGAAATGGAGAGCTCTGTAAAGGCAAACCAGGGAGGGCTGAAGGCTCCGTTTATTAAGCTTCTGCCTTCAGCTCAAGTCATGATCTCAGGGTCCTGGGATTGAGCTCTTCCTCTAGATCCCTCCCAGTCGGAAGTCTATTTCTCTCTCTCCCTCTGCCCCACTCCCTCCTCATGCACTCTCTCTCTCTCTCTCTTTTTCTTTCTCTCTCAAATAAATAGAAGTCTAAAAAAAGGCAAAATGTAATGGAACAACATTACATTACAAGAGAATGAGGAATGAGAAGACTTGAGAAAGAAGATGGTAAAACATATGTGTAACATAATCAGGAATTCAAGAGATAAGTTTCATATCTTGAGCTTAATATGGCCATTTGTTTTTTCTGTTCTTTTTATCAGTAGCAACTGATTCAGGGCTTTGAGATGAGAAATAGAGGGTGGCAGTATTTTAGGATCCTTTCACACAAATCCCTTTTTCTTCTTCCTCTCTCTCTCCCTCTCCCTTCCCCCACCCCCATGCCTCCTCCTCCTCTCTTCTTTCAGTAATAGATTCCTAGAAGGCCTGTGGATAATTTATATGAGTTGGGGAAGCCAAGAGAAAAGAGAAAAGTAAGCTGGAAAACATTCACAATGTGATTCCAGGATCATGACTGGACTGTAGCCCTTTTCCTGTTTCTTTAATTCTATTTCATTTGCTTCTACTGAGCCAAGAAGCCCTGGGTTCTATGTGGGACTTAAAAGAGAGAAATGGTGTGAGGCTTTTAGCACCGCAGTAGAAATGTGAAAACTCGTGTCTCCCCACACCGGAAATCAATACTCAGAGATGTGTGAGGCTAGGATACACTATGGTTTAAAATATGTAAGAAAAAGAACCAGATCATTTGAGACGAGCAAGCAAAAGTAAACCAGTACAGAATATTAAATGTACTGGAGAGTAAGAAGAAAACTAGGAAGGAAAATGTTGTCTTTGAGGCAAAAGAACTTTTTATCCTGCAGGAATTGTTGCCTAACAAAGGTGCTTGCAACAGGCTTCATTGAACTTAGGAAATAGAGCATTGTGTAAGAGTGGAAAAGGAGACGTTTCAATAGATGGGCAGGGACTACATGGATATTGAAACAATTGAAAGATGAGGAAATAGAAACTATAAATACATATTACTTCAATAGATTTTACAGTTAAGAGCAAAGTCGTAGTTAAATTGATCTTGAAAAGAACATTAAATAGAATGATGCCAGATTTTTATGTGAGGGAGACTGGAACATGTTATGAACTAAGAGGTGAGAGAAAAGGGTAGTAATATATGAAGACTACTGAATTGCTTGGACTTACAAAAGTTAAACCTCAAAACTCCAAGTTTGCAAATTCCATAACCCTCCCTTCTCACTACTCCATGGACAATAGATGAGGGTAACAAAGAACATGTGTACTTGCTGTTAAGGGGAATGATGTACCAAAAATACTTTACTCTAAAAAATACATGTATGTTTATGTGTTTGTGTGTATGTGTGTTTCCACCCAGAATTTAAAAATACAATTTATAGCAACTTCATAAGGATCTTGGATATTGTAGTGCAAACTCTTAGAGTTCTGTCACATTTCATACCTGCATGTCTTATTTTTGATATAAGAAAACATTTTTTTGAAGAACAAATATGAACCATTATATTGGAACTGTTTCAAGAGTTTCCGTGAATTTCCATATTTGACTAAAGACAACTTTATTTTCATATGACAGTAAAGAGTTTCTAAACAAAATGCGTGTATGTTGTAAAAGATTGATTCACCACTCACAAATGGATTGGAAGTAATATTCAGATATCATTTTTTAGAAAAATAGTTTTCACACACTGGTTAATGATTGACTTATAACAAATGGTAAGCCTAGCTTAAATAGCTTAAATAGGTATTTCCTAACATGAGCTGACTGATAGCTATTCTAAAAAAAAAAAAAAAAAGACTGAATGAACATTGTCTCTCACACATAGAATATGTGATAGATATTGAGAGACAGAATATGTCTATCACACATATTTATGTCAAAAAGTACTTTTACAATATTTGCTGTGTACACTAAAAATACAACTTAATGCTCATATTCTTTCATGAAGTGAAGTCTCTTAAACTGTTGCAATAACCACATTCTCCTCAAGTTTATTTGAGGTAAATATGATAAACTCTTCATTTGCAACTGAATTTTTACTCATGATTGATGGGTTTGGGTTTCAGCTTAATGAAATCATACTCACATTGAAAGAAAATATTTTTAGTTAAGTGGCATTATCCCCAATTCTTTCACTTCCTATCATGCTCCAGATTATATCATTTACAAATTAAGGATTTTTTCTCGTTTGCTGAAGATTTAGAAGCATTCCCCTACTGGAGCTAGATTATTTTCATCAGCCAAAAAAAAAAAACCCCAATAAATAAATAAATAAATAAATAAATAAATAAACAAAACACAATTAACTGATGGGATGTGTTGGGAGAAAGCAATCAAACATAATATATTCCGTTTACTTATCTATTTGGCTTAGTGTCTTTTATTGTTTTAGAAACAGTTTTATGTAGAGATTATGAATGCTGTATACAGTAACAACCAATATGCCATATGTTATTGAATCTTTGGCTTCTCTCTACCTTCTAGGTAAACCCATGTCCAGGGTGATTGTGTCAAAGAGTCCAAACCGAACAGCGGGTTCATTTATAGCTCTGACTTTCATACCTGGAGCCAATGAATGAGAATATCTACCTTCCATTCCTGCTCCCAGATTTCCTTACTCCACTTCAAGCAGCCATATTGTGGCACAGACTAAGCAATAATGTTTTTGCCTGACTACGAGGTGCACTACTTACCACTGACTTTGAGAGTTAGTGCTAACAGGCCATCAAGATACAGGAATTATCTGCTTTCTTCTCTGAAGCTTGGAGGTCAAAGTTCATTTTAAAAAATTCATTCAAACATTTCTTTCATGATCTCATTCCCTGTCTACATTGCATACTACTCTTAAATTCCTTCTCATATAGTCTCCCAGTGTGGAGTTCAATCATTGTTATTTAAAGGTTTTCTCATTATGCAGAGATTACTATAAAACTGTATCCTGTGCCCAGCACCACCAGAAGTGGACCATGTCCACTGCATCTAGTAGAGTTAAAGATCAGCTCTCCCTTGTCAGAGCCACCTGTACCATTAGACACCTTTACCATACTGAGCAAAGGATATAACGCTTCTTTCAATTCTGAAGTGTTTCGTTTTGTCTTGTTTTTTCTCCTTGTTTGTCCCTCTTATCTTAATTTCTTTTTCTCCTTGCTCCCCAGTTTTGAGTGACCTGTAGAGCATCTTCTGGATTTGCTACTTTAGCTACTCCTAAAAACTACACTTGGTATCTTTTCATCTGCTTTTCTATCACAGATTGTTCACGGGTCAGTAATTCTCACCTATTCCCATATACCAAGTATATATTTCCACTCAACTATGATAGAATTTTTAAAAAAATAAAGTTTAAAATAGTATGGCAAATACTAGTCTAACACAGAAGAAAACAAAGAGAGGAAGAGAGAGAATATATCTTCTGGATTCTTGTGATTAATATTAGAAGCCAAATAAGTAGATTATATTTTAAGAAAGGACAAATGAATTATGTGAACTTTCTATAAAATATTATGACATGTAGTTAGAAATAAAGTGATTATTAAGGAATATAGAAAATAAAACTGTAGTTTGAAAATACAGAATTGGTAGATGAGATTTATACCATAAAATCCTGAATTAGGACAATACCATGTAAGTGAAACCAAGTGACAAATACATTGTTATAGCCTTAACCATAGATTAATATAAAACTCATTAATGTAAGTGTTCAATATTTTGGTGACTATCCTGCTGACACTCAATAAGCAATGATTTGGATCTGTGGCTATTTAATTCATTTGTTTTGTTTATATAATTATTCTAACATAAGTAAAATATAATTATAATTTTGTGTAATGACAAACATATTTAAGTGCCTACACTCTATCAAGCATTGTGTAGAACACTAGAAATGACAGGCAGGTTTACAGTTTTCTTAAGAATTACAGTTACTATCTGTCCGCTTCAGAATATTTGAGTAAGACAGGTATCCTATCAAGGCAGAAAATGATAAATACCAAAATACTCAACTATCTGCACCAATATACCTTGAAAAACATGAATAGCAGGTAACTATTTAAAAAAAAACTATGGTCTACCAGCAATTTATAATACTATTTGCTAGACTGTTATTGTAATCCTTGAAATTTCAGGTAAAACAATGTCCCTTCTTCTTCTCTGATGATTTATATAATGCCTAAATTTAATCATATGATTAAGGAGTAATTGTGTTATCACATGTTGCCTTTTTTTTTTTTTTCAAGATGTTATTTATTTATTTGAGAGAATGAGCGAGAGAGAGAGAGCACAAGTGGCATAAGCAGCAGATGGTTGGTAGGGAGACAAAAGAAGACAAAGGGAGAAGCAAGCTCCCTGTAGAACAGGGAATTGGATGTGGGGTTCTATCCCAAGGACCTGGGATTATGAGATGAAGGGCGCACACTCAACTGACTGCGACACCCAGATTTGCTCATGTTAACTTAAAACACACACACACACACACAGGTTAATCCTGGGAATTCTATTTATTTATTTATTTATTTATTTATTATTATTATTATTTTTTTAAAGATTTTATTTATTATTTATTTGACACAGAGATCACAAGTAGGCAGAGAGGCAGGCAGAGAGAGAGGAGGAAGCAGGCTCCCTGCTGAGCAGAGAGCCCGATGCGGGACTCGATCCCAGGACCCCGAGATCATGACCTGAGTCGAAGGCAGCGGCTTAACCCACTGAGCCACCCAGGCGCCCTATTATTATTTTTTTAAGATAAAAATTCTTCCTTCATCATCACTACCCTTCCTTCTAGGAATTCTGTCACCAGGGGATTAATACTTATTTTTTATTTTCTCCATGACTTATACATACCTTTTTACTCTGCTTTCCTCTTGATATTCCTCAAACTGATCATCTCCCTCACTGGCTTGTTTTTTTGATATTTATACTACCATTTGATCTATCAATGTGGTGCCTTATTCAAAATAGCTTTCCATATTTTTTTTATCTTGATCTTTTCTTTTTTAAATCCTTAGTCTTGTTTAGTATTGTTAACATACGTCCCTATTTCCTTACATTGATCTTATATTTATATCTACTTCTAAGTCTTTCCTTTCTACTAATTTTGGTTCACTTGATATATGTTCTCCATTGTTTTGATTTTCTTTTTTAAATTTTGAACAGTTTTTTGAGATA
This sequence comes from Mustela nivalis, assembly GCF_964662115.1. Lineage (NCBI taxonomy): Eukaryota > Metazoa > Chordata > Mammalia > Carnivora > Mustelidae > Mustela > Mustela nivalis. Next base: position 49,894,467 of record NC_139021.1, read on the forward strand.
GCATTAGTCTACAAATGTCTATTTATTTGGTATTTAAATTCAATTTTACCTGAGATTATCATTTGCTCTGCCTGTCAATATGACCTGTGGAAAGGTTTAAGGAGTTTCCAGTGATTTGAGAAAAAGACATGGTGTGAATCTCAGGATAGGGAGACTTGAGTGCCACAAAGTCACTGCTAATCATTCTTTTTTGTTGCCAACCCAGGCACATCCTTCAGTAAATAGTTCACTAACTTGGAATGAAGCAGCATTTGGAAGAAGCAGTTAATCCAGAGAATTTTTATTTTCATTTTCCAAAGATACTCTCTCTGGGTAATGAATTTGAGCTTGGCAGATTTTGTGTTTGCTTTTGTTTTCTTATTATTAATCCTTAAGATACACTTCCATTGTCTTCTGCTTTCATAAAATCAACCAAGAAGTATACTCTTTTATATATTTGTTCCTTTGCATATAAAGTTTTTGTTTTTGTTCGTTTTCTTCTGCCTGCTTTTAAAACTTTCTCTTTATCACTCATTTCAAGCAATTAGATTATGATGTGCTTTTACATTATTTTCTCTATATTTCTTCTGCTTTGGTTTGTTGAGCTTCTAAGATCTATGAATTTATACTTTGTATTAAACTGGGAAATTTTAATTGTTATTACTAGAGTATCTGTTCTCCAACTCCCTACTTCTAGAAATCCAGTTACATGTATATTATACCATTTTATATTGTCTGATATATGTTTCTGTTCCTACTTATTAAGTCTTGTTTCATACTTGTATTTCATTTTAAGTGCCTTTAAATACAGTGATATTTTCTGCAGTATCTAATCTCCTGTTAATTTCATCCAGTATTTTTTGTTTTCTCTATAAGCTCCATTTATAGTCTTTTAAAATTTCTTCCAAAACTTTCCTCATCAATGCTCCCTTTTCTAGTAAATCTTTATATTACTTAGATATTGCACCACCAACCCCACACTCCACCAGTGCTTTAGAACTAAGATATTGTACGTATTCAAATTCTTGGTGAAGGCTAAGATTTCATATCTGGCACCATTTTATTTATATACGTATGTATATATATACATATATATGCATACACACACACACATACACACACACACACTGAGATATATAGATATCCTAATATCTTATTTAAAGTTTTTATCTGCTAAATTCAATATATTCTATTTCTGGATCTGTTTATGTCAACAGGAATTAACTCAGTTAAACTCCTGCTTATAGGTAATAATTATCTTCTTATCTCCATATCTGATGATTTTAAAATTGGGCATCAGAAATTATGTATTTGATGTTCCTGGGTCCTGGATTTTGAGATCTTTCTTTAAAGGGCATTAAGAAAAAAAAAAAAATAAAGAAAAAAAAAATAAAGGGCATTAAGTTTCAATATGATGTGCAATTAACTCATAAATTAGTTTGGTCATTTTGAGTTTTACTTATAAGTCTTAGTATGGCCAATTCAGAGAAGGATTTATTCTGGGACTAGTTTAGCTCCACAAATAGAGTAATATCTTTGGAAGAAATGTGTCCAGTGTCTTCTGAATTATAACTTTTCTTCAAACTAGCTAATGAGAACACTCTTTCCAGCCATTTGTGAGCTCTAGGAATTATTTGAGCTAATGATTTCCAGTGGTCTTTCCTTGTTCTTAGGTAGTTTCTTCTCAAGTATGTAGTGATCACTACTCAGCCAAATCCTCCTGACTGTCCTTCCCTAGATACTTGCATATTTCATTCTCTGTGAATTTTTCTCTTATTACTCTGCTCCACAAATTCTACATGCCTCAACCTCTCTGACTCCATACATCTGTCTCCTCAGCTGGGTGAGACTACTAGCCTGTTTGGCTTTACCCCAATGTGCCTTCCCTAGAAACTGCTTTCATACATTAAATTTGTGCATTTGTCTGGCTCTTCCCTCAGGGACCACTTCTTTTAGGCATCAGAGCCTTCCACTGCTTTCTACCCAATGTTTGAAAACTAGTGTATATTTGTTTTCCATCTTTTTATAATGGTGGGATAATTCCTCTAGTAATTAACCATTTATGGGCATCTAAATAAAGGATATTAAGAGAAATGAGTGGAGAGGCAAATTTTCAGAAACAACTGATCAACTGATTAATTCTCACCCGCATTTATGAGTTTCTCATGCCAGTAAAAGTTTGTGCTGGTCTGATGTTGCCCTTCTTCCTCATCATCAGTTTAGATATACAATATTTTACATATGAATGTTTTACATATATCTAATTCCTGTGATAAAAAGTTAGTAAGGAAAGGGGAAACTGGGTCACTTAGTCAGTTAAGCATCCAACTCTTGATTTTGACTCAGGTCTTCATGAGATTAAGCCCTGCATTGGCTCCGCTATCAGCAGGGTGTCTGCTTAAGACTCCCTCTCTTCTTATGCCCCCTAAATAATAAGTAAATCCCCCCCAAAATGTTAGAGGGGACCTGGGCACCTCAGTAAGTTAAGCGTCCAACTCTTGATTTTGGTTCAGGTCATGATCTCAGCTTTGTGAAATCAAGCCCCACCTCAGGCTCTGCACTCAGCACAGAGTCTGCTTGAGAGTCTGTCTCTCCTTCTGCCCCTCCGCCTTATTCTCTCTCTTTCTCTAAAATAACAAGTAAATAAATCTTTGGAAAAAAGTTTTTCTCAAGTAATGCAGAATGAAGGCAGTTCTTTAAGGAAGACAGCTTCTTTTGTATAGAGGAAATTAATGTTTATCCCAAGGCAATGGAAGAGAAACACATAGCAAACTAACATCACCTTTTTCCAATCTACCCTTTCCTTCCCATCACCTTCCCTTCCAGGCTGCATTCATTTACCCAATACCATTTCAAGTAAATCTTCAGTTTCTTCACAGTGTTTTATTATCTCTTTATTATATCCATGTCCACTCTTCTTCAATAGTTTATCTAGGATTGATTTTGGGGAGACAAATGGCAGGAAATTAATGTGTGGAATGACAAAGACAACCTCAACATTCTGTTGAAACTCCATCCATCATCCACCATTGTAGATTTCTTTAAACCTGCTATTGCATTTTAACTTTATTTTCATAGTGGTTTGCAACAAAGAAGAAGTGGTGACTAAGCCTTCAAAAAAAAAAAAAAGAAGAAGAAGAAGAAGAAGAGAAAAGAAAACAAACAGCTACAACAACAAAAACATATCCTTTTTGTAGAGTGATTCCTAGAAAATACATGGTGAGGTCTGAGCCTAGACAGGAGATACACTATGGATGTACTAGCATTCGGACATTAACAATAGAATTTACCTTTAGGCATGAAGAGTCCTGTAAGGCATTGTTTGAAGGAGAATGACTCATTAGGTTGACATTTTAGACTTATGCTTCTGGTTTATATGAAAAATGATTTGAGGGGATAATAATTAAATAAAAGTAATCAGTTAAGTTGTTGTGTGGTAACACAGAGTTAATGCAAAGAGACATAGGAGACTAGATTTAATTTCTAAAAAAATGTTTGTTAAATTCATCAGGATTGGTCAATGATCAAATGTGAAAACTAAAGAGAAAAACAAAAATTGACCTTTGTGTTTCTAGTTTGGATACTAGGATAAATAAGGAGCTATCATTTGATATAGAAAATACAATACTTTTTATTTAAATATCTGTGGGATATACAGATGGGATCTGAGCTTTGTGGTTGCAGGTGGAAATTCATATATATTTTTAGTTCAATTATAATTCTCAGAGGGTATATACTGATGATCTTGTTATCTCATTAGGTTATTTTTACCTAATCTTACAATCTTAAATTCAGTATCTTAGTTTTATATGTTAAAAATCAGTAGGAGGAGATTAAATGTTATAATTCTCTATTAAACATAGCCAAATAAGCATATTTTGTATTTCTATAATGAAACACCATTGCTTATGATCCAAGATGAAGCTAATTTAAATTTAATTGTCTTCCATAGTAAGCATGAGATTAGGAAGATTTTATTTTTCAGATATCTAGTGTTGAAAATTATTTTTATTTACATGAAGAAATGTCCTGTTTCTTTGAGCATAAAGGGACTGTCATCCTGAAAAAATTGTTAACATGGGTCATGAAGAAACCCTACTCAGCCAGGAGTTCTAATCTTCTCATCCATGAATCTCTTGAATGTGACCCTTAAGATAAAAAAAATAAAAAATAAAAAAAATATTTCAAATTTGTTAATCTTTGATTCTGCTCCTTAACATGTAAAATGGCCCCAGAAGCCAATGTGGGGGAAAAAAATCAAAACCTAGATAACCACTTTAGATAATTGGGAGACTGTGTACTACGAAAACAATAGTGTTTATAATACATTAATACAGTTCCAAAGGTGAACTGTGTTATTGAAAGGTGAATAAAGCACAGATAATCTTTTCTTCTGTGTGAGAAAATCTGATGCCAAATAACATAGCTGCAAAGGGCTAATGCTGTATTAAAAATATTTTCAAGGTTCTTGTCTCTTTAACTTCAGTCCTGATCTGGAATACCTTTCAGAATAGACCCTATTACAACTTTTCTAACATTATCACATTACATCTTGCTTCCAGCTGTGTTGAATATTCCAAAAGGATATTTTTGGAAGTAAGATACAATTAGTGGTGCCAGAAACGCTCTCTACATGTAGGCAGCACGGATTATAGCTGAAGAAAGGTGGACCAATCTAGTTTTGCTGTATCATTATCTATGCCTCAGGGATATCTACAAAACTGAGAATGTCCTCGCCAATTTAGTTACAGAGGGCTTTGTTATGCTATAACAATCGAGTTTAAATTGGCCAGGATAACATATACATGAGAAGTCATTTTGGCTAAATGTTTAAGCTCCTTGAATCACAGATTATGAGGGAATATTCTGGTACATTTTGAAACTCGGAAAAATTTCTGGGAGAAAGACCATATTTTGCAGTGCATTCTGAGGGGAAAAACTACATGGCCAGATTAATGAAACCAGGAAAAGGAATATTCCTATATATTCAGGGTTTAAAAAGTTTTTCTTACTTATCCCTGCCACTGAAGTAGGCTGCCAAAGAAAGCACATTTTTTTTATTCTTATTATAAAATTATCTTAAAATACAGTAAATACTTTAAACTGCTTATCATCCACTTCTATTCCTTCAAACTCCCTTAAACTCTGCAAAAAAAAAAAAAATCTGTATATTAATTCAAGAAAAATTTAAACAATTTTGGAGTATCAAGGTGTATTAAGAACAGTTATTGGGGACACCAGGTTGGTTCAGTTGGTTAAGCATCTGCTTTCGGCTCAGGTCATGATCCCAGGGGCCTGGGATTGAATCCCACATTAGGCTTCTTGCTCAGTGAGGAGCCTGTTTCTCCCTCTGCCTACTGTCCCCACCTTCTTGTGCTTGCCTTCTTTTTCTTTCTCTTTCTGATGAATTAAAGAAAAAAAAATCATTAAACAAAAAGAGAACAGAGTTGGGACGCCTGGGTGGCTCAGTTGGTTAAGCAGCTGCCTTCGGCTCAGGTCATGATCCCAGCGTCCTGGGATCGAGTCCCACATCGGGCTCCTTGCTCCGCAGGGAGCCTGCTTCTCCCTCTGACTCTGCCTGCCACTCTGCCTGTGCTCGCTCTTGCTCTCTCTCTCTCTGACAAATAAATAAATAAAATCTTTAAAAAAAAAAAAAAAGAGAACAGAGTTATGAGACAGGAAGTAAAATTCTACTTTTATCTTACATCTTATTTTCTTAGGCTAGAAAATGCAGCAGGCAGGAAACATGAATGGGGAAAATGGAATTATTGCTATTAGGCTTGGTATTTAGGGCCATTTCCACCATTTACTAGCTGTTTGTGTTCACCACCACAATTTTCCTCAACTTGGTTTTTTTTTTTATCATAGTATTATTATGAAAACCAGGCAGGATTATGAAAGTGCTTTTCAAAAGCAACAAAATAGTATAAATTTAATTACTTTTAGCAAGCATTTTTCCAAATGGCAAAGGAACATTAAATTTCCATCATACCTTATTCTAAATTTACAATTTATGCCTAAATTTCCATTCCAACTTATAATGTTGTGGGTTTTTTGTTTTTTGTTTTTTGGGTTTTTTTTGGCTTTCTTCTATATTTGAATCTAATGTGTTTTACTGATTACAAAAAATATTAATGTTAATTTGTAAAACATTATTGTTTATTAAAAAATCTTGGGGGGTTGTTATTACTATCACAGTTAGAAGCATTTTATTTCCTTTTTATTCCTTTCTTCCTTTGATATAGACCTTTCATTAGTTGGGTAGGTATTACTTTTATGAAATTCTATTAACATTGCCGGTATAATTTCTAGGCAAGAGATACTTATAAAGAAAATCCCTGTGTTATTCTTCTGCAATGCTCCCCCCCAAAAAAATTATACAATGGTATAATGCAATGCAATAATGGCAAATTGCAAGAATTTTTATTCTAGTTCTTTTGAAAAGTAAATGAATATGTATTGAAAATATTCCTTGGAGGTTAACCTGGTAAAATTTTTATGTTTTTCAGTTCTTTATCATATCTATATTACCCTTATAGGGAATAGCAATAAGAATAATAATAGCAACCAATGTTTATTGAACACATACTATGTGTTCACACTCCTCTAAAGACTTTGTATATGTTATCTCAATTAACACGAAAGATTACATGTTAGAGAAGGGGAAACTTAAGTTTATAAAATTTCAATTTCCCAGAGTTATAAGCACTTAAGTGACAGGATTTTATCTGAGGTCAGTTCTAATTCCAGAATCCCTTATACTTGTAATTACAGACAGATACATGTGAGACATATATCTTTAGTGGAACTGAAATATGGTTGGTGATATTTCATGAACATAGAGACCAAAACTGTAAGCGTACTAATACTTTATCCATCAAATTGAAAAAGGTCAGGATTTTTTGTTAAATGTGTGTTGTTATCAAATCTACCTTGGGTGTGATATTTCAATATCTCTCAGAATGACATTTATTTTAGTATTGTATCTCTCCCATCTTTTTCTATCTTCAGAGTTTAGTATGGTCTTTGTCATGGTGAGTACTCAGTAGATGTCAAATTCCAAACTTGATGTGCTGGTTGCTCTCATTTCTGCTGTTAGAGAAATATGTAGCATGATGAAATAGACAGGAGGACAACATTATATTGAAAGCCTACTAACTTGCAAACACATTTTATACTTCATTGCATTTAGTCTGCATCACAGGCAGTGGAGTGGTTATTTTGAACCTCACATTATATGACGTGTCATTTGCTTAAGTGAGTACATTTGGTCATTGAAGGAATCAGAATATGGATCCAGGTCTGTTTAATTACAACTCTAACAGTTTTCCAACTAGTCTACACAAATTTGTAGGAGGTAAAGCATTTATTTACCTCACTGGTATGTTTTCCTCTCTATGCAGTAGCTGATGGAAGCTTCACAACCATTCATTCTCTCAGATGACTGTCATTTTGTGGAAATATGGGAAGGCAGTATCCTTCATGCACACACAGTGGTCTCTCTCTACAGTGTACATATTTCTTACTTTTGCTAATATGGAAGACATTCTTTTGTAGTTACATCCAAGTCAGCTTTCCAACTTGAAGGTCAGAAAATCAGACTTGTCTTTTCAAAATGGGTCTGCGGTTTTGCTTTGCAGATAAGGCATGATTAACTTTCACAGACTCAGTGAAAAAAAAATTTTTTTAACCCAGCTCAGTAAAAATAAGTCAAATATTATGGAGGTTTGATTACATTTTCTGAAAGGATTTCCACAATTATTCTACTTGTGCTTAGCAATATTTCTTTCATTTTTTTCCCTCTTTTTGATCACAGGTCACATTTCAATGAAACATTCAGGATATCTAATTAGAAAAAACCAAAATTTTCATAGAAGTGAAAAATCTATAGTATATTTTCTCTTGGGATGTAAAATTTAAATTATCCTTCTAAGGTATGTGATTTTTGCTCTTTTATAAGAAGTTCAAAAGAAAAGAGCAAAATCCCTGAAGATTGACCTTGGTTTGGAAAGTTTTTTGAATATACAAAATATCATGCTCTACCATGTAATTTTATGGAAATTTGATACCAGGACTTATTTAATTTATACACTAAGTTATGATAACTCTAGGCTTTCTAGTCTGATTTATGCTGGAGGAACTGTGGGAAAAGAGGACATTATTTTGTGGTCATGCTCAGTAATTGCTACATGCTGTAAAGATGGTGCTATGGTAAATTGAAATAATTACAAAGTTATCTATACAATATGACATGCCTTTTATTCTCCTGGGATGGTGTACCAGACCAGAAATTCTAAAATTTCACTTAAGCTGATAATATCCTTCCAATTAATTGTAAAATATATTATCACCAGACAAGAGAGAATACCAAAAGTGCAGTGAAGTAACTATGTACTAGATTTGTGAAGCATATGATGGATGAGAAAAGACTCACCTTGGCTGACCCAGGAAAGCGTGATAGCTATTAGGATATATGGGAACCTGTCATTCTTTATCTTATATTAACTAATATGTAATATATGTGTCTCTGGAGAAACTTCACACAAGAACAGTAAAATTATCAGACACTCTGTCAAATCTAGTACAGGAAAGGTTGTAAAAAATGATTATTCTAAAGATTTTGTCTATCATTTTTTATTTTTATTTCTTTATATGTTTGCTATTACCTATATCTGCATCATTGATTATTTAATTGATAAACATATTTATTTTCTTAATGTTTATTGATATTTCATATCAAAATGTCACACAAATTTACTTATTCTTGATGAGTATGTGTGGTGCAAATGTCCATATTTAAAGGGATATTCTCCTGAAGTCAAGCTAAATCCAAGAGTAAAATAGGTATTAGGAAAAACTTCCCAAATAAATATGTTATCATACAGATATGTAGATATCTATATATATCCAAAGAAAATATATTTATGCTGTTCTTATCATTTCTTTGCTCCAGTGCCCATATATGGCATTTATCCTAAGATTTATAATTATCACTAAGGCTTACGATGACCATCTCTAATTGCACCTTCTTCCTTTCTTCTCAATTTCTATGGTTGATTTAATGATCTTTCTTTTGGGTGAACATACCAATATATTTTCTTCCATAATAACTTTGGTATTCTTGTTCTCTGCTTGGAGATCACCACTCCCAAATGTTACATGATTTGTCCTTCTTGTCATTCAATTGTCAGTTCATCTACCACTTGCTAAGAAACACCCAACTTAAATTTGCCTCCCATCATCCCATGACATTTTAAAAATAATCACCATTATATATTACTCATAGTACTTAACACTGTCTTAAATCTTCCCTTTGTTTTAGTCTTGGATATACAATTAGACTTGGCTACACAAACCCAAAGCATGAAATACTCGAGTCAGTCAATGTATGTCAGTAATCAGTGGATACTAAAATGTGTAGGTGAAATTTTAATGAGATACAGAATTATGGAGACTCAATCTGTCCCTTCACAAATTAATTATTGATCTCAAAGAGAAATAATAACTTCACAGAGAAGAAGTCTGACAGAAACTATTTTAGACAATAGATAAAATGTATCATCATCAGTATTGATCTCAAAGAGAAATAGTAACTTCACAGAGAAGAAGTCTGACAGAAACTACGTTAGCCAATAGATAAAATGTATCATCATCAGTAAGAGAATCAACTGGCATTATGATCCTCCTAATATGATGCACAGAGAAGGATCGAATACAATTTTGATGTTGTTTTAGCCAGAAATTCATAACCTAAGTCTAATAATGAAGAAACTCCAGACATACTCAAATTGAGGAACATTCCACAAAATTGGGATCTGTAAGCTCTAAAAATTATAAGGTCTTGAAATACAAAGAAGACTGAAGAACAGTTCGAGATTAAACTTGATTTAATTAAAAGATAATTTTCTAAAGAAATGCAGATATAAGATATTAATCAATTTTGCCTTTGGTTGACTACCCAGAAGACCAGGGTCTAGAAGTTGAAAATTGGAGAGCAAAAGAATTTAAGAATTGTTTCCAACTGGGGCACCTGGGTGGCTCAGTGGGATAAAGCCTCTGCCTTCCGCTCACATCATGATCCCAGGGTCCTGGGATCAAGCTCCGCACCAGGCTCTCTGCTCAGCAGGGAGCCTGCTCCCTCCTCTCTCTCTGCCTGCCTCTCTGCCTACTTGTGATCTCTGTCTGTCAAATAAATAAATAAAATCTTTAAAAAAAAGAATTGTTTCCAACTAATGGACCTAAAAATTATTTACTGGATGCATTTGTTTATCTCATTGACTTCAACTTAATAACATCAAAATGTTATTGAGCTCCAAATAGAATGAATGTTGAAAATTGTGGGAGACCACATCTTTTCCTGCATGAGGAGCTAGTGCCTCATGGAACTTAGAATATACTTCTACTTAGCTATTTTATCAATTATTACAATCTTATAATTGTAATAAATTTTATTCTATTTTTCTCTTTGGAAAACATTAAAGACTAATTAGTTTCCAAATTCTATGGTGGGTGATATTTGGAATCTAGATCTTCATCCTAAAGAAGATGGCAGTCTACTGGGAAAGATAAGATGATTATTGGGACACCTGGGTGGCTCAGTCAGTTAAGTATCTGCCTTTGGCTCAGGTCATGATTGTAGGTCCTGAGATCAAGTCCCACACCGGGGCCCTTGTTCGGCAGGGTGTCTGCTTCTCCCTCTGCTTGTGTTCTCTCTCTTTCTCTCTCTGACAAATAAATAAAATCTTTTAAAACAAAGGTGATGATTAACCATTAAATAAAATTCTGTCGAAGTGATTTCACTACCAGCAGAAACATTTTCTGATCCTATAGTTCTGTTCCATTTTTTCTTCGCCCTTTCTGCTATAATTTTGAAAAATCTCTTGTTGGATTTTAAAAGATGTACCCTTTGCTATTATATATATGCTAAGAGTAATGTATCATTCATTATGTGATGCATGTACATAAAGGACATATACATTGCTCTCACATTTTGCTTCATTGCTAACCATGTAGGTAATTCAGAGTGAGACACAAAACTAAAAACTGATCAAATACTTCCTACACAGTTTTTCAGAAACCTGATCTGAGAGACTCTTCTGGAAGCAGAGGCTTGATTCTCCAAGACTAGTGATCAGAAAGCAAAAAGAAGGGCAAGGAACAAGGTCAGAAGTGGAACAGGGTGAAAAAAAAATGCCAACTTCATTGAACTCTTTTTGCATCTTGACAAAGGGAAAATGACTCAAGCTCACTGAATCTAATCATCCAGCAGAGATTGAGAAGGGGGGTCCAGGAAATTTTTGAGAAAGGGTGTTGGGTGGTTTAAGAGGCATTAAAGCAAGCAGAAGAAAATTCTACTGTAGCAGTGAAAGGATAGGTCACTTTTGGTCTCATCACTACTAAAGAATCCTTCGAATAAAGAGGTGCTGACTCCAGATTAGTTAGCATCTGTAATGAGGACAATTAATCAGACACTAATAGGCATTACATTGACATGGATCAGTTCCCACAAATGTAGAGCAATGACCAATTTCATAAATCAGAATGGAAAATATCTACATGAGCTGCCAAAGAGATTAAAAAAAAAAACTATCATGTTTCTCTATAACTTCTTATTGTGCCAAAATGTATGCTAATATTTCTATTACAACATATTTAAATTTGCTTTTTATTTAAAATATGTTGGTTTTCAATGAACAGACTGTTAACTCCCACAAGACAGAGAGGGAGGTTTCTGCTTCTTTTAGAAACTTTCACAATGTTTCAAATTTGTTATATATCCTTCTAACTCTTCTCCCTGTTTCCACTCTTTCCTCCTCTAACCTGTTCTCCATATGGCACAATAGAATAATTCTTTTAACACATGAATGTCTCATTCCACTCTCTCTCGGGTTTCTGATTTCATGTATAATGATCTACACTTCCAGTTATGACCTGGAAGTAGGACAACCATATCATTTGTCATTCAGACCAGGGCACTTTTAAGAGCGAACAAAGAAGCCATTGAAAATTGTGAAGGCATAACATAATTAATGGATGTCTTAGGAAAATTGAATGTGTGTCCTTTCCAACCTCATCTACTGACAATCTCTATCCCTGGTGTATCCACAACCCTTACCTACTAGCTGGCATGTTGTAGGCATGCAGGTGATAGACAGCCGTTGAATGTATGAATGAATGAATAAATACATTGTAAGTTTATGTTGAATAGCTCTGGAATCCAATTTTCCAGTAACATTGCCTAAGTTATTTTCAGTTCTTCCTCAGCTTTTTTTTCCCATTTATGTTTATAGTTTCCCTCTTGACCTATATTTATCATTTATCTATGCGCCTATTAGTTTCTCCTTTTTTTTCAAGTTTTTAATTTAAATTCTAGTTAATCAATATATAGTGTAGTCTTGGTTTCAGGAGTAGACATCAGTGACTCATCACTTACCTATAACATCCGGTGCTCGTCACAAATACCTTGCCCTCCTAGATTCCAAGGCTTCCTCGTGCCACAACCTGGGTGGCTTGAACAATGGAAGTGTACTATCTCACAGTTCCGAAGGACAGAAGTCAGAAATCAAGTTGTCAGCAGAACTGGTTGCTTTGGAAAACTGAGGACGACTCTGTCCCATGCCCCTCCCTAGCTTCCACTGATTTGCTGGCACTCTTTGGCACTTGTTGGCTTATAGCTGCATCACCCAAATTTCTGCCTTCCTCCTTACATGGACTTCTCCCTGTGTGATTATCTGTCTCTGTTGTTAAAGTTCCCCCTTTTATAAGAACACAGTCAGTCATACTGTTTTAAGGCCCACCCTGATGACCTGAACCCTTCACGCTTAACTTGATGACCTGCAAAGGCCCTATTTTCCTATAAGACATACTCACAAGGACTGGGGGTTAGGACTTCAACACCTTTTGTGGGGACACAATTCAACACATAACAATATTTATGTATATAATTAGATTTATTTTATTATTTTTTTAAGATTTTATTTATTTATTTGTCAGAGAGAGAGAGAGAGCGAGCAAGAGTGAGCACAGGCAGACAGAGTGGCAGGGAGAGTCAGAGGGAGAAGCAGGCTCCCTGTGGAGAAAGGAGCCCGATATGGGACTGGATCCCAGGATGCTGGGATCATGACCTGAGCCGAAGGCAGCTGCTTAACCAACTGAGCCACCCAAGCGTCCCAAGATTTTTTTATTTTAAAAATAGTTAATCTTGAAGCACTGGGTGGTTCAGTCATTAGGCATCTGTCTTCAGCTCAGGTCATGATCCCAGGTTCCTAAGATTGAGCTCTGCTTAGGATCCCTGCTCAGTGGGGAGTCTGCTTCTCTTTCTGCTCCTCCCCCTACTCATAATCTCATTCTCTCTCTCTCTCTCTCACTCTTTCTCTTTCTCTCAAATAAATAAAATCTCTCAAGTAAATAAAATCTAAAAAATAAAAATAGAACAATAAAACTAGTTAATCTCCATTGTAAGAACTTTTGGGTTCAGGACAAGGTTTATGAGATGCAATTTTGCACCTGAATCTTTCATTTGCAAGCCACAGATAGCAAAATAAGACTATATTTATTTTAAATAAATATGTATGCATATGTATATGCATGCTTGGAGTGTATGTGTTTTGAGTTAGGGGATCCAAGTCCTAAAAGTAGGGCTCAATCTAGAAACTGTCAAACTGTATCAGTTGACACACTGAAGCACACCTCCTCCCTTGTTTAAGGCCGGATATACTGTGGTCCTAAATCTTTCAAAGTAGTGACTGCTTATTTCTTTATTAGGAGATTTCCTGTATATTCCCTTTTGCAACACAATTTGTGTATTTGTGTGTGTGTGTGTACTTTAGGAAGATACCTCCTGAATTATCTTAAATTATGGCAAAAGGATTGCCACCAAATTCTGCAATTAGATAACAGATTCTGAAGGAGAAATTGGGAAAAATAAGGTAGTACAAACATTCCTTGGTCTGTGTATTTCCAGGTAAGCTGGTCAAAGAAATATACAGTTTTTATGTTTGCCCTCCATGTATATTTTCATGTGATTGTGCCAGGGGTCTGGGAGTGGAGGTGGAATTTGATGGTGCACTGTGGATTCCTTGGGTGTGAGACAGTACAGAAGAAGGAAATAAGTTAATAAGAAGAGGGAAACAAAGGGTGAGGAGTGCTTACATCAAACCTCACTGGATTGATTCCGCTTAAAATTTTCACTGAGATATCTGTCCGAGGCAGTGTTATATACGTCCCATGGACTCAGATCATGCAAGCCAGCCCTGATTTGAAAGATTTACAAAGATTGTGGCTGGTTGTATTCCATAACACATTTTTCCTTCCAAATTTATTTTATGTTTGTCTACTCAGGGGAAGCAAATTATTTGAGGCTAAGGATACTTTCCCTCTCTCTTTCTCTTTTTTTCTCCCCCAACTGCTTTACCCCATTACAACTGGGCAGTAACTTTACAAAGACTCGTGGCTAGCAAATGTTTTTAAAATTACATTCATTGATCCGTGTGAGCTTTCTTAAGGAGGAATTTAAATCTCAGGAACTCCTTAAAATTAACTTTTATGTCATAATATTAAGTTTTTTGCTTAAAAATTATTTACTAACAACTTAATTAAATCACACACACACACACACACACACACACACACACACACACACACACACACATACACACACACCCAGGCAGCACTGGTCTGCTGGAAGCAGCTTGTATTGTTATTAGAGCCATAGCTATTTGTCAAATTTTCAGACAACTGTGGGGCAGTTGTTAAACACAGCTGTTATAAAATTTACATAAAATAAGTTATATTTAAAGCGGTAATGATAAATACTCAAAACTCATCCCTTTACAGTTATTTTCCACTTTTGGCTCATAGGTGTTATCTTGGGTCTTGAGGTTGCTACCTGTGAGGGTCACGAAGGAAGTTGCACAATGCTCCACAGGAGGTACTGGGAGGCTGTGCATCGCCAGTGGGTGAGGATGGGATGACTTGAGGGTAGGCTTAGAGGTGATTTGTTTGCTTTTCTTTTTTGTTTGTTTGCTTTAAATAAACCACATTTTTTATATTTATAAAAAATTAGAAGTACAGAGTTCATATATACCTAGGTACCCACTTTTCCCTATTAGTAACATTTTACATTAATAGTTTACATTTGTTACAACTGATGAAAGAACATGGATACATCATGACTAACCAAACTCTGCTGAGCATTTATAGCTCTTTAATTTGTACCTAATGTGCTTTTTCCTGTTTCAGGATCCCACCCAGGAATACCACCTTGTGTTCAGTAATCCTGTCTCCTTAGGCTTCTCTTTCCTGTGACATTTTCTCAGACTTTATTCTGTATGACCTTGACAGCTCCAAAGAGTACTGGTCAGTTATTTTATAGAATGTTCCCTTATTGGAATTTTTTAATGCTTTTGTTAAGATATGACTGGGGTTATGAGTTGGGAGCATGCAAGAGTAAAGTATCACTTTCTTTTTTGTTGTTGTTGTTGTTTTTTAAGTATCACTTTCAATACATCATATCAAGGGTATGTATTTTTTTAAAGATTTTATTTATTTATTTGACAAAGTGAGAGAGAGAGAGAGAGAGCACAAGCAGCCAGAGTAGCAGGCAGAGGTAGAGGGAAAAGTAGGCTCCCCATTGAGTAAGGAGCCCAACATGAGGCTCAATTTCAGGACCCTGGGATCATGACCGGAGCCGAAGGCAGTTGCTTAACCAACTGAGCACCCAGGCACCCGTCAAGAGTACGTTCATCAACATAATTTATGATTTGATCGCTTCAGGGAGGCAGCGTTTTTCAGGTTTCTCCACTGTAAAGTTACTCCTTTTTATACCTTTGTACAGTGTTATTTTTTGAAAAGAAGTTGCTATGCATGGCCCATATCTAAGAAGTGGGAGTTGTGCTTCTCCTGTTTGGCATAGATTTTCTACGTTAATTATTTGGAATTTTTCTGGATGGCACATCTGTCTTTTCTTCATATTTGTTTGTTTGTTTAATATTTATTTATTTATATCAGTATGAATGCGTTGATATTTATTTATTTTAGCTTTTGGGTTATAACCCAATATTATTTCTTTTGTATTGCTGCTCAAGTTGTTATGGCTTTGGCCAATGGGAGCTCTCTCTGTTGTGCCTTTGACATACGCTCATCAAAGCGTGCTCTGTGTGTGTGTGTTTTTGTGTGTGTGTGTTGAGCACTCCTTAGTTTCTGACACTGCAAGATGCTCCAGGCTTATCTTGTGTGTTGCTTGCCCTAAAACTAGAATTAGCCATTTCTTCCTTTATTAGAGTTTTTTTTTCTCTAATTGATATTTATGGTATTAGAAGCTAATAAGTTCATTTTAGATGTGCTTGGCTATCAAGCCATTGTGTCTTTTGGGGTCTGTCAACTGCAAGAGAAAAATATTACTGTATTTATACTAACCTGTATGGAAATACCTATCTATATCTCTATTTTTTTTTAATTTTTTATTTTTTATAAACATATATTTTTATCCCCAGGGGTACAGATCTGTGAATCACCAGGTTTACACACCTCACAGCACTCACCAAAGCACATACCCTCCCCAATGTCCATAATCCCACCCCCTTCTCCCAAACCCCCCCCCCAGCAACCCTCAGTTTGTTTTGTGAGATTAAGAGTCACTTATGGTTTGTCTCCCTCCCAATCCCATCTTGTTTCATTTATTCTTCTCCTACCCACTTAAGCCTCCATGTTGCATCACCGCTTCCTCATATCAGGGAGATCATATGATAGTTGTCTTTCTCTGCTTGACTTATTTCGCTAAGCATGATACGCTCTAGTTCCATCCATGTTGTCGCAAATGGCAAGATTTCATTTCTTTTGATGGCTGCATAGTATTCCATTGTGTATATATACCACATCTTCTTGATCCATTCATCTGTTGATGGACATCTAGGTTCTTTCCATAGTTTGGCTATTGTGGACATTGCTGCTATAAACATTCGGGTGCATGTGCCCCTTTGGATCACTACATTTGTATCTTTAGGGTAAATACCCAATAGTGCAATTGCTGGGTCATAGGGCAGTTCTATTTTCAACATTTTGAGGAACCTCCATGCTGTTTTCCAGAGTGGCTGCACCTATCTATATCTCTATTAAGCTAAACATGAGTTCACACTCTTTCCAAATCTAATGAAATGTCACATGGATCATTTCAGCCTCATTCACTTGCTGAAATGACTTATTTTGTAGTTCAGATCTAAAATAAGTTTTGATTATTTTTTCTAAGTGGTGGAAATTTTTCTAACCATGGTGGAAATGGTTCAGTTGCTGGAAGTGACTAGAGTGGTTAAAGTAAGATATTCAGTATCACAAATATGAATTTTTTTCTTTACAAGTGCATAAAAGGAGGCTAAAAATTACTCATCAGGTCACATGAAGTGCTGAAAACAATATGCTAATAACTGCAGAAATGTGAGGGCAGACAGGTTAGGCCAGAACATGACAGAACATTTGAATTAAAATGTCAGAATCTTAGATTTCAGAAAATCCAGACTTGAACACTATCTCCATTTATCAAATAAACATTTTTTTTGATTGCACCAGTCTGGTATCAGACTGCTCAGAAAACCTGTCAATAATTGATACTAATATATGAACTATTGTGTGTGTGTAATATGTGTTTTGTGTGTTTATGTGTCATATCAAGGAATGTGTCTTATTTCAATAATTCTTTTATAATTGTTATAAATATTAAAATTACTAATTATTAAGCCACCCCTGTTATAATAATATAGGAATACATAGTTTTTATCCATTATAGTATTTTGACTATCAGAATAAAAAAGGTCAAGAAAGGACCCTAGAGAACCCTAGATTAGAGAGGATTATTTCTGCCCATATGTGCTACATATTTAATAAGCAGGATTACTATGGGGAAGTAAAATATTTGGACTTGAAATTAAGAATTTAATTGCATTAACACTTTAGCTCCTCTGGGCTATGGAGATTATTCTAATATGTAAAATATCAGCAACATCTGCAGAACAAGCTTCCCCCATGTATGGCTCAGGGTATTAGGGGATCATGGAGTTGGCTTGTCTAAACAAGAATAAACAAGGAAAAATTAGCAGCCTTGCTTATTTTTATCTAGGCATTCACTGAAATAAGAAAATTTGTCTATAAAAAGGCACTAAGTAGTAAAATGCTAAGTGATGGTAAGCAGCTTATATTTTTAAAGGCAAGAGAAACTATTAATTTTTCATTAAATAATGCATATAATTAAATAGAAAGTGGTTGTCCTGATTATGACATAAATAATATATTTAATTAAGCATTTTAACTGAATTTCATCTAAGTTATTTGGATTTGTGAAAGCCAAGGTAAGATGAAAAATTATGAGACTGTCATAAGACCTGATCTTCTTTATTACTATATCACAATGTGTATAGATTATATCACCAAATTATTGAATCACTACCTCTTTTAAATTCTCAAATTCATTTCATATTCACACACGTACGTACATACACACAGACAATCCTACATTGTTTAGGGGAATGATAGATTATGATTGCCTGGATTAAGCCTAGAGACAGTAGTACGGCGAAAAATGTGAAATGGCATACAGAACCAAAAATGGACACATTGAGATATTTTGTTGTGTCTTTATGCATCCCAGAATGAATAGGTGGCTCTCTAGTGGGTCTCCACTTTTAATACACAGAGACTTTACGTACAAAAACAGAGAAGCTGCCTACCTTCAACGTATCACCACCCTCATACCCATTCCTTTTGCATAACCATACTTCCTTTGGGGCACCACAAAATTTCCTTTAGAAAACAAAATTCTAGATAGTGCCTCAGACCTTTTTCTGAATTAAACATTTAACACAAGCCTGGGGATGGCGGCAGGGAGGTGAACTGGGTTAAGGTGGTCGAAAGGTACAAACTTCTAGTTATCAAATACAAAAATACAAAAGAGGTGACTGTATTGCATATTTGTAAGTTGCTAAGAAAGTAGGTCTTTAAAGTTCTCATCACAAGAAAAATAATTCTGTAACTCTATGTGGTAACAGCTCTTACCTAGACTTTTTGTTGTGATCATGTCACAATAGACATGTATATCAAATCATGTTGCACACCTGAAATTGATCCAATGTTGTATGTCAATCAAATCTTAATTTTAAAAATTTCACATTTAAAAAAGGGAGAATTTGGGGGCACCTGGGCGGTTCAGTGGGTTAAGCCTTTGCCTTCGGCTCAGGTCATGATCTCAGAATCCTGGGATTGAGCTCTCTGCTCAGCTGGGGACCTGCTTCCCTCTCCCTCTGCCTGCCTCTCTGCCCATTTGTGATCTCTTTCTCTCTCTCTCTCTATGTCAAATAAATAAATAAATAAAATCTTTTTTAAAAAAGGGAGAATTTTATTTAGACTGTAGAGACAAAATACAGTAAAGGAGAAGAAAGCAAAATTTATAGGAACACCTGGGTGGCACAGTTGGTTAAGCATCCAACTCTTGGTTTGAGCTCAGGCCACAGTCTCATGAGATCAAGCCCAGCATCAGGTTCCATGCCCCGCTCAGAGTCTACTTGAGATACTTTCTCTTGTCATTCTGGCCCTCCTCCCACTTGCACAAGTTCTGTCTCTCTCTCTCTCTAAAATAAATAGATAAGTCTTTAAAAAAATAAAGCTTTTAAGAAAGCAGATATTTTAGCCTTTTAGTGACTATAATTATGGTATATGAAAGAGGTAATCATTGTGATAGTTTCTTATCAGGAATTTCAAATTGTTTTATGTTGTCTGTTTAATTAATCTTCTTCTCTCTTGTAAATCAGAACTACAGATGTGTCGTTTAAGATGAGATTCACAACTAGTAGTGAGCATAATTTTTGACTGTATCCTATATAAGTGGGATATCTAGATCTCTTAAAAGTGACTTTTTTGGTTTATTTTTAATTGTCCCACCCTAATTATGCATTGTAATTTAAGCCACATGTGCCATTTTCCAAGAAACTAAACACCTACACATCCTTATCAATACTATATTTATGTATTTATAGTATTTTCACTTTGGCTTTTATGAAAGAATCTCAAAGTTTCCAAAATCTACTCAGCATTGATTCTAGATCAAAGCACCATGCCTCTCTTTCACCCAATTTTCTACTATGTATACTAGACCTAGAATGGGAAAGCATTAACTGGAAAGGCAGTAGAGATCAGGGCATAGTTTCCAGGAAGTGGCTTTATGTTCAGAATTTGTTAGGAGGATAAATCTTTCATTAAGTATTCTTACCACAAACAAAACAAAACAATTGAAACAAGTACTCAGGCACACACAAGGGGACGCAAAGAAACTTTTGGAGGTGATGGATGTGTTTATTACCTTGAATGTGGTGATGGTATTTTGGGTTTATGCATATGTCAAGGTCATCAAGTTAGACATTTGAACATGTGCAGTCTTTGTTGTATAACAACTCTATCTCAATAAAGTTGTTAAAACAGAAAGACAAGGTTTGTAGGAATAGGCTTTTCTCATTTTTTTCAGAATCTTCTTGGTTATTGGAGATTACTGATAGGAGGCTGCATGACAAGCAAGTCCAGGACCTAAGAAAGTTCTGATTATGATAGATTGCTATCTTAATATCAAGAGTTACTGTGTCTTTTGTATTTCTTGTTCCAGCAGCCCTTGGCTCTTTCATTTCTTCATATTGCCCTAATTTTCCCTTGGGGATCTACAGTTTACTTTTTTCCTGAAATGACATTAAAATTGTTGGTCATGGGGTAGGCCAATATACATTTTTATTTAAAAAGTTTGAATATTACATTACATTATAAGTAAACTGTAGCTCTAAGCAATTTTAATGATAGCACACTGAAAAATTTGTTTATGGCTTTTTGCTGCCCAGATTAGATTAAGGAACTTCATCATCATTTTCCATCCTATGCAATGCTGGTTTAAATTTTCTCTAAATTCTGTTAGTTATTTCATACTTTAGGTAAGCTTTAATACCTTTTTTTTTTCTGTTTGGAATTGACAATAAAAACAAAATTTCCTCACATTTAAGGTCTCTAGTATCCTATAGGTGACTCTGCATGAACTGTGTTAAAACATTTGTAAATTTAAAATACATAATTAATCATTAAATATGTAATCAAACTCCTTCATTAAGCCATCTGCTTTCCTAATTTTATCTGCTATCTTATTTCTTTTGCACAGATCCTTGGCTTTACTTTGACACCTTTGGATTTTTCATGGGCTTCTGGGTTCTTTCCTGAATCTGACCAATTCCCATTCCAGTCTTTGATCCTATAGTTTTGTCCTTGCATTGGGGTTCCCTGTCTTAACTCCTTAGAATTTCTGTGTGACCAGCTGCTTATATACAGACTCTCTGTGTTGATGCTTAGCATTAATACCTTTATTTTATTGCTACCACTGACAGCTTTAGTCTGTGCTCTCAAGTGGCATTTGGGACACAGGTGTCAATCTCATGCATTTGTTATGATCCTTTTTCTAAAAATTCTAGAAAGCTGAGCTCTTGTTTATATATATACATATATATATATATATATGTATAAAAAATATATATATATACATATGTATATATATATATTTTTTTTTCAAATTCTTAGGCCTAGGTTAACCAGGGAGAAAAAATAAACAATCTTATTCATGTGTTTTAATAGCAAATGGAGTAAAATAAATTTGTTTACTCATTTAATAAAGCATATTTTAGAAATTGTTATAATTTCTCATCTACGAATGTGGTACTAAAAGTAAACTCCTATGAGCAAGGGATTGCCATGCTTTCATGGATACCTGTTCTGACATGTATTTAATGTCCTGGCAGACTCTGTTCAGACTGTGCTTTAATTCTTTAATCAAAATGAGCAGGAATTTTAAGATGTCAAAAGACAGAAACTGATTCCTTATTCAATGAAATGTAAAAACCATACTTAGATTTTGTCCATGTTGAATATTGCTTTACTTCCCTCACTTAAAAAAAACAATTTTTTTTGAAATGTTGATATTGTCCCAATCTCCACACTAACAATGTTCATTCATGGTTGGTATAAGACAGCTAGAGGCTGGACATACTCTATCAACTGAATCTTCAAAAAATTGGAAGTAATGTCCTACAAGTTTAGTGTTTTTACTTGGCTTGCTGGGATCCTTGCAGTGTTAAATCTCACTAGTCCTTGCTTGGGTAGACAAATTTTAATGATATTGAACAAAGGGTTAGAAAGAAGAGGCTATCTAAGCAATGACAAGGCTTTTTTATATGTTTGCAATTCTCTCCAAATGCAAAATACACAAGATCATAATGTTGCAAGATGAATTGCAGGCTGGTTTACTAAATGATAGTCAAAATGTATCAAGACTCTTGGTTCTTATAAGTAGTAACAATTTTCATAAGTGGTCTAGCATGGGAATCACTTCCCTCATGACAATTCTTTTGAGGAATAAAATAATTAAAATGACATGATAATTCTAAATATCTGTCTTTAGTTACTAGTATACTAGTACATCCACATCTCCATTAATTCATATATAATTCTACTGTTAAGAGGAGACATGAGAAATAAAGAAGGAAAATATGTAAATCCTATATTAGAGGCTTAGTGAAACAGTAAGAGAACATACCTTGGCCCTAACTGCCTTCTGTCTAAGTGAGATGAGGAAAACTTCCATCCTTACATCACCAAATGCCAGCCATTACATAATATGAGGAAGGACCTAGAATATTTCAGTCCTATATGAAAGAAATCAGTAGAAGGAAAACTGGATTTCTATCATGGAGAATCAGGGAGAGTTTGAGTGGTTTAGGGGAGATGAACATATGACAGACCATCTAGGAGACATCATTAAGAAATATGAATAGACTGTGAATAAGGTCAATAGTGACAGAGGAGAATTTTGCAGAACTTGGGAGCAGGCCCTACTCTCCATTTATAGAGCCTGATTCAGATCTGTGCCTCCAATTGCTCCTCTGGTTCTCATAACACACTTCGAAAGTGCTGCCCTTGGCTTCCCACATCTGTTTGATTTGCTGGGTATTAGTGACGTTGTCCCAATCCTCCCTCCAGATTGCAAAGGATGGGTTGCCAAAGAGGTGATGACAGTTTGGGAAGATCATTCTAGGGCAATCGTAGAATTTAATTTTAAAATTCTCAAAACTAAAATTTCAAAGTTAAAATGAAATGTTTTATGGACAATTGAATTCAATAGAGTATATTTATTCATAAAAGAGTTAAGGCCAAAAGAAGTTAAATGATTACCAGTCTAAGAAGAGAGAGACTGGCCCTGAGGTTCTAGAGTGACATCTCTGTGTACTTCCCATTATAGGGACAAAAATGGATGAACGTTAAAACTTTAATTTTTAGTCAGCTAGTAACTATTAATTGACCAGTTTAGAATTCAGCAAGCCTTTTCTGCCTCTTATACTAAAACCTTTC
The DNA here is from genome assembly GCF_964662115.1 of Mustela nivalis. Classification (NCBI taxonomy): domain Eukaryota; kingdom Metazoa; phylum Chordata; class Mammalia; order Carnivora; family Mustelidae; genus Mustela; species Mustela nivalis. The sequence continues at coordinate 49,917,858 of NC_139021.1, forward strand.
TCTTTCTTTGAGCAGTTGGCATCTGACCCATGAACTACAAAACATATTATGGAATCCTATGTACCTAAAGATACCTTTTATGGCAGCAACTAAGTAACTTACCTGAAATGAGTTAAGTATGAAGAGATTAATACGTTGATGTTCACTCTATAGGCCCAGCCACCAGAATGTGAATATATACTGTGTCAGAAATCTTGGAAAATATATGTACCTGAGTATCACACTGAAAAATCAATCCTACGAAAACGAGAAATAGCTGAATTAAATTAGACTTGATACCTGCTGGTGTAACAATCTGGACCCATTATCTCAGCTCATTACAGCTTGGTGTTAATGAGGCCAAGGTCAGGGGTTCATTCCCCATATGAGACAGCAAGCGTCACACAAAGACAGCTATTCGGCTCCATGAATTTACACTGTGCACCTTATTCTCCCCGTATGTTTCATGAATAATTACAACTGGCCATACACAGAACAAGGAAATGAATAGATAGAGCTCACTTCATCCTCACTTGTAATGGGAAAGCTATTCAAACACATCTTTCTGAAGGAAACTAGATTATCTTCACACATACAGAATGCTGCATTACATTAGGTATACTTAACTATAGATACATAATGTATAGTTTGTTAATTTGATCTGATGATTTATTCTACTTCAATGTCAATCACATTCATCTGTGCACTTACTTGTCAATTACTATGCCATATCCTAGGAGGATAAAAATTAATAAGACTGCAATAACCTGACAGTGGGTATAATATAAGAAATGAGCAAGTTCATTTTAATAAATTATTAGTGAGTGGGCCTGTTAGAAATAAGGGTGATATTTAAATTATTTCAGAACAAGAAATGCAGGAATTCACAAATCCTCTCTTGTCAATCCACATTTCTCCTAAAATGTTTCCTTAAGAGAGATGTAAAGATAAGGCATACTGGCAGAGAACATCAACATTTTATTAATATTATTAAGGAGATTTAGGTTTCCATATAAAACAATATAGAAATAATAACAACAACAAAAAAAAACTCAGATAATTTTGGCTGGATTATATTGGTAAAGAACTGAAGGATCTCTTATACCTTCCCCACATTTCCACCAAAAGACTTAAATTCAAGGGTAACCATAAATCTTTGCACACTCCAATCTGCTATCTGCCGAGTCCGAGGTGGTCTGTACAGGGGAGTATTGATTGGAGCGCTCTCCTGTCATGTTTTAAGCAGATCAGTTTACCTTTCTGGTTGCTAGGGTTGGAAAGAAAAGAGAGAGAGCCAAAACTGTTAATCACCATTTAACAAGCAGACAGGATAAGAGCAAAGCAGGCTCAGTTAGTAGCCTGCAATTTGGTTAAGTAAATTAAAATTGGCTTCTTCTTAAAGATCTGAGGAGTACAATTCTCTATCAGTTTTCTTTCAGCTCACATTTTGGCCTCACTGTGTCTTCTCTGGGTCACCATAAACAAGTTATCTAACCACTTGAAAGTTTGGGAGCCTCAGATATACTACAGGAATGAGAACATGCATGAGGTGGCCATGTACTGGGTAGGTAAGAATACATTAGTTGCCCTCTTCCATTATAATAGCAAATGAAACATTTTTGGTTTCAGAAATTAAAAGAAGAAGATAAGGCTGTGAGAGGGAATCCCATAACGAACTGGTGACGTTTGATCTAGATCGTGATAGATTTTTAACAGATGGAAATCTGCTCTGTAAGGTTAATAAAAGCATAAGCAAAGGCACAGTGGTATTGTTCATGAGGTGTTTGGGGAACATCAAGGAACTTAAGTCAGGAAATGCGGAGGTGGTATAAACATTGAAATTGAACATAAAAATCAAAACATAGAGAAATTATCTTGCTCAAATCTAGGCTTTAAATAGGAAGCCCTGGGGCAACTGGGTGTCTCAGTTGGTTAAATCAGCATCTGCCTTCGGCTCAGGTCCAAATCTCAGGGTCCTGGGAATCAGGGGCATCAGGCTCTTCACTCAGCAGGGAGTCTGCTTCTCTCTCTCCCTCTCCCTCTGTGCTCTCTCTCTCTCAAATAAATAAATACAATCTTCAAATAATAAATAAATAAAATAAATAGGAAGCCTGCCATCCATAGTTCTTACAGTGTTTCTTAATGAGTGATGACTAATTACCTAATGTCAAATTCTAAACAGGAAAGTATCTATAACACATCTGAAAAGAGGTCTAAAATTATGAATGCTTATGAATTTTGCTTAAAATAACCCATCAAGTCAGTAAATAGACTTTTATATACTATAGAACTAGATCAGACCACAGGGAGAAAGCTTCATTTTCTTTCATATGCATCTATTTTAGTTAACATAAAAATATGGTTTTGTTGTGACAATAGGGATTGCTTTCAAATGCAATAGAAATTATGAAAAATGACTTCTAGAGGCTTTACTACTATTACATCCAACACCAAACTGATAAAATTCCATTTTCTCTACGATGCTGCAATCTGTGGTTAAAAGTCTTGGAAAAGACTCTTTAAGGAGAACAGATAATCAATACAGTGCCACAGTGTTATCAAGACAGGATGAAAAGGTAGAAAGGCACAGGGCAGGGAAAGTTGCGGCTTTATCTCTCTGTCTAGGTCCTGAAAGCCATCTCCAGAGGGGGAACTTGCACTGAAGCTGCTGAAGGAGCCTCCTTTTTCCTTACCATGTAGCTTAAATCTCAGGAAGAAACAAAGCCTTTAAAAAGACATCTGCAAACATGGGTTGTGTGATAACGATTTCCTTTAATACAAATTTTTTAAACTATTGATTTTTGAGTTGTTACTTACACTCTCTTTTCACTTGCATAAAGTCTAGATATTGTGAAATGAAATGAGCACAGAAGCATTGATATCATTCACACCCACGTTTGTGTCCTTAGCTAGTAAAAGTGTAAGTACCATAACATATTTTCAAGCATATTAATGCTAAGTATTCTCACCATCACCACCAATTTGTTTTCAGTTTAGTTCCAAAGGAAACCTTACCCTCTCTCCCAGGGCTCTTGCCAACCCTCTGAATCTTGGAACAGTCTCAGGTTTGGACTGATCTCAGATAAACATGCCTTTGCACTCCAAAGCTGCATAATGCGTTCCTTCTCAGCATGGGGGTCTGCAGCTGTTATATGCGAAGGGTGTTATTTATGTTCTTAACAGTTTTGAAAAATGAAACTTTCCTTCCAACACTCAAATTATCCCTTAAAAAGAATTCAAATCCTAGATTTTCTTTTAAGTCGATGAAGAATTCCCTGCTTTACATCTTTTGCAATCCAGCATTTGTGTTGTTGCCAAAGAATTCTAAGGAGCAGCAGCACTATCACGTTTCCTGCAGAACAATTTTTTTGTCTATAAGCAGCTGAAAAGAACCATGGTCCTGCTCAAAAAAACGATTGTCTTATGCTTCCATTAGTCATTTATGTTTGGTGTACGATTTCCTTTCATTCATGATGCCTGCCCTTATGCAGATACTGGTGATAGGAGCTCAGTTCTTAAAACACGAAACAGAATGGCAAGAAGAGCCTCCTTTAGAAGTGTCAAAATTACATAGGGAAAAAAATATATATCATGTATGTACGGTAAAGTACATAGCTTTTTCTGTAGCAAAAGTGTAACTCTTTTGGCTGGTTAACTCCAGAATCCATCTAAGTATATGTTTAAGATCAGTAATAAGAGGTGTTTAATTTTGGCCATATACTTATGAACAGATGTTTTTTTTCTGACCTATGCACAAATCTAATTTTAGAACAAACTTGCACATTGAAGTGAAGTCAAGCAGTTCCCAGGCTAGAAATCTCAATCGTATCCTCAAATCAGTGCATCATCTTGAATCTCTGATTCTTTTTTCTTAAATATCCATCTAGCCCCTTCTTTTGATACCTATTATCTCACCTATATTCCACTAACTTGGAGGTGTGCCACGAGTCTCCCAGACTAATCTGACTTCCATACTCTTACCAAATAGCTTCCAAGAGACAAGTACTAATCATTATCACAATTCTGCCTAGAAATACCTATCAGTTGCTCATTATCTTTTCATTTGGCTGGTACTGAATTGCGTCTTTTATAAGAAAACCAGTTGTTAGTGTGGCACTTTCCTGAGTTCTGAGAGTCTTTCCAGTGAGCTATCCAACCTGAAGGGGTCACGGGAACCTCCAAATTGGCAGTAGAGGTGGCCCTAGGGCCCATTAACCTGTGACAGGTGTCTAAAAGGAATGTGGTCTTGCTTGGACTGTGCACTTAAGCCTGTGTTGTCTGAGCTAGCTCCTGTGGTCAGCATTGGAATCCTGCATTTCGTTCTTCCTCTCATGAAACACCTAGATGGTCTTCAGATATGCTTTGTCACTGTGACTCCATCTCCTAACACATAATATATTTCTGTTTTATTAAAATGATATAGACCTTTCGTACTTATGCGAAAGAAGGTCCAAAAATGAAGTAATCTCTCTCTAAGTCATTAGGTTATTCTTTTCTTCTACTGTCCCACAGCTCTTGGGTTTTACCTTTAGCTTTGGTTTCATTTTCGGTTTTAACTTCAATTTTAGTCTTTGGGTTGATGTGTGCACAGCGGCTGTAATCCTGCTTGACATTTGATATTTTGTGGTTTTCAATATCAGCCATCCATCCCAACTCTTATGCGTTTCCCCACTCACAAGTGTCCATTTCTATATATATGTAAAGTGTTTCCTGCCAATTCAACCTTGATAGAGCCTTTAAAAATGATTTAGGGTGGTGTTTGTATGTTTTTGATTTCTGTAAATGGTATTGTGCTATTTATCCCTTGAATTTGTTTTTCTTTGAAAGTAACTTCTAAGGGGCACCTGGGTGGCTCAGTCAGTTAAGTGCCTGCCTTCGACGTGGGTCATGATTCCAGGGTCCTGGGATCGAGCCCTGTGTCAGGTTCTCTGCTCAATGGGAAGTCTGCTTCTCCTTCTGCAGCCCCTCTGCTTGTGCTCTTGCTGTCTCTGTGAAATAAATAAATAAAATCTTTAAAAAGAAAACAAGTAACTTTTAAGACACATTTTAAGACATAGTAACTTTTATTTATTTATTTATTTATTTATTTATTAAATTTCATTTATTTATCAGAGAGAGAGAGGGGAAGAGAGCGAGCACAGGCAGAAAGAGAGGCAGGCAGAGGCAGAGGGAGAAGCAGGCTCCCTGCTGAGCAAGGAGCCCGATGTGGGACTCGATCCCAGGACGCTGAGATCATGACCTGAGCCGAAGGCAGCTGCTTAACCAACTGAGCCACCCAGGTGTCCCAAGACATAGTAACTTTTAACAAAGATTACACACAAGTGGTCTTGTGTATAATTCTAGACATTAGTTTGTATATTTCCATATTTATATATATTTATAAATTTCTACAAATTTGTATATATAGGTAACCTAGGAGTTCTGCACTAGGAAAATGAATAAATACAATGTTATATACATGTATAATAATATACATGTATATATGTATATACATAGTGTGAGTGTGTGTGTGTGTGTGTGTGTACTGCAACCACATATAGAGTAATCAGTACCCTGTGCATTTGTCCATTGTGAACTATATGAAAGCAAACCATGAGTAAGATGCTGTTTTCCAAAATATATATGGCCTTAGTTTCACCAATTCCAGATTTCTTCCCACAAGGTAACTCTAGTCCTACCAGGAGGCATGAATTTTTTCATCTTCCCAACTCTCCACCAGCACTTAGTATTGCCTGGCATGGTTCTACTTTCCCATCATAGGGAGTTTCTTAGTTGTTGTTCTTTTACTTTTCATTGTGCTGACGGGGTTTATTTTTGTGTGAAGAGCATGTCCTGTGGTTACTGGGAGCCCAGCCCTTGTAGCTGGTACCCTCGCCCACCGAAGCCTGCCCATTAGGGAACCGCTTATTAATCCTACCACTGTTTCTGCACTTTCCTGGTGGCTGTGCCTCTCTCTTGATTTGCCTAGACTTGGCCTGGGAAGAAATGGAAGAAAAGAAAATTATTGAGGATGCACAGGTCTTTGTCAACTTAACATTGATGTCTGGACCCAGCACCGCCCTGTGTCTTCATACTTCCATCTCACACCACTATTTTGATGTTTATCTCCATATCACCATCTCTGTAAAGACTCACCTGACTTTTATATAACATTTCTCCCTTCTGATGTTTCTTTTTTACGTCCCTGTAGTTTTATCACGGTTCCCACCACCTTTTTCTAGTGTTGATTTGCTTATACATAGTTTTTATTCATGTATTCTAGTCGCTTTATTTTTTTAATTCTAGTCACTTTAAACATAACATTACTATTTCCACCTGGCATGTGTAATAAAGTTCTAAAATCCATGTGAACAAACGAATAAGCAGTACATCTTCTAGATAACTAATAACCCCTTACCTTACCTCATTCTCTACAGCCCTATGGGGATGCTAACAATGTTAATGTGTTAGACTGTGGTTGAAAAGCCAGCTACTGGCATTTAATTGCTGCTCTTCTGAAGTTACAAAGACCCATTTTAGACCAAAGGGGCTAAAACTTTCAGGCTGGCCCAAGCCAAATGATGTATGATCATTATAAATAATTTTCATCTATTAGTGCAGGAGAAAGGTAACACTGCAGTGCTTACAACATTTTCCAAGTTTGTTAACATATATCAAATGTTCGCAGAAGTGCTTGACACATTTGAACAGTGTAATAAGCACAAACTGTTGCATTTATACTTTTATTATGACATAAACTGGTAGCTATGACCACCTAGAAGACAAAGACTATATTTAGTATGTTTTTCTACAAAACAACATAACACTGTAACAGTTCACAAGTTCTCTCTTGAGAAAAAAAAAATACAAGGAAACTTTTGGAATAATAAATAAGAAAACAAACATCAAAAATGGCCTAAGATGTAAAATGGTATAAAGACATAAAATGGATTCTGAAAGATAACTACAACTAAGTAAGAATTAAGAGAAAAATCAGTGAATTATTTCATGCTAAACAGAATTGTTTTTGAAATGTGTTTGGTTATTTTAGCCACCCTAAGGCAGTTTTTTTAATCACTGAAATATCTAAAGGTAAGGAAAATTAAAATATTCAGAGATATATCACAAATATTACAGGAAAAATACATTGTTTTAATGTATTTACATATAAACATATCCCTAGCTAGCTGTTAGGAGAAAGAAAAGAACAATGAGCATGAATTACCTGCCTTAAGTCAAGCCAGGATAAGAAGGGTAATCCATAGGAGTATACACTGTGCAAGAGAAATCTTTTTCACTTATCTTCAAAAGACAGAAAAAATTCTCTTCTTTATCTTGAAGATTTCATTCAATCCAGGGAAAGAAAAATAGGTCTAAAGGAAAATAAGGAGTTTATGACCATTAGCTTTTATACTGGAAATATAAATTCAAAATAAAGCATTCTATTGTATAGCTGAATTTTAGATTTTTATATGAAAAATTATAAAATACTCACTCCTTTTTTTCTTATCCTCCAAATGAACCAAAGAAATTAAGACCTCACAGAAGACATATAATTCTATAATGTTTTATTTGCGAGCTTACATTAAACTGATAACACTTCCCTCTGGACTATGCTTTATAATCTTGATAAAATGATTTGAACAGCCCCTCAGTGATGCTGTGAGTTTCACTATAAAACAGGTTAATATGCCTATAACAGTATACTCCTACATTCTCTAATAGCATGAGTATGACCAATCTATTTTTATTGAAATTATTTAATTTTGGAGGCCTGAGTTAATACTGCTTGCCTCAGGAGGATAATATGATGTTTATGTTTAGGAACCAGAGATGATAAATTTAGCCATTAGACTCAGCCTTCGCATAACCAAGCATTACCTTTTAGTTGTTGTGTTGTTTATCAGAGCCTTGAACTATTTCTCTAAAAAACAGATATATCCTATATTTACAAACCATATTGCCCATGTTATATTCTTAATTATTGTATCTGAAGTCATTCTATGCAGCAAATAATGTAATTAATTCAATAATCTGTACCTATTGCTTATTGCTTAAGTCCTATGTGCCATGTCCTGTGCTGATCTTGGGAATCCATAATCAAGAATAGAGATGTTTAATTCTGCCTTCACAGACCTTACATCAGAGAGACATCATGTGAGGCAGCATGCTAGGAAGTTGTCTATCACAACATGGTGTGTTAAATTGAATGCACTGGTTTAATTGGACACATACAAAACTTGTGAGAGTCAGGAGCAACTCTTCGAATTAGGATGTCAGAAGAAGGAGCTCAACAAACCTAAATTTTCTAAGGGACTAAAGCAGTGGTTCTCAACAGAGGGACATTTTGTGTTGCCTCTTGCTTCCATCTAGAAAAAAAAAACAACTATTTGACAATACCTGCTGACAGATTTTATTGTCATGACTCAGGATCAGACGTCTACTGGGAGAAGTTTGGAGATTTTGCTAACATCCTATCTTGTACAGCAAAGCCTCCAACTCTCCCGTGCCCCAACAATTATACTTCTCAAAATGTCAATAGTCTCTAGATTGAGAAATCTTATACTAAAGTACATACACAAAAATCTAAAGGCTGAGCCAGTGTTTTGTTCTTTTAGATAGCTTCGAATTTAAGCTACTCAATTTAAGGCAATATAAACAGAAATATATTTTATCACCAATAAAATACCCAGTTACTAAATACTAAATAGAATGAGTACTTAGTTTCATAGATGCCCTTTAAGCATACTGTTTTCATCTCTAAAATGTAAATAAACACATAGGCAGTGTTTTGTTTTCTTTTGTTTGGTTTGCTATCCTTAGACCTCCAACTCACTGTTCCAGAAGAACAAATTAGAATGATCATAAAAATTTCTAGGCGATTCATTTACTTCTTACTCTCTCTCTGACCTAAAAAAAAAAAAAAAGAAAAAAAAGAAAGAAAAGAAAAGAAAAGAAAAAAAATGTTGGAAGTTTTCTTTCTGCTTGTTTCTCTGAACTATCTTGGCTAAATCTAAGTATCTCCTAGTGCTCTTTGCATACTTCCATGAAAATGATCATTGGGCGCCTGGGTGGCTCAGTGGGTTAAGCCGCTGCCTTCGGCTCAGGTCATGATCTCAGGGTCCTCGGATCGAGTCCCGCATCGGGCTCTCTGCTCAGCAGGGAGCCTGCTTCCTCCTCTCTCTCTCTGCCTGCCTCTCTGCCTACTTGTGTTCTCTCTCTGTCGAATAAATAAATAAAATCTTAAAAAAAAAAAAAAGAAAAAGAAAATGATCATTGAACAAACATCCCACAATGGGGCCTCTTATCTTGACTACTCAACATCTCTCATGGCATCCCCAAGATGTTCCATTCTCTTCAATCAAATCCATAAAGATCACTTCTTCTCCCTTTTTAGCTTTGATCTGCTTACTTGTATTGCTAGCTGTTTCATTTGGTCATTGTACAGTCCTGTAAGGCACTTTGAGAGGTGCCTGTGAATGATAAAGTGCTGTACATGTGAAAACGATTGTTGATTTTGTTTCCTACTTCCTGCAGGGGCTCTGACATGACGGAAAGCCTGGCTCCGAGCTGCCTGTTACCCTGCCAATCATCAGTCACACTATATCTCTGTCGTCTTCAAATACCGTCAAGTTATGGCAGGTTCAATACTTATTTTTTATAAAATCCTTTTGAAGCTGATTGTAATTGTCATTCATACTTATTTCAGTTACAAAAAAGCATAAGTCTATGGAGCCATTAATAACATGAGGTAGTATTTTCAAGACTTAGAGCCTTATGTCTGCCCTTGAGATTTTAATGTTTCCATCCATTTGTTTTTAGGTTTATAAGTAGTAAGGGAGGAGGCATATCTGTTGTAGAAAAAAACTAAGAAAAGTATCTAAAATCAATGTATATTTTAAAATACTAAATGCAAAACACTGCATTAGATATTGAGAAATTCTTAAGAACGAATAAACCATTTTCTTGCCACACTGAATTGGCTATGATCTAGACATCAGGAAGCCACTTTCTTCAATGGTCTTTGATAGCTACAAAGAAGACAGGACACTGGAAAATGGCTGCAGAATATCTCCACAGTTTTATATCATTACATGCAGGCAGGAAATTGGCAAAATCAGCAGATTTAAGAGGAAGCTTTTGGAGGAAAAAAGAGGTTACAAAAATGTAGTTGAAAGGGTAAATTGAACTGATAGGACATGGAACACTGAAACTCACACTAAGGAGTTCAGACTTTTTCCTGAATGCCTAATGGTATCACGTAAAAGCTTGAACAAGGGAGTGGAATGATAGTTGTCTACATAGGGCAAATGGGTAATGGGCATTAAGGAGGACTCTTGTGATGAGCAGTGGGTGTTGAACGTTAAGTGATGAATCACTAAATTCTATTCCTGAAATCAATACTACACAATTTGTTAACTAACTAGAATGTAAATAAAAAATTGAGGGGCACCTGGGTGGTTCAGTTGATTAAGGGTTTGCCTTCAGCTCAGGTCATGATCCCAGGGTCCTAGATGGAGCTCTGTGTCAGGCTCCTTGCTCAGCGGGGAGCCTGCTTCTCCCTCTCTCTCCACCACTGCCCTGCTTATGTGTGTGCTAGCTCTCTCTCTCTCACTCTGTCAAATAAATAAGTAAATAAATAAATACAAAACATTTTTTTTAAGATTTTATTTACTTATTTGACAAACGGAGATCACAAGTAGGCAGAGAGGCAGGCAGAGAGAGAGAGGAGGAAGCAGGCTACCTGCTGAGCAGAGAGCCCAATGCGGGACTCGATCCTAGGACTCTGGGATCATGACCTGAGCCGAAGGCAGAGGCTTTAACTCACTGAGCCACCCAGGCGCCCAAAAACTTTTAAAAATTGATACCAACATTTATTTTTTAAATCTTATTTATTGATTTTTTTATTATTATTATGTTCAATTAGCCAAGTCTGTGGCCATTTTTCAACATGACCTTTGGCAATTTTATGCAACTTCTCCTTGCCTAGAAATGGCATGGAACAAGCACAATTAAAGTTGCTTAATACAAGTATTTGGAATTAGACACAGAGATAATAAATATGTGTAGGAAGGAAAAATAACTAGTTCAGTAAAAAACACAGTGAACTTATCTCACTGTATAAGGACTCAGTGCGGATTTTTTCACATTCTAAAAATGGCATTGCCATATATCCATATGGAACAGACTGAAGCAAGGAATTTTGAGGCATAATCAGGAGTATAGTTTAGTAAATATTGCAATTTCTCTGTAATATTGTTCATCAGTATCTAAGTAATTGGGTTCTAATGTCAAATAATCAGATGGGCACATACATGGATTTTAGGGGGATGGGGCTCAGTTTTAGAGATGGTATTTATAGACATGATCATAGAGGAGATCACAGAAAAGGTGAGTATAAATGGTTTAAAACAGAGGAAGAATGAATACATTCTTCCTACACTCTTCCTACTCTGCCAAGTGTAGGAGGCTACAAAAGAATTACTGTAATACAAAAGAAGTGGTCTATAGAGGAGTTGAAAATAGAAAAATAAACCATTCTTAGAGGGTTCCCACTAAATAATGTGAGTAAATGAAGGAAACCATTTGTAAAAAAAAAAAAAATTAAATACTACTAACAATAATGTATTTGATTTAGAAACCAAGGCTTCTCCTCTCCTCATTACTATCCTGTTGTGACCTCCTCGTAAATCAAGCTTGTAACTGTAAGATCAGTAACTCGTTTATTGTTTTCCTCGTTGTTCATGTTTCTGCCACCATCATAGGCAAGCTCATCATCATTCTTGATAATCCATCTAACAGTTTAGCCTGCTTATCCCCCAGCCTCATTGTTAGCTGTTTTCTGTTTAATTTTGCTACATCCTCCCATTGCCAGAGTCATATTTTGGATCTTTCCATCACCAGAAGCTGTTTCACTTCAGAAATCTTTACCTCCAACATCCCGTTCTGGTATAATAGTTCATGTGATAAAATCTAAAAATAAAGTGTTTTGAAATTTTCTGTAACAATGAAAATAAAGCAAACTTGAATTGCTGTATGGATAGCTTTATGTCCAGACTAATATAATACAGCCCTGTGTTTCTGATCACTAATAATTATTATAATTTTCATCATCACTATTATTGATTGTCATTGTTCCTATGTGCTTAGATTACTTTGGCCAATTCTATGAAAAACTTTTTATTGTTAACCTCCTGCTGATTTTCCAGTATAAACCTGTATTATGGATTTATAGTTCATCTTGCCCCAGAATCACATCTTACAAAGGCAGTTTGGGACTCGAGCCACAGTAATATTGTAATATTGCAGTATCATCCCTGATCCAGTAGGTGGCTTGGTTCACTTCTTTATTGTAAAGCCTATGTCTGTGTCATTGTAGCGGACAGCTAGTTTTCCAGGGTCATCATTTCCCAATAATCTTCTGATCCTAGAAATTCTAATTTTTCAGTTTGTTTTCTTCAGATAGTGAGTTGAGACCAGTTCCTGTGTCTGAAGCTGTTACACAGAGACCAAACTGTCCAATCTTGCCCCTAACAGACTGTGGCCTTGACCCCCTGACTGTTCTACATTTCCTTCTGTTTACAGTTAGCAGAGATGCCCGTCTTCCATCTTAGCTAACTTGCCGTTTTTATTTATTTTATCTTTTTAGAGAGAGCATCCATCCTTGCGATTTCTTTGGAAGTTACAAAGTCCCTTTATACTTGCACACACCCACAGAATCTAAAATATAAAAACAAAATCAACTGCTCAGCAGAATACCAACTATTCTTAATTCTCAAAGGAATTATTCTCATGGATTCTAATTAAAAGGATGCTATCTGGTGTGGGAGAACAATTTCAACAATAGCAGAACATTAAATGTGGCAGGATTCTCAGAGAACATTCTTAAAACATCCACTAGTATCCGTCAGCGCCATCACATCTAACCACAACCCAGGGAAAAAAAAAAAAAAAAAAGAAGGAAAAGAAAAAAAGAAGTAATTCTGCAAGACACCTCTATGCTACCATTAGGGGCCAAGGTTTTCATGGCACCTGTACAATTCTAGGAAAAAGAGTGAAACTACTACAAGAACAACTTAGTGAATTTTAATTATTTAATTCCAAAGAAATGCAAACTTGTTTTAAAATTATCTGTTTCTTAAAGATAAAATATTCTTCTTGTATTTAAGGGAAACTATACTAATTTTGTAGGTTATATAACAGGGTTTTCTTCCTATTGAGTACCTGAGTTTCTTCCTAGTCACTTAATTGATGCAAATTTCAGTTAATTACACCTTGATTAATTTATCCATTCTCACTGTGAATAAGTCATATTTTTCTAGAATTCATTTGTAGCTTTCATCTCACAACAGGGAAACAAAATTTCATTTGGACATTATTAATTTTCATTTGTACCGTTCTTTGCTGATAACACATTTGTTTGCACTATAAATGATGTTTTCTGAAGTATTCCAGTCTCAGATTAGTAACCTTTAGCTTTTTGAAACATGGGAAAGCTTGATGATTTTTAAAACAAGCTCTAGAATAAAAATAGAGTATTTGAAATGTGAAGAAAATTGCTATGAATTTCAAATATTTAAGATCTATTGCTGTCATACAAGATCACCTCTATAAACATCCTTCTTGTTTTCTCCAGAAGTATCTTTTATATAAATTACCTATTGTCAGACTTATATCGTATTTTATTCCCTAAAAGCCTTTGGCAGATCTTGCAGTTGTAATAAATAACAAACAGAAGATACTGCTAAAAATAACCAACTTCAAGCTTAACTGTTTAACGAATAGACTCCCACTTAAAGACTAATGCTCTGTTTTTGTGGGTTTGAAGTTTGAACAAACTTAAGGATAATTTTATAGTACTCATTATTATTTTGGCAGATGTAGGGTTTTTTTTGTGAACTAGGGATAATCAGTTTATTCATGCTTCATTTCTATGATTCTATTTAGAATTTCCTATTAGAAGAATAAATAGTTTCTCTTTATAAGAACCTAAATTTTATTGTTTGACATTGAGCACTCTCCAAAACTTCGCATATGAAATCTAGAGTCTTAAGGATTCCAGTGCTAACTTACTGCATGTTGTGACTTCATTTGCCTACAGTTACAGCCAAATTGACCTAAAAGGGGTAACACAGAAAAGTGAGCAGACACAAATGGCATTTCCTTCCACTGTATCTTACTTATGTTATAATTGGTTTATTCCATATCTGCTAACTTGCCAACTAAAGATCTCTATGATCTTTAGTTACTCTAAAGCTCTGAAGAGTGTCTTTTTCTAGTGTCTTCTAGGGACCTCTAAACCCATGGGCATATTCACTGCCTCCACATTTATGTAAATACTAAAATACTTGTCAGGAGGAAATCATGAGAAGCTAGTTAGCCTCCGAGTATAATTTGTAAATATGTGTTAAGGCGATAAGTAGATTTCTTTCTCCTTTTTTCCTTAGATACCAAGTGAAGGTTCTCTTAATCAATTTGCTTTAGGTCAAGAACACATGCCTCCTTATCAACTCATTACAAAGCTTTTATGGTGAGAGTATAAGTTTCATTACAAAGTTTTTATGATGAGAGTAGAATCTTCATATCTCTAATCTCAAACTGAGTTAAAAGTCTGATTCTAGAAAAGAGGAATATGCAAAATCAGAAGTATTTTTATAGTATTTATTTATCAAATGTTAGTTTGTTTTACTTTTCCTTTTTGTCTCTGAGGAAATTCTATGATATCCTACATTTTTGTTCCCTACTTGTTCATACAGAAAACGTCCATTGGGCAGCTTTTATATTTAAGGAACAGTGCACAGTGGTAGTGATGTAAACACAGGAGGGTTCCAGCTTAGCTTATAAGGAGTTCTTATCCTAATGGAAAAGAAAGTCTTCCAAACAGAAACAGAAAACTAAATAAAAACTTAAGTGCAACTCAATGCATGCTTTTGTAGAGTTGTGAAAGATTCTATGAGAACAAATAGAGGAGTGAGCAAATTGAGCCTACTGTGAAAATAAGACCATATTTTAGGGTTATGGTGTCCAATTTACTTTAGAAACCTGGTTCACCTTTACCATTATATAGAGAGTCTGAATAAGGAAAAAAAAATGGAATGTAAACAGTCACTTAGCTAATTGGGACAAATCCAAGACTTAAACACTGTGTTAAATGTCTTCCTCTGCAGCAATTTTTTCCTACATTTTCTTATTTTTTGAAAGATCTAATTTTGTGTGTTAAATTCATGTTTATGTTTTCACCATTGAAGAGGCACTTTTCATTGGACAGATTTATTTTTCTCTGAAGCAAAGGTGAGCATCATAACCTTTAAAATGATCAGTAGATATTTATGATGGGACTAAATTAATGCTAAAAGCACAAGCAACATTGTATCTGTTTAATCTGTGAGCACAATGTCCTGATATATAGGCAGTTATTTATTTAAGACTGAATAAAATGAATTGACCCATATGACATGAAGAAAAGATCTAGTAGTCCTGTCATTAAAGTCCCATAAAGGGAGGAGTAAGAAAGTACACTGGAAATTTCTTTGTTATTGAGGAAATAATGTTGAAAAATTTCCTAATTTTGTGAAAGACACAAACCCAGATCCAAGAAAATGAACAAATTCCACACAAGATAGATTCAAAGAAATCTATGTCAATATGTATATTAATAAAATTTTTAAAAGCATAAAACAAAGAAAAACTTGAAAACATCCAGAGAGAACTGATGCTTTCTTTATAGGAGAACACAATTTGGAATGACAGTTGATTTCTTGCCAGAAATCATGAAGGCCAAAAGAAAGTGGCACATTATTTTTCATGCATTGAAAGAAAACCTGCCAGTTACAACATCTGTATCCACTAAAACTGTTTTTCTATATAAATAAAAACAGATAAATAAATAGATAAATATAAGTGCTTTTCAGTACTTAAGAGCCTTCTTGGATGAAAGAAAACTAAAAGAATTTAGTTCTACCAGACACACTTAAAAAAATTGCTGGAGGAAATTCTTCAGATGAAAACTAATGATAGAAGAAAAAAATCTTAGAGTTTCCTATAGAAAGAATAGCAATATGAACAACAAATAATAGTAATATGAACATAATATAGACTGCTCCTTTCCACATGCATTTTATAAATCACATCCCATGTTTGAAAAAATTATAATACTCAAAACAATAATATTTAAAAGTTAGGAAGGTAAAGGGTATAGATGGCAGTGAGAATTCCACACATCATTCAAAGTGATAAAATGTTAGCATAAAGAGATGGTTATAACTCACTTATGTATATGGTAATACTAACACAACAGGAAGAGGGATCCTTCAAAACACTATAAACACAGAATTTTTTTTTGAAAGTTTAAGTGACTGTAGAAAGGCAAGAAAAGGGAAGAAGAGTGAGGTCTCATCAAATAAATAATAAAATGGCAGAATTAAGTGCTAACATATCCATAATTACCTTAATTGTAAATAGTTGAAATATACCAGTCAAAATAGAGATTGGTGATTAAATAGATTAAATAGATTAAAAAAAATCATGACCCAGGTATATACTTTTTTTAAAGAAATTCACTTCAGATTTATAACATTGGTTGATTGAAAGTAAAAAGATGATAGAAGATAAACTACCCAAATATTTAAAAAGCTGAAATAGTTATATTAATAACAAATAGTTATTAATGTAACAATTAATATAACAAATAGTTATATCAATAACAAAGTTTATATCACAGCAAAAAATATTGCTAGAGATAAAGAAGTACATTACTGTATAATAATAAGAGAAAACAGTCTGTCAGTAAGACCTAATGATCTTATATGTATACACATCAAACAAAAGAGCTTGGAAATAAAAGAAAGGGATTGAGAGAAACATATAAAACCACAATTAGAGGTAGGAACTTCCAACATCTCCTTTTCAGCAACTGATAGAACCATTGAACACATCACCAAAAGACACAAAAAAATCAACAACACAATCAGCAAGATGTAATTGACATATATAGAAACACAGCAGAATGCACATTTGTCATGCAATCATGGGGCATTCACCAAGACAAACCATCGCTTGGATTATAAAACAACTTTAAAAAATTCAAAATAGTTCTTACTATGCTGAGTTTGTTCTCTGACTGTAATGAAATTGAACTAGAAGTCAATAACAGAAGCACAATAGGAGAATCTCAAAATATGTACAAACTGAAAAATATACTACCAGATAATCAGACTAAAGTCTCAAAGGAAATAAGATATATATGAACTGAACAAAAGTGAAAATGAAATATGGAATACAATCAAAGTGGTTTTGAGAGGGAAACCCATAACACTAAATGCTTATGGTAAAAATAAGTAAAGTTTTCAAATTAGTCTCTAAGTTCCTACCTCAAACACACACACACACACACACACACACACACACACACAGGAAAAAACTAAGAAAAGAAGAGTAAATGAATCCAAGGCAAACAGAAGAAAGGATACAGTAAAGATGGCTGAAATAAATACAATTGAAAAATAAGAAAAAAAGAAAATAGGAAAATTGATAAAACAGAAACCTAATTCTTATAATAAAAATTAATAAATTTTAGAAGCCTCTGTAAAACTGACAAAAATTAAGAGAGACACACAAATGACCTATATCAGGAATGAAATGGGGAATCTAACTACAAATCCTTCAACCATCACAGAGAATAAGGAAATAAAGAGGACAATTTTATAATCATCTATTTGAGAACTTAGAAAAAAGGGAAAAATATCTCAAAATCTACAAACTATCAAAACACAATAGAGGTGAAATAGACAATATGAATAGCTCCATAACCATTAAAGAAATTTCATTTGTAATTTAAAATCTCATAAAGAAAATACTGGGTTCAATTGGTTTCATTAAAAACCTACCAAACCCTTAAAGTAGAATTTATAATAATTTTATGCAATCTACTCCAGAAAGTAGAAGATGGAAAACTTTCCAATTCTTTTCATGAGGCCGGTATTACCATGGTATTAGAATAAAACATAGACAGTACCAAAATTATGACTATAATAATACAAACTAATATCTCTCATAAACTTAGATGAAAAACTCTAACAAAATATTAGCAAACAGAATCTAACAATGTATAAACAGAATACAAATTCCAACACCCATTCATTTAAAAAACAAAAGAAAGATGGCAAATGAGCAATGAAAAGGAATTATCTCAACCTGAAAAAGAAAATTTTTTTTAAAAATCCTACAGTTATGATCATACTTAAGGAACATAACACCTGAAAGGTGAAAGTAAGTATTCCCCCCTAAGATCAAGATGTCTACTCCCATCATTTTTATTCAAAACTTTTACTTAATTAGCCACTTCAAAGAGCCAAAATGAAATTAAAGGCATACAGATTGAAAACGAAGAGATTAAGCTATTTGATATGATTTTTTATGCAGATATTTCCACAAAGAAATTTACAAAATTTCTTCTAGAACTGATAAGAGAGTTTAGCAAGGTTATGGAATATAAAATCACACAAAAAACAGTTGCATTTTTACTTACAAAGAATAACTAAGAATTTAAACATAAAATAATATTTACTATTGCTCCAAATAAAATATATTTAAATATTTACTTAAAATAGTTAAGTTGTCGGCATGCTGAAAATTATAAAATGCCGGTGGAACAAATAAAAGAAGACAAATGGAGAGTTACAGTGTGCTCATGGATAGTAGTTTCAACCTAGTAAACACGTCAATTGATCTCTATGTCTAATGCAATTCCTATCCATACGCCCATCTGATTTTTTGTAGACACAGACAAGCTTATTCCAAAACTTACACAAAAAAGCACAAGGCATTATACAGCTAAATCAGTCTTGGCAAAGAAGAATGAACTGGGAGGAATTCCTTTGCTGGATATTAAGGCTTACTTTATAAATGTAGTAATCAAGAGTATAAGGTATTGATGAAAGGACAAACACAGATTAATGGCGAAAAAATGAAAACCCTATAAAACAGACTTGGTGATGATAAACTGATTTTTTACCAGACTTTAAAAGTATTTCAGGAGAGAAAGGGTAGCCTTTCAAAAAGTGGTATTGGACATCTGTAGGCAAATAAGTATCCTTGATCTAAATCTCACACATCCCAAAATCCCCTCCCAATGGATCGTAGATTTCAAGTTCTGTAAAACTTTTACCCCCCCTAAAAAAAACCCCAAAAGGAAAAATGAAACATTTTGAGAAACTATGAGTAGACAAAGAGATATTAGACGACATCAAAAGCATTTTCAATGACAGAAAAATTTATGTTGGACATTATCAGAATTGAAAACTCTTTTTCTGCAAAGACTTGTGTGAAGAAGATGAAAAGGCAACCTAAAGACTGGTAGAAAATATTTGCAAACCACATATGTAGCAAAGAATTACTATCTAGTATATTATATATATATATATATATATATATATATATATGCATATATATAATAAATATGTATAAATTATACAATATATAAATTATATATAAATACTAAAATTGGGAAGTAGAGTGATAGAATTGTTTCCTTCACATAAAATCAAAATAAGAAAAAGAGTAGACAATTTATATTTAGTATCTAACAATTTCTGGTTGATAAGAAGTGTAATGTGCTCTGTATTTGTTGGTAGAGAAAAGAATGTTGTTAATGAGCCCCACTTAGCTCTTCTCTGAATCCAGGCTTTGTGAGCTGAAGGATATTTTATTTGGTAAAATTATGACACTTCCCTAAAGAAAATAAATCCTTTGGCCAAGTGAAAGGAGGCGCTAGCTCACCCTGCCTCTCAGGCAGATCATGTTAAAAAAACAAAAAACAAAAAACAAAAAACAGGTAAGTTGGATCCATTGAGAAAGAATTATAACACTACAATTGCTCAATATCTTGGAAACAATTTACTTAGAATACTTCCAAGCCACAAATATAAAGATGAGCCCAAAAGGACATTTACAGTTTAGAAATATATGTATTTTCTAGTAGAGAATGAAATGAACAATTAAGCTATTTCATCGCCACCAGCCT
This sequence comes from Mustela nivalis, assembly GCF_964662115.1. Taxonomy (NCBI): domain Eukaryota; kingdom Metazoa; phylum Chordata; class Mammalia; order Carnivora; family Mustelidae; genus Mustela; species Mustela nivalis. Next base: position 49,937,836 of record NC_139021.1, read on the forward strand.
AACTCCACACACGTGCTTTATACATGACAGTGTCATATATAAAGTGAGATTTTAACCAACTACATTAAAATCATTTGGGATACCATTTTTTAAAATGCTGACACCTGGGTGATTTCCAGACTTCCCAAACCTGAACTTGTGCTTTTGCTCTAAGTTGTGTTATCGTGGCGAGTGTGGATGGAGAATTTGTGTGAAACAAGCCCAGCTAGAGCCAGCTTTAGGAACCAACCTCAGAATCATGGCTGTTTTGTTTTTTGCTATGATAATTTCTTTTTTTTATTATTTTTTTAATTTTTTCAATTTATTTATTTTCAGAAAAACAGTATTCATTATTTTTGCACCACACCCAGTGCTCCATGCAATCCGTGCCCTCTATAATACCCACCACCTGGTACCCCAATCTCCCACCACCACCCCCCCGCCACTTCAAACACCTCAGATTGTTTTTCAGAGTTCATACTCTCTCATGATTCACCTCCCCTTCCAATTTCCCTCAACTCCCTTCTCCTAACACCCCTTGTCCTCCATGATATTTGTTATGCTCCACAAATAAATGAAACCATATGATAATTGACTCTCTCTGCTTGACTTATCTGCTATGATAATTTCTTAACAATATACTTTTTTTCTAGAAAATCAGGTTATGTGTTCCGACCTGCAATTTGTGTTAGCCCACAACTGCATATTTCACATGCTCATGTGCTTATAAAGTTGCACTAATAACTCTAAGGAAGAAGTAAAAAAAAAATTTTTTTTTTAGAAAAAGAAAAAAGAGAGAGATTGAGAGAGAGGAGAAATCTCGGTTCTTTCCGGGCATTGAAATTCCCATGTCTCTCCACTCTTCTCACAGAAACAAACAAGCAAAGGGAAATAAAAATGTCTCTCTCTGCTGCTTCTAACAGATTCTGCCATGAAGTTTCTATTTCAGTAGCTATTTGTCACACGCTGATACAGATACTTTCTGGTATGAGCTCCAAATATGTACTCCCAAAACCTTGAAGTTGTGAGCATACCTAAATCTTGTTTCCTGGCTATGTGCATTAGGCAACAGTCCATCCAGACCTTTTGAGGTTATTTATAAAGAGACATGTATTAGAGAGGTGTCCACTGCTCCCTGCAGTACTTGGGTGACTGATGGGGGTGAAATGGAAAGTGGTTCGGATCTAATATTTGCTTCCATTCAATCATTCAGCAAATCGTCTTGAGTGTCTACAGTGTGCCTGGGAATATATTAAGGACTAGAGATGAAAGAAAAATAAAATACTGCTGTCCTTAAGGATCTGGCAAGTTTTACTGAGGAGACAAACAGGAAGACAAGTAAAATATGGTGTAGAAATATGAGGGAACAATTGGTGTTATGGGACTAAAAAGAGAGACAGGAAATAGCGTCCAGGGGCAACAGCCAGAGATTGGAGTATTAACTTGGTGGAGGGATCCTAAATAAGCCAGAAACCATTGGGGTCTGGACACGTAGCAATCATGTGAACATCATGCAAAATGGTTTGCACTTTATCTCGAGGTTAACAGGAGAAATCTGAGAAACATTGGGATTTTATTTGCATATTTGCTAAGGCGTGGAGGCTGAAGTCTTGGGGACCAGCAAGGAGGGTTTATGTAGCAGGGAGGACAAGAGATATGGGTAGCTTCAAGAGCTGTAGATGACAACACAGTTGAAGGGACTTGGTGATTAGTAAGGATTTGATGTGTATGAGCAGTTAGAGTTAAGAAAAGAAACCCTCATTTTTGGGACACCTCCATGGCTCAGTGGGTTAAACCTCTACCTTCAGCTCAGGTCATGGTCTCAGGGTCCTGGGGATTGAGCCCTGCACCAGGATCTCTGCTCAGTAGGGAGCCTGTATCTCCCTCTCTCTCTCTGCCTGCCTACTTGTGATCTCTCTCTCTGTGTCAAATAAATAAATAAAATATTTTAAAAAGAAGGAAGGAAGGAAGGAAAGAAGGCAGGCAGTCAAGCCTCATTTTCTCTTGAGCATTTGAGCAGAGGGTTGTGTTTTTGTCCAGTTTGGTAAGTCTGGAAGACAGGTCACATAGGTAACACCGGGAGAGTCACAGGCCTGCAGAATGCCAGCCAGGGTGGTCAGATCTGAATGCCAGCAGGTCCCTGTAGTGTCAGAGTCATCCTCTGCCAAAATGCTCAATGATAAAAGATGAGCTGGGAAGAATATGTACTTTGTAAAAACTGTAAGCTGAGAATGTTTTAAAAATGTCCAGGAACAACTCATAATATTTTATTATTGATTTTGCTTGTTTTTACTTCATCCTCTAAAGCCAACAAATAACTTTCAGATAACTAACATGAAACAGATTCTGTGACTTCTTCATAGAAAAGACTTCTAGGATTTACTAGAAGTTCATGCAATGCAGAGATGATTTGCACTGCCCATCCCTCCTAAGTAAGAGCAGGGTCATGGGACTGAGTGCTGGCCAATGAAATATTAGCATAAATGATGTACGTGGATTCCAGGCCTGGTCCATAGAACTCTGTTGTGTACTGTTTCTCCCTTGACATTCCATAATGACCTTGAACATCAGGTATTAAAGATCATTGTCCCATAAGAGCTAGAATACCTAAATTATGTCAGGAGCAGATCCCCCGTGACAACACAGTGGTTTGTCAGATGAGTAACCTACTGGGTTAAGCCATTGAGATTCAGGGCTTGTTTTTTTTTTTTTTTTTTTTTTTTTTTTTAAAGATTTTATTTATTTATTTGACAGACAGAGATCACAAGTAGGCAGAGAGAGAGAGAGAGAGAGGAGGAAGCAGGCTCTCTGCTCAGCAGAGAGCCCGATGTGGGGCTCGATCCCAGGATCCTGGGATCATGACCTGAGCCGAAGGCAGAGGCTTTAACCCACTGAGCCACCCAGGCGCCCCAATTCAGGGCTTGTTTTAAGCAGTCAGTATACCATGACTGATGGAGTCTTGGTACCAGGAATAGTGTCCTACTGTTGCAAAAATCTTGACTCTATGATACTATTTTTGTGAAGAAACTGATTTTGAAAGAGAAAAATTGGGTATTCTTTGTTACACTGGGGAAAAGCTTTTGGTGACACATGACCTGTACTAACCTGGAAAAAGGTTTGTACCAGGAGCTCTAGGGGAAGGGGTTGGAAAGAATTAAAACCTTAGTGTGTGCCGACAGTCATTAACTATATTTGGGAAGAAGGAGATAAACTCAGAGACAGACACAGTGTAATAAGAAAGAGAAAAGAGTTCAGAGGAGAGTCTGGGAATTGTGGCATTGAAGTCTAAGAAAATTTGTTTGCATTTAAACAAAGGAAAAGGGAAGTAAGTTTGAGAAAAGAGCAAAAGACTTATTAAGATCCAGGCTTTTT